>NW_026577995.1:4200000-4781979 GCF_029603195.1 Condylostylus longicornis
CATTTTAGTTTTTTATTTATTTTTTGATACAAGAAACAAAAAAAAAATTAAATTTCATTTTAAATTTGAAATTTTTGTTTTAAAAGGTGTTGTTTTTTTTTCCTTACAAACACACGTACGTATAGATGAATGAATTGCGCTGCATATTTTTGATGATACCGAAAGAAAATAAAAATTTAGTATTTATTTATGTATAATTGTACATTGTGGAAACATAATATGAGTATATATATGAATGTATGTGCAAAGAAATGTGTAAATATTGCATAAAATGTGTACATATAAACTTTGTAAGCGCAATTTAAGTATAAGTAAAAAATATTAAATAAAGTGACATGTCGACACCTCTGTCTATTTTGTAAAAATCTTCCTATTTTTGTTTTTGTCTTGTTTTGTTTCTTCTTCTGTAAATATTTAACTTTTTCATTATCGCATTTTCAACAATGACAATCTATCTTTAACTGCTATAAGTATATTATAATACTTACTTTATTTCTTTATATAGACATTAAAATTTAACCAGCATTTAATATAAATGTTTATTAAGCATAAAGTTTTTCATATTAAAATTATATAAGTTTGTTTAAATACATACATACATACCTTCATATATAAATATTATACAGCATTTACACTAACATAGTATCGATGGTGAAGTAGGAAGACATACTAAGTATTAAATTTAAAATTTTACCGGGAACCGTTTTTAGAATTTGCAAATCTGCATAAATAAGCCAGTTTATTAGAATAACGTTATTTTTATTCTTCGTTTTTTTTGTAATCAAACTACTTATCTTAGTTTTTAAGTTCAAATAAAGTTCAGTTTCTTTAATAAAATTTAGCATAAAATGGCTTATAGTGTAAAAATTGCTAATATCAACTGATGTACTTAGCATATATTTGTGTTTCATAACCTTATTCATCAATCTAAGAAAATCTTTTCATCCTACTTCCATCTTACGCTTAAACAAATTCAACCGGATCAAACTACAACACAAAAAGCAGACCGTTCGAAATTAGTATTGGTGTAAAAAAAATACTTTTTAGAAAAATTTGTTATTTAGCACATCTTTGCTCTTCACCATCGAAATGATGTTCTTGCAGTAATAAATAAATTATTTTGCAATTTAAGAGACTTTTACTTATTTTAAAGTTTAAAAAGAGAAAAAAAATCAAATATTTTTTTATATAAGCATTGTACTCATATATGTATGTATATAAACATATTTCTGTGATTCGATTCGGTCAATAAACTTGGTTCTCTTTTAAATTAAAGCGGGTTTCTCACGGCATGCTGTATATGTATATTGTACTTATTGATAATAGTGCCTTATTTGGTAAATTTATAAAGAAGGAATATGAAAAAAAATCAAATCAAAAGAAAAATTAAATATTTTTTATTAATACTTATATAATCTGAGTGTAGAATTAAACTAAGTACAAAGTTTTAAAAAGTATATTGTTTAAATTCCAGTAAATCTTAAATTATTCGAACATTATTATGTAATTTTTTTATGTTAGAGAAATATTTTCTATTAAAAATCTAAAATCCATACATTAGAAAATATGAAGAAATTCAGAAAATAATTATTGAAAAATTTCATTTTAAGTCGGATGTACCTGCCACCGGGACCTCCTAACTCTTATTTTAAGTCTGTTAATACAAAAACAATGTGTTACAATGTAATGAAAGTGGACAAATAGCAGTAATCATATATGTGCCTTCAAGGAAGACACATATATACGCAATATGTGAATGATTATCAAATTTATAGCAAATGTCAAATATATTATACTATTAAAAATTCAATTTAACTCTCTTTTTTTCTCAGTGTATCATTCAATGAACTTTTAAATTATATTCCCTATAATGGTTCTTTGAACCGCTTTTATTAAGTCCGATGCAAGCCTTAATTTTATAATCTATACCAATATTGATTGCTCAATGCGAAAAATTTGTTTAAGAAAAGAAATTATTAATTTTATCACACTAGTCTAGTACAGTGCCAAAATTCTTAAATCCAACTTATACATTATATGTTTATCTACTTGCTACAATTTTTAATTTTTTAATTATTTCTTATAAAAATTAATACCAAAAGAAATTTTATTACTGTTTTCGTCTTAATTGCTTATTCTAATTATTCTGTTTAAAAACAAAAAATTAAGATAATTTTGCTTTTACAGACAAGACTTTTTCATCAATTTATTAAATTTGTTGAACAACTACTCAGTTTTTGTATTTTAATTTAAATATAAAAGTAAATTTCAAAATTATTCTTTCCAATTTTTTTTTCCACTTTATTCAGTCATTTATTATACAGGTCATCAATTATTTAGTTTTTAACGGTATAGATCAAAAAGCAATTTAATAATTTTTCTATTTGCCATTAATTTATATAGATTTCAATGTTGATTTACTTTTCGTTTTAAAATTAATTAATACTTAAATATAGCAATATAAAATACAAGATATAGTTTGTATATGGTTTTAAATAAAAATTCTAATTTTATCAGATTTATTAGAAAAAAATTTTCAAATGTAGCCAAATTGCAAAAGTGACTTATAGTATTACGAGTAGAACTTTAAAATGTACAACTATAACTTTCGAATTTAAAATTTAAAAAACATAATTTATACTCGTATCAAGCAAAATAAAATGCATCGTTGTCTTTTAATATTTATTAATATTTTATTCCATTCATTTACTTTTAAGTCCACCATAGAAAAACAAATCAAAAAATAATTTGTTAATTTTATTTCATGAAGTTATGCATTATTTCTCTAAGCCTTCAATACCGATACGTTGAAGATTGTATAATGTTGAAAGGGATCATTACGAATTTTATGTTGTCTCTCATTAGGGTGGGAAATGAATGTGTTCTCAGTAAAAATATGTAACAGCTGACAGGTGTGTAACTTCATAAAAAAATTCAGAACTCAATTATCGAGTCTGTCTTGAGGATGGGGAAATAAACCCAGTTTTAATACACAAGCGAGCGAGAAATTTAATTGTAGACCTTTATTTGAAGAAAAGTATTTCATATTTAATAGAAAAATATTATATTTATTTTTATAGAGTGTAATACTTATCTTGGCTAAAATAAGACTTTTGCTGCTCGAATCCCAGCATATTACAAAATATTAACTTATTGGATCTGAAACCGCGGTAACTGTTGGTTTTCATTAAGCGAGGCGGATTGTTCTACTAGAAATTGATGTGAAATTTATTTTGAATTTAATGTAATAGCTTGTATATTCCGAGAAATTTTTTAGTCTTTGTTCCGAATTCTTCTCCCTACCAATAAATAAAAGAAATAAAAGAATCAGTTTTAAATAATTTAATTTATATTGTATAATACAATCTGCTGTCCATTTTGACGGCAACATCTCCCTTTTCTTAACTCAATTTTTGCGGTACTGCAATATCTGAATTTGTTTTTTTTAATATTAATAAGTATTTGACACGAATCGCTTCATATTCGGCAAAAATTTAATTTTCTTCTATCCTAAAAAATTTAAGTACCTAACATACAAAGTGGGATTTTCATAGAATTAAAGAGTGTTCCGTATTATTTTACACAGAAAACAATATTCCTTTTATAAATTATAACTGATTCCAATGTTTCTCTCGTCTTTAAAAGCACATTTTCCAATTTTTCTTTTATCCAATTGAATTAAATTTTTATTTCTTTCTGTAATTTAAACATAAGAAATTTTTTGGTTTGATCTTCAGTTTGAACAAAGAAAATATTAAAAAATCATCATAATTTTTTTTAGTACAAATTTCATTTATATGGTAAATTATTTTAATTTTAGCTTTATAAATATTCGCAATTTAATAATGAATAAATTCCACCAACAATCAAAATTATTCGTAATTGATTAATCATTATTTTTTTAAATGAAAAAAAAAAAATTTTGAAAGAAGTGCTTATTAATTTCGCTCTGCCCGTCTGTCCGTTTGTCGGTGTGTCTGTTTACGAAGCTTGTACACCCTGTAAGATAGAAAATGGAAATTTCATACACATATAAGTAAGTATGTTTTTATAGAAACTTATTTCGTTACAAGAAAATTTTCCTTAACATTTTTTTAATTCTGCAAACAGAAAAGTAGTTGCAGACTTGTTCTACCGCGGCATATAGTATACGAGTAGTAGGACTTTGAAAAAAATAGAATTGTCATTAAAATTAACCGTTATCTAAAGTCCGTTTTATTTTCTTCAAATCTTTGAAACTTTACGATTAATGGTTCTAAACGAAAAAATGTAGGTGTCTTAAAATTTTAAACAGAAATTTGAATTTTCGGCACTTTATATTTCTGAAATTGTAAGCTTTTTCAAATTTCAAACGATAAACACCGTGCTATCAAAAAATATATTTATTTATCTTAACTCACACAATTAACCCTTGAATTCACCATTATGTTAATGGCTCTTTAAATTTTTTTTTCTTTATCATCCTAAATGTATGCAATCATTTTTAGGTATGTGAACGAAAATAGTTTAAATAATGTAACAACTTATTTTTGAATGCAGTATTTCACTTGTTGAATTGAAAAGTGCTACCTCATAAACCTTTGTTTTAACCCAACTTTATTTCTTTGATTTTTAAACTTTAGAAGAGAACTCATACAATGTGTTAAAAGTATTGGTTTATTTTCTTGGTAAATTGAAATTTAAATCAAAATTTTTCATTTAATCATTTTATTTACAATACATACATATGTATAGGTAAATATACAGAAAATTTTATTATACACATATACCACTAAACATTTGCAAAACATAAAAGAACCATTAACCGTAAAGGAAAAAAAAATACAAACAAATAATAATAATTAGCGAGGTGTAAAGGGAGAGTTTCGTGAAGTAATTAGATCATATTCTTTAATTATACTAGCATACAAAATAAGTATATTTTCTCATTTAATATTAATCACTGTATTTAAATATGATTTTAGAACATGTGTATGGTACCTATGTTTCTCTATATTTTCTTTAATGTACATACATATATTTTCACATTTAAATACCATAATCTCAAATCACACATATATACTTATTAACATTTACTTATTGATAATTAAGTATGTAAAATGTAAATATTTAATTATTATTTTAATTTTTCGGTTTTATTTTTTTTATTTCTATAGTGTAGTTGAATGTACTTATGTATGTGTGTATATAAAATAAAAATTCAGTAATGTTTTTTAAAATATACGCGGAATTGGACATGATTAGAAAAAGAAATGTGAATTATTATGCTAGCGGCACGATTTTTCTCTATTAATGGTTAATAATATTCATGTCTGCTGTGTTACACACATTTCAGACTACATACTTACTTGGGTATGAATAAAATATATCAAAATAAAATGAAATTTAATACACTATTCGTATTACTAAATATGTCTGTAAAGCTACATTTATTTACATTCATCGTATTGTTTATAATATTATGCTAGTATGTATAAAAATTATTCGGACATGATCATGAGCATTTTTTTTGGGAGTGTGTTATAATGTTCCTACTGCATTTTTAATTAATTTATTTAAAATACACCATAATTAAAAATATTTCTTTAGTTAACTTAATATAGTCAAAATTAAATAAAAAATGTTAAATTGAAAAGAAAATGGCTGACTGACGTAACATTTTGGGTATTGGTATGAGCTGCGTGTAGAAAATATTAAAAGAACTAGACACAAAGTAAAAGCAAAAATTTTTTCTAATTTCACTCTGTCTTGTGATTGTTTTGAAAAGACAGAGACACGAGAATGTTAATCTTATAAACCGAATTTAAATTCTGGCCAATTTTTTATATTAATCTAAATTTGTTCCAATTCCTTTATCATTTATTTGCCTAGTTATATGCAATTTAAATGATAATTTTTGTTTAATTTGGTAGGTATTAAAATTCATAAATTTATTCTGTGTGTGTGTTTTTTTCTAGTATCTAATATGGAGCATATTTGTAGGCTTTAACAATTTATGTAAGTTAAATGAGTAGTGTTATGGTCCAATAATCATTTAGAAATGGTTTCACATCATCAATAAATCGATGCAAATTTATGATATGGAGAGTAAACTCAAAATCAAATAGTTCATAGATTTTCTGCTACAACATTTGTGTATTTGCATAATGAATCTGTTGCATATTTATCAAGTTTAGTTTTTTGTGTTTCATTCCACTTCACTTATAATAACTTATATATATATATTCATTTTTATATATGTATATTATTGTAAATATCATAATTCTCTCAGGCAAAGATATACATGTGAATTGCATGTATTGAAAATGCTGACTTTGGAGTTCTGCTTTGAAAGGAACGACTTGTGTGTGTTTAGAGTAGATATATACATAATATCTACATATTATGTATGTATAACCTTATATTTAAACTTAATTAGCAGTTTATATGTATGTAAATAGTTATGCATTAATATTATTGTATTTACTGCTACTACTTGTTTGATTTTATGACATAAACTGTGGCTATTAATCTCTTAGGATAAATAAAAATTTTTTGAAATTGTTAAATATAAATTTGTTAATGCAGTTTTCAGTTAAATGAACTGTGTTTTTTAATGATTAAGCAAAATATGTGTGTATATATTTAGATTTAAAAAAGATTGCCATTTTTATGATTGAATAATCAAACATATAGATAAAATTATTACTTTTTAATATCATATATTTTTTAACTATTTAAAATCAAACTAATTCTTTTAAAAAGTTGCATTATTTTCAAGGAATTTATAATAGCTATAATTATTGCTTTAATACTGTGCTTAAATCAGGGTCCGACAGCTATGCATAGCGAAATCTAGACTTATTCCCGACAATTTAACATGAAAGTGTAATGTAAAATTTTATTTTGGATTTTATGAATTCGCATATTACGAGTAATTAATGTATTTTTTGTATAAAATTTTAAATTTGGGAAAATTTTATTTTTATATTGAGAAATTTAAGAAATTGAATTTTTTTAAACTTTTTAATTTTAGAATTAATAACTTAATAATATTTAACAAAAATTTTTTCAATTGAACCAAAACATAAACTTCAAAAAAAAAATGCATACCCTTCAAATTTAAGTAATAATTTTTACATTTTTCTGTTATCATTCTTTATCATATAGGGTAAACATGAAAATGTAAACTGCATTTTAAGAAAAAAAAATTCCTTAAATATTTTTCTTGAAATTTACTCTTAAACACAATATTAATAGTTTTTATAGACAAGAGATTTTTAATAGTTAATTGGAATCGGTAGCTGAAACATCACCGCTACTCGTATTTAATAATAAAGGTTCCACATATTCAAACTATTACCAATATTAAAGCAATTTCAATCAACAAACAAGAATTTACCTATTAATTAAATATATTAAAGTCAAAATTTATTTAAGACGTATATTTCATAGCCAGTATATTTCATAGAAGCATATTAGACTAATTTCACGTATTTGAATATCACTAGAATAGAATAAGAATAGTTACTAGTAGCTTAGTATATAAAATTAAAAAATGCCAGCATTAGTTGTATTTACCCTAATTTATATTTCAAATACATATAAATTTTTTCCTTCCTTTAAAGAATATTTCTCAGATTAAAAATGATACATAATTGAAAATGAAAATGCGTAAATTCTTATAATATTTATTAATATACAGTGATGTGTACTAAATTTTGTACATTTTTTATTTTTTCAAAAGAATTTTATATTAAATATTTGATTTCTATATCAAACTCAATCTAATTTGTGTAGGGATAGGTTCCCAGCTCTACAAAAAATTTACGTAAATTGAAAATGCTTTCTTTATCCAAATTTCAGACGAAATTTCTTATTTGTATTCCTAGGGATCATATTTATGTGAAATTAAATTTAATTTTTTTAAAATTCGATCATTTTACAAATTTTTGAAAAGTTTTAATTTCATTTTCAAAAATGACCATATGATTGTCATTTACAAAATTGTATGTTGTCACCACTAACATAATATTGAAAATAAAAACTATAAAAACATTTTCAAATTTTTTTTTTTGTAAACAAATAATAAATAATAATGGAAGGACTGCAATCTATAAATGGAAGTAATAGGCTGAAATATAGAGAGTAAAAAATAAAAAGGAAAATATTGCCAGATTGAGATTGCTATTAATAGTTTAGACGACACTAAATCATGTCGGCTAAACTTGAAAAAAACATGAACCATTTTGCATATTATGAAAAGTATTTGTCCTAACAAGAATTCCGAATATTTTACTAATTTCGAATAATTATTTTATTTCATCTGACATTCACTGTATATGTACTACTCCGAATTTTACGCATATTTTATGTATATATAGGGAAGTTAAATATATTTCTTTTTAATTGTTTAAAATGAGTGAGCCTGACCCCCTCTCATTTATTCTATTTTTTTTTTTGTTTTTTTTTTTTTCTTTTTTATAAATCTCATATAATAATTTACAAGATGTTTTTGTTCACATTTTATTGTATTTGGGAAGTACAATATTGTATTTTGGTATAGATAGTATATTGGAATTTCATTGTGATGGCACATAGTGGTTTTAATTTTAAATATATTTCCGTTTCTAAAAATAAATATAAATAAATGTACGCAAATAGAGTATATTTCATGTTGAAATTTAGGTACAAATGCATACATATACATACATATATACGTATATACATATGCGTGTAAAAATATGCATATTTATGTACTCTACAATCTACTACATGAATTTGTTTTTTTTGCTCTTTATATGGAAGACGAACGAAAAATTCATTTTAATTAAAATTTTTATTGATTTTCAATTCCAAAAATAAAAATTTTTTTTTTTTTTTCTTTTTTATCTTTAATTTTTTTATTTCATAATATTAAAATTTCTTTGTTTTTAATATATTATGATAAAGCACCCATATTATATTAACAGACGGGCTCGCACATAAAATACAATAAGTTCATTATGGTGTAAATGAAACCATCAAAAAAAAATGAAGAAATAAAAGCAGAAATTAAAAAAAAAACAATTTTTACCCCAATCTATTGAAAAAGACGTTAATCAATATCCTTCGGAATTTTTCTATTTTTTCTTGAATATCATAAGTAATGAAATGCAGTCCTTAAAATGTTAAGTATATATTGCATTGCTATTATGGAATAATAAATTGGGTATTGAATACTTTTTTAAGAAGTTTTAAAATACCAATGTATTCTTGATTCTTGAACTCATTTCTTATTTTCATTTTTGTTTTTTTATTTTTTTTTTTGAGTAACCCTTAAAGGATATCTTATTTTTTCTTTTTTATGCTAGCATTCACTTATAAAAATTTCCAGTTCTTATTTTTTTTCTTTCCGATAAGGTATTGTTATATTTCCCTTAAGAGAAGCCATATAATATAAATTTTGTGTAGACAATTGCACTTTAAATATATATACAAGCTGTACGACATTATAATTCGGTCACTTAAAAATATTGTTGAGCAAAGCAACTTTATTGATTATTTTGCATAATATTTGAAATTTGGTTACTTTGTTGTACAACTGCATAAGCATATATATATAAGTATTTTTTTTACTGCAACCGCATTGCGGAATTAAAAAAATCATTTATTTTTTTGTACATGATCTTATCATTAAATTTGATTATTGTAAGAAAAATAAAAATTGTGATAGTGACAATTCACTAAGTAACGCATTTATTTATTCTAAACTTACAAGAAAGTCACATTTCAGTTCGAACAGTTGAGGGTAAAATTAAGAGTAATTTAAAGACTTTGTCGTTTATACTGAAATGTTTTTGTTTCACATTCCAATATGTTTTGGGAATATGACAGGTTCTTTTCAACAGAGTGATAAATTTTAATATTTATACTAAGAATAATAACCGAACTAATGTTGATTCGTTCACAATACTTACTACAAAGGATTGCGCGTATAATCACATCTGATAGCCTCACAACTTGTTTATCTTCAAATAAACGTCATGACACAAAAATTTCTATACTTATACATACAGTGTTATATCCACATATTTGTAATCGGTTTTCGGTAATTCTTTTTTATTTCATAACTCACTTAAAATCATTGATTCTCGTTTTTAGAAATGTTCAACTTATGTTAAACCTTTTACCAAGAATTGTCCTGAAATAAAAATGAACATTTAATTTTAATATATGTCAATAGATGGAACATCAAAATTCAATCTGTATCCTTTGTCTCTTACTCATAAAAACTAAATATCTATGTATGTATACAAAAAAATAAAAGCAATGTGTGTACGTATACTACATACTTAATCGTAAAAATTATTTTAACTCCATTTATTTTTACAAAATATTTGATATTAAAATAATCTTGTTTATTTTCATAAAGTGCGTGGTATTAAAAGATCTTGTTTAGTTATATTTCGATGTGATATTAACCGAATTCTATACTGTTTATGAGTTTTCCACTACAAAAGCAATAGAAAATACAAAACCAATTACAGCCGAACTAATACCGATTTTTTTTTTGCGGAGGACGAACAATACTACGTAGGGCTTGTATTTTAAAAAAAATTATTTTTTTTTCTTTCGTATAAAGGACGAACGCTCTATAGACTTTAATTTATAAATATCATTAAATGTACTTGTATTCGCCTATCTTTGTAGTTTTATAGACTTGGCACTTATTATATTATATATACTACATAGAATACTATATTTATATACATATACACATACATACATATGTATGTATATTAACATACTCTTGCAATATTATGCCACTCAAGTTTCTTACTCGGCTTATAACTGTATTCTATTTCTTATTTTAATTTTGTCATATTCAATTCTTTTTTTTCTCTCTTCAATTTTTTTTATAGCTTCTCTAACAATAATTTTTTCTTATCTTTATCTATTTTGACTGAAACTAAAAGGATTTTTTTAAATAAAATTTTGTATGTACTCAATTGCTTTGATATTTTTCTCTTGTTTTTTTTTTTAATATAATAAAATAGGATCATAAAAAGAGGTTTCTTTTGATTAGAGTAATATATACTTACATAGTTGAATTAAGGACAAAGTACAGGCGACATATTGTTACAAATACTTTTATTGTAATATAATATTATATGTATATGTATGTATATATGCAAGTGTATTCGTACATTAAAGTTTATTTGCATAATACGATAAGCGGAAAAACTGGATAAAAAAGCCACAAAAATAATAAAAATTTTATGACAGATGTAAAAAAAAATTATAAACCCTTTTTTTTCGCCGATATTAAAGAGAAAATTTTACGCTAAAAAAAAATATATTGTCGTAAAATTATATGATAAGGTCCTTAAGATCAAATATTTAAAACGAAAAAATTGATAAATTTAATTGCGTACTTTAAAAAAAATTTAATAAACAAAAAATTTGTTCAAGTGCCTACTTTTACAAAATATTTTAATTGAAATTGCAATTTATGACACTAGATGTCATTCAAATTCATATAAGAACCTGTCAGAATAACTCGAAATCGATTTTAACTTATTTTTTCTCTTTGTATTTTTTTACTGATTTTATTGAAATCTTTTAAAAAAATAGACCTTATGTGCTTAAAATCTCAATTGCTACAAGATTTAATTGATAATATAACAGTTAATTTTAAACAGTAAAAAATATAAAAAATATAAATATTGTTGTATAAACGTAAGTATACTTAAATATAAACAATAAAACAGCATGTGAACTACATAAGTAGGTATGTGAACTAAATTCACCTACAGTTTTATTTGTTATTTAACAGTAAAAAAGAATATAACCTATATATTTGGATTTACATTAAAAAAAAAAACTAATTGAATTTTATTTGTAATCTTTATTGAAATTTTGTAAGATCTCCTATAGACGCGAAATATGAATCTTAAGAACTATAAGCTTTATTTATATTTTTTCTGTAATATTTTAAACTTAATTAGCGTGCTGTTATATAACAATATTATATTAAGAGTATATAATAAAAAAATTATTGATATTTTGAAAGTTTTACACAAAAACTATAATTTGAACATCATGATTTTGCTTGAAGACATAATATGTTAATGTATGTATTTGTGTATATATGAAAAAACAAGCTAATGGCCAAGTTTGACGTAATCATATAAAGTTTTTGTTAATTTACAATAGCGTGATATTTAACATTTCTCTCATATTTTATTTTCTGTTTCTTCATTATTTTTGGTTGTAATTGAATATTACATGAAAATACATGCTGACTATGTCTGAGTATGAGTCATTTAAAATAAGTTAACCACTTCAGCATGTTGATCATACATAAATTTAAGTAACTTTGAATGTGACCAATTCAATTTCATATATAGTACATACTATATTAATAATATTATTACATAAGTATTTAATATATTATTTTTAATTTTTTTCTTCCGGTTGCGACTATAATTGCGCATATTGTTCTTGTAACCGGAATAGTTTTTATGAAACAGAATTTTTAAGAAAATGCAATATCGCAGATTTAATATGAAATTGAATACGAAATCTGTTTTGATCTCTCCTGTAGCTGTTTTTATTAAAGCTCTAATTTAAGGTCTCGTTCAATTGACCTAACTGTTATAGTCTCTTTTCTTAGATCCAATTATATATGGGAAACATGAACCATTCCGAAAGAATGTTTAAATTATAAAACTAATACAACCATAAACTAAATTTTAAATCTAAATTATAGAGCACAATTAAAAAACCTATGTATATATTAACTTATATAATGCAAATACCAAAGGAAGAAGAGCGAAATAAAATAAACAAGAATTCAATAGAATCCAAATGATTTTGGTTTTGTTTGTGAAAAATTATAATTTCAGTTGATTCATATTGTTTAATTGCATTTTCTAGCATTTTCGATAAATTGGTATAGTTAGGCTGAATCATGCGATGCTTGACGCTGGAACTATACTGGAACTCAATTGTCATAATGATTTTATTGAAAAATTCAATTGTGTTCTAAATTAGCTACCTTATATTTAGTTATTTTGAAAGTATTCCTAATTTTGATGTCGCAAATAAAGTAAAAAATTAGACCCCTATGAATAACAATTTAAAATTAAATTCACCTTTAGTTCATTAAGTACCCACGTATTTACGTCAGTGATTTCGTATAATTATTTCTATTATAAAATTCGTTATTTTGTTCATTTTCTTTACAAAAAAAAACACCTACCACGATTAAATTATTTCTAATCATACAAATATTAAATTAAATGATTTCGGTAAAGAACTTTTTTTTTTGGAATTACCCTTAATTATTAGTCAAAATTTAATTGAAACATTTTTACCAGTAACGTACAACGTCACCTGAATTTATAATTATTTTTTTGTTTCATTGTTTGTTTTCTTTTAACTTTTACACCCGTATCCGTACTCAAGTACTACATATACATATATATTTGTAGTACAAGAGACAATAAGGAAAATTTTAAACAAAAGTTCAATATATTCTTATTTAAAATTTCTAAATAATAAAAATAAAAAGTCATGTAGTGTTGTCATGAATTTTAAGAGTTAAAAATTTTTAAATTTTCTGTGTTTATTCTTTTAAAAAACAGGTAAAGCAAAATGAAGAAAATAAAGTCGGATCAAACGTAAACCGATGGTTTGGAAAATAGCACTTTTCCCTTCAACAAATTAAAATACTGCTTTTAAAAACTACCTATTGCATTATTTCAAAATATATAAAATGATTGCATATATTTAGGATGAAAAAAAAACTAAAAAATTAAACATAATTGCGTGAATAAGAAAATAATTATAATTGGGGGGGGGGGGGGGGGGGGGGGGAGATAGGTAAAAATTTTCTTTTAGAGAAATAGGTTTCTAGCATGTAAGAAAAGACGAACGAGCAGAGTAAATAAGCAATTTTTTTTCAAAAAGTTTTTGGAAAAGTACTTAAATGCGAAAGTAATGCGAAAACCATTGGCGCATCAATGCATGGTTAATGGATATAAATAAAACCATTTTTAATATTTTACAATTTACATGAATGACTTCGAATGTATTTTGCTTTGTACCCAAGAGTTCAATTTCTTAAAATTAATAAAACTTTTTTGTTTTTTTAAAATGAAATTTAACAAAAATTAAATAATAAAATAATAAATAAAAAAATAAATGAAATGCAAGGCATTTTAAAGTTTTTTTTTTTTTTTAAAGAAAATGAAAAATCAAATGTCAGATTAAGGTACGTGAAGTATAAAATTATTTATTGTGCATTAAGTAATAAATTTTATTTTTTTGTTTTTTAAATAAATGCACTTTTCTTCATTTTTGCCAAAAAGTAATAACAGGAAACTAATTATTATCATTTTAAATCAAGCGAATCAAAAAAATAATTAAAGTTAATTCTTAATAGTATTTTTTATTTTTTAGTTAACAATATTATTTTTAAGTTCACAATAACGTTTTTTGACTTATACCTTAAAAAAATTTGAGAATCTATGTTTCACATGAAAACATGAAAATTAACATTTAATAGAATTTATTATACGTATGTATGTGTATAACATTAATAACATAAGTTAATATTTAAAGTTATACGGGTGTTAAATATTCACAATTAAGAACCAAATATATTGTATTACACATAATGGCTAAATTAGTTGACTACAACTTCTATAATGATTAACATTCACTACATTTTCATAACATTTAATGTCAATATCAAGTGAAATATTGTGTAAAATCGAAGAAAGGAAATTAATTTAAGCCATACCAAAGTTTAAAATTACCCGCTTATTTTAAATTAATTTTTTTTTTTGTTTTAATATAAAATTGGTTTTAAATAAAAAACTTGGAAACATAAGTCATGTGAAAATGAAAACAAACGTTCGGGATTTCAAGTGTCATATGAGGAGGATTTTTCGATATGTCACTCTGAACCAAAATTATAGAGCTTAGAGGGCTGATACAGCAAAATAATCTTGAATTAAAACTATTTTTTAAAATTTATTGTACATTTGATAGCTATAATCCCGTTCCAATATAGTAAGTATAAGCTTGCTCATTCGCAATGCCTATTCTGTACAGAATTTTGCGAAAGATAGCAATTTAGAATTATAGAACAATATGCGTCTTTCTTTGCTTATTGGAAGTGAACCAATATATTTGACTTATAGATCAATTAGCAATGTTAGTTTGCAAGCATTTTTAACTAAAAATTGTAAAAAATAAAATTGTGCTTGAAATCATATTTCAGAACTTTGACAAATTTTGTTAAATTTTTTAGCAAAAGCACCAATTTTGTTTAATTCTTAAAACTTTTCTTATATTTGAAAATAAATTAAATACTTAGTTATCTAACATTATTTTAAATAAATACAAATTTACATCAATGTACCTAGTTACTACAATAAAAATAGCAAAATTTCAGAAAATCACAATATTTCGCCCCAATTATATTGACCCTAACAAAATAAAGGTTTATAAAAACTCACTAGTAGATTATTTAAATCAAATCGAGAACTTGAACACTACAAAACTATCAATAATTTCTGAATTTAATTTCAATATTTTTGTACTATTCAAAGGCGATAAAAAAAAAGAAATCCCTCTTAAGTGCATCAGATTCAATTCAAATGTTACGAGTATACATGCATTAGATTCGATGCAACTTTAAAATTTAATCAAATTTAAAAAAAATTATTAAAGTCAACTGTTTGAACTCGATTTCTTGATAATTTAACGCATAAATCAGTTTATTAACGCCTATAGTAACTAATTGCTTTTATTCTCAATTAAAAATTTTAGAATTTTATATAAGTTTCATTCTATTTTCACTTCCTTTGCGTTTCATTTCTTCAATTTACTTTAAAATTATGTTAATAAAATAAATGAAAACTAATTTCGAATGGTTTATAAAATTTTACAATTAAAATGTGTAAATAAAGTGTACACACGTATACAATATTCTTTGTCCGTTTAAAATTGTTGAATTTTTTAATACGATTGTTTTAAGGAAAATGGAGGGTTCGAGAATTAAAGCAAGGAAAATTTAAAAAATATGTGAATTTTAATTGTTAACAACTTTATATTACAGACAGTTTTTACATGAATATACATAGATAGTTCAATTTGTATACGTAACTGTAACGACTAAAAATATGGAATTTTTTAGTTAAATTTGACAATTTGTACAGAATTTTCTAATCTTAGACGAAATTAATTTAAAATTTATTCGTAAAGCTTTGGATTCATTGGTTCTGATGTATTTTATATGAAAATTTAGATTTTTGACATTCTCTTTATTTTTAGTACATCTTTTTTTTTCTCTCCCTCAAAAAGTTAAATCAACTTTAACTTCAGTGCGAAGGTTTTTTTTAAAACGTCAAATTTATATATACCACTATAATTACACATTATTGTTGTCAAAAGACTAATTCATGTATCATAACAAAAAGAAAATTGATCAGTTTCTTCAGACGAATCTGAGATTAAAGGAACCCTTAAATAGCTCTGCGCAAAACCGACAAACTAATGCCTTTTGCCTTCTATTATCTCGTTTAAAGCTGCTTTTTTACTATGTCAGCTTAAAAAACCCAAAAATTACGTTTGGCTATTGCATTTCAAGTCATTATTGACATTTCAAATGAAGCTGTCATAGCAATCAAGCAGAGTCGGTTTATTCCTCTGATTAATCATATTGGTAAGTTAAAATGTGAGTTTATCGTACAAATATTATATCTAAGACCGTTTATTGTTTATTTTGGAAAATTAAAAAGATATTAGATAAGTACGAGTATACGCATGTATGTATGTGTATGAACTGAATTTTATGTTAAACTTTTTAAATCATAAAAAATTTTGAAATGTTGGTTAATTTTAATTGACATAATAAAATAAAGTATCAAAACAAAAAAATATCAAATAGAAAAATGAAATCAAAAGCTTTTTTGCCTTATTACATTTCAAATTTAAAAGAACCATTTTTTTTATTTGCAAAAGCATATTTATGTACTTTTCACATTGGATGTTTTTAGATTATGTTAACTGAAATTTTCTATGGCTCTCAGCAAGCTACTTTTATTAAAAGAAAAGTAAATTTGGGGGTACTTCGTACATGACAATCTTTGTTACATAACATGTTCTGGTTTCATATTGTATAAACGCATAAATTGAAAATTATAGAGATTTGATGTCATACAATATACATATGTATATATGTATGTATGTATGTATATGTATATGAAATCAGCATGAAAAAATTAAGTAGTTATGAAGGCTGCATTAAATGAAAGCAAAATAATTTTACTTTTCATTTTAATAGAGCTAAATTGCAAAAAAGAAAAACATTCTTTTCCCATGCTTAAAATTTAGGAAGTATGGGTGCCATACTTATATCTTGAGAAAAATTTCGAAAATTAAATTGATATTATCAAACTTTCATTGTTACAAATCCTTTCTGAAAATCCGCCAGCCAAATTTATAATATAAGATCAAACCTTAAGTTAGTTAGAGCTTGAAATTGGATACAATAATTATACAATCACACTTTTTAAACTCCATTTTGATTTTGATAACTGACATTTTGATGATGTTAACATTCATGCATTTTTATTTTTTTTATTTTTTCAATTTCATTACCCTTGAAAAATAATACTGAGCGTGTGCGTACATACACTAAGTACAAAGAAATTGCATATTTTATGCTTGGAAGAACATAAATATAGGCACTGTGCCATGTCATAAGAACACTTACAAAGAGAACAAACAAAATACTTATACGTATGTAATGTATGTACATACAATCGTAGAACAAAAATGTAAAATTAAAGAGAATTGAAAAAATAAAATTTTTTTTTTATTTAATTCAGGAAAGTAGCGACTGTGTGACTATGTAGAGTAAGTAAACTATTGTGACTGTTTACATGATATTCACTTATATATGTATGAATTTATATATTCTTAATGTCATGCGTTGTTCCTTCGAAAAGTGTTGCTCAAGGTTGGTTATCTTATTTCTTATGATTGTAATTTAATATTATTATCTTTAACTAAATTATAATTTCTCTAATTAATTTCCTCAGATACAATTTAAAAAATTAAATGAACAAATAAAAGTTAAGTGGTTTCTTATATTTAGAATTTAATTAAAGAAAAGAATTTCGTCTTACTTATAGTTCGTCTACTAAAAATACCAACATAACTCAAAATTTGCACATTTAAGAAAATCTATAATTTTAAAGTTTTTGAGTTAATTGGCTCTAGTGATTCTAGCATTCTTTTATAATTTAATATTATAAATTTAAAAAATTTTTAAGCTAGAGAATGAATAACTCAGAAATCATATTTTTTGAGTTATAACACTGATAGTTATAATTTTTGACAGTTCATAATCTTTGACATATAATCTTTTTTGACAGTTATTATCTTTTGAAAAATTTTTTTGTAAAATAAAATTTATAATCAAGCCATCCCATACGAATCATTTCAAAATTTATTTTTGATGACAATAATTGGGAGTGCAATCCCAATATGTATACACACGTTTTTTAAGAATGATGACCCTGTTGCCTTATTCTTTTGAATGAAATTTTGGCGTTGTAGTTTTGGCTTGCTTCAACATATTATTGAATTACATATATACAAGTAATTTGTAAAAGTTTGAAAGATCAAGTTAAATTCGTTTTCGAATTATCGCATAATAAATACGAACATATGCATTTTCATCTGACGCACAATTTGACAATGTATCAAATGTCATTAAATGAGCGAGAATTTTCTTTCCCACCCTATATACAAGTATCAATCCAACAAATGCAAAAACTGTATAAAAAAATAAAATTTAAGAAAAAAAAACTCTTTCTTGAGTATTTAAACTTCAGGTAATTGAAATCATGTCTTCAATAATTCAATCATTTTTCTTACAATGTACAAAACATCAATTCACAAATTGGATCAAATTGTAAAGGTGAAGTGTATTTTATTTAAAAACTTTCTTTCAAATTAAATTTACAATTTTTCTTTACAATAAAAGAAAAAAAAATATTTAAAACAATTAAAAATTGAAACTTTATATTAGATGAAAGCTATAAATTTAGTAGTAAAAAAAAATTCAAATAAAATCTTGAAAATTAATCCCTTCCCATAAATATTGAATTCATCAAGATTTCTACTTTTTTTATTAATTTTAGTTTTAATAGCAAAAAGCCTTGCAATTGAACTTATAAAATTTTTCGACAATACCTTAAAAATGTAACCCTGTTACGCCTAAAAATAATAATCATTTGTCAAGGTGATCTCTTTTAAGTTTTTAGTTTTTTTTTTTCATGATTAATGAATGATTCAATTTGTTTTTTTTTATTTTAGTAGTTTACGTGTGTTTGAAGTTGTGAACATTTCATTTTTGTATACCTTAACTCTAAAAATATAATTATTCTTTATTAAAATTGAAGGTCTTGGATTTTTTTTTGATATATATAATGGATATTTGGTACAATAAATTTCGTATACATAATTATGTTTGTATGTATATGAGTGGAAAATTAAATGTGAAAAAAATTATCCGGAAGTTTATATAGATACTTTGTGTTCTATCAAAACAAAATGTATTTATTGGATGTAAAAATGTAATTTCAAGAATTCGGTGTAGAACAAATAATGGCATATTTAAACTTGTTGACCCAATAAACTGAAATGATCACATTATTTTAATTACAGCAGATGTTGCAATCTCCAATTATTTCAATCTCCTTATTTTAATTAGTACTCTTTTGCAATCTCCATTGTTTCATTACAAGTATGTGATTGAATGCTCCACTATTATTCATAAGAAGTTGAATTTTTACAACCTTAAACTAGATCGATTAAAATTTAAATCTAAAAATTTTTCTCTGTCTCTTAAACTAAGTAAGAATCTTGCTAGTAATGTTTTCATTTACCTATTTGCCGCAAAATTTTAATTATGTTAAAATTATGCCAAAAAACACGTAGTTCGAGATAAACTGAGCATGGCTTTCACGACAAACTCTAAATCAAAAAAGCTAAGTAAAGCAAAGAATATTGTGTTTAAATAATTGCAATTTGCAGCTTAAAATCAGATGTTGCAAATAAAAGTAAAGCGACTGTAAACCAATCGTAGGTCAACAAAAAAATGGTTATTTAAGCTAAATTAACGTAATATAAGGGGCTTGGTACCTCTGTAATGAAAAAATATTTGTACTGTAATAAATCTTATATTAAAGAATCGTTTTACTGGCTAAAATTTCACGGGACTGGACTACTGGTTGAACAGTTTTTGTATAGACACTATAAGTACGCCATTTGGGAACCGTATTTTTCTAACTCAATTAAAAGCAAACTTGCATTAATTTCTCAGTAATCGTCTTAATTTACATAACTTTTTAAAATTTTTGGCTAAAAAAGAAACATTGAAAACCTTGTATATTTAATTAAAACTTATTTGAAATAACTTCTCTTAATTGATGACCAAGTATTCAAATTTTTTTTATTCTTTTTTTAATATTCAACTTCCGGCGATCGAGGGAAAAAAACGACTGTATCCTTCATGAATTTCAATATTAACATACAACATTTATTAAATTATTAGTTCCAACTCCCTGTCCTCATAATTTAGTTAGTACTTATATAAGTAGGAAAAGAGTCCATATTGTATTTATAATTTCACATAAGCTCATTGCAACTTATCCGGTTTATGAACTTTTTTTTTTTTAAAGTTTCTTCTTAATTTTATTTCATTTTTGTTTTAAAGTATTGAAGATTTTTTATTTTCTTCACTTTTTAAATTCTCATTTGAAGATGTCTTTAAAATTTTATTGCTTCATAAGTCATTGTCTGTTTAAAAAGAAAGATACTCTTTAGTACTTATTTATATACAGCGTTGTATAGTATATGCACATAAAATGTGTATGCATACATACATATATATAATTGTTATTATAAAAACTTTTAGTTACACAGTAGCGCATATTATATAGCAAATATTGTGACCATTTTCTGATAATATAAAACTGTGACATTACAGTAGAATAAAATAGTACATATATACAGTAGAATTCGCTTATAGTCACACAAAAAATTTCATAAGAACTTGTTACTATAGTTGTCATATGTCTATAAACGCCGGTGAAAAAAAATTTGTAAATAAAACTCAATACCTTGCCTTTTCTTACAATTTAAATGAAACACTTACATAATATGATATACGTTACATAGTTACAATACTTGCCGCTGAAAATTAGAAATTATAATCTTTGTTTAATACGTATTGTAATTAAATTAATTTATTGCCGCTTCAAAAAAAAAAAATAGTATTTGCGCCATATGAGTATGTATAAACAACGTCCATTACTTATTAAGCGATATTATTCACAAAAACTGTGAGTTAATAATTGTTATAGAAATTATAAACAAATGAAAATACAAGAAAATATAATCAATTGCAACCGAATATAAGAGTCTTGAACTGTTATACACATTTTAATTCTCTCTTCAAGTTTTTGTAACACTTACAATTGGATCAAATTGTATTAAAAAAAATTCTAAATAATAATCAGTTTTATAAAGCTTAAATAAATTTTTCAATTTAAAAAATGTACTTATTTTTAAAACTTATTCAATATTTAATTGATTTTAATATACAAAACATTCATAATTATTGAAAAATATAGATGACTTCATTTTAAAAACGAAAAATTAAATTGAAAATAAGTTATTTAATTTTCTTTTCCAATTCGATTCTGTCAAAACGACAAAAAAAAGACAGCTGAACACTCTAATCTCATTACATCTTGAAAAAATTTTTTAAATGATTTTATTTCAAGCAAAATCTGCAAAGATAAAAAGAAAATTTTTAGTTTTTCTTTTGTTCCCTCACACACTCACACACATTTGTACGCTATGGTCAGACTATTTTAATTTCATAATAAGTATATTTTTAAGATCAAATTTTTTTAAAGATCATCAAATTATGAATTAATTAAATTACAAAATAAGTAATGAGGATAAGATGAAATTATGTTGCAGTGAGTATAATCACCATATTTAAATATGTATGTGTAATTCACTTTAAAAAATTTTAAAAGATATAAAAAAATTTGTAATTGCTCTAATAAATCTTTCAACAAATCATAAAAGTTTGAATAAATAAATTAATTATACATGTATTGGGGAAGTATACAGAATTTAATGCATGTTCATATAGCGGAAAAATCATGTTACACTAAATTTATCGATTTATTAAATTCAAAGATTTATTGTGGAATGCCACCTTTCTAATAAATAACAATAATTTATTACATTATAAGTTTTTTCTTTTGATATAGTAACGCGTATTTTAGATATAAAATATTATTGAGCTTATACTTAAAATTTCAGGAAAATTTTCATTATGAATTGTAATACCTGCCGAATTTAAGTTTCTGTTCCTTTGCTTGATGGTTTTATCTCAACAAACAATTGTTATATAGGATGACAAACCACGTTTTATGTTAATTTGTAATAATCATACCACTATTTAGGCATTAATTTATAATGTATGTATGTCTCAATTGTATTACAGTGGAATTAAAATTGTACTAAAAATTTTTAACAAATATCTTGAAATATATTTGAATTTGTTACCAAATTAAAATAATTATGTACTCGTATTGTTATTTAATTAATAATTCTTTGAAATTATTTCATACTGATTTGTCCTTTTCAATCACATTTAAACTGAATGACATTCTTATATCAAAATTTACAAATCAAAGATTTTTTCATTAATTTTGTGAAAATATTCGTGAACCGAATTGTTTCTGCTTCGATATTAATTTTTTTGTAAAATAAAATTAATGTAAAATTCAGTCACTTTACGAAATAATAGCAACTTTCATGCAACAAACCCTTTTCCTTTTTTTTTTCTATTTCTTTTGCATTGCAGACCATTAAGTCTTAAAATTTTCAATTAAATTTTTTTTATTTAAAGAATTTTAACTAAGACATGACAAAAAACAATAAAAGAAAGTTTAAAAAAATAAAACAAAAAAATTAAAATACTCTTCCTTTGCCGTTCTTATATTAAAGGTGTCTAAACTGAGTGTAGTTTGTGTAAATTACCATTTCATAGACATTAAAAATATTTTATCAAGGTGAAATTCTTAAGAAATTTTATAGTTTTACCTTTTTTGATATTTTTTTTAAATAAATATTTCACATATTTCTCACCTTTATCGTTTGTCCCCTAACACTAGGGAAGGATATCCGAAAAGTACCTGCAAAAAGAAACACAAAATTAAATTTCGGCATGGGTTATTCCACAAAAATGAACTCCAAAAGAAATACAAAATAATTGTGACTTTTATAAATAGTTATTATTTTATACGTTTAGTGACGCGTTAGTGTTATACCTTTAAAATTCAATTGTGAATAGCAACTTATATTTCAAGTAATTATAGAGACCAATATTAATTGTATTTTCTAAATTTTAAGACATTATAAGAATATTTAACATCTTTTCTTTTCTAATTTTCAATTCATAGACTATTTTATATTTAAATTTAACTAATTTTTAAAATAAACTACTACAGCTCTCATTCTGAACAGTAAATAATATAAATAAATAGTGAGTGTTCTGTAATGTTGACTGTTGCTTATTTTCTTTAGAATATCCCAAATATCAATTTGAATAAAATAGAAATTCAATAGTTCAAAGGAACTTTAAAAAATTTAAATGTATTTGGACACAGTCATCTTTATATAGGAGTATATTATAGGAGTTTATGATTTGGAAAATTTTTACTTCTAAACAAACACACATACATACATATACAGAGAATTGCATTTTTTATGCAGGTAAACTAGAATTTAAAAAAAAAAAAAAAGTTTTCATTTCCAAATAAAAATTTATATTTTTCTGGACTTTATTCTAATCAACCTGCTGTTTTCTATTCTACAAAATTACAAAAAGTATAAAAATGGTTGAATAATTCATTACAATATTTTCCATTAGAAAAATGTTGACGCAGAGCATAAAATAAATTAATGTGAAATATATAATTAAAGGACAGAACACAACCTGACAATTGGCGGCACACTATTCCCCCACAAAGATATACACAAGTATACGTGGCAATCTCCAAACGGCCAAACAAGAAATCAAATCGACCACATCTGCATCAGCAATAAATGGCGACGTTCTCTGCTGGATGTAAGAAATCGGAGGGGTGCTGATATCCACAGTGACCATTTACTTCTCACTGGTGATGTAAGATTAAGACCATCTGCAATCCACAACAGACTTGACAAGAGAATGTCAAAATTAAACAAGGCAGGGTTGGCATCTGAAAGTACAAAGATTGAATTTGTATCCAAAATTCAGAATGCAGTAACTACGGAAGACAACATTCAAGAAATCTACAGACGAGGAGGGGAAGAAGTACTTGGCCTGGTTGAACAGAATCGGAAAGAATGGATATCAAACGAAACTTGGTCAAAGATACTACAAAGAAGAAAAATAAAAGAAAAACTACTCACGCAACCATCAGGAAGCTTGAAACAACAATATAATAGTCTTGCAAAAGAAGTCAAACGATCTGCCAGAAAAGACAAACGAAAGTTCTACGTGAACATAGCCCAAAATGCAGAAACAGCCGCTCGCCGTAACAATATGCGCGATCTATACAAAAACATCCAGAAACTAACAAAGAATAGCATCAACAACAAACAGCCAATTAGAAATCTTAATGGTGAACTCCTTACCTCCACTAGTGACCAAATGCAGAGATGGAAAGAATACTTCGAATCGTTAGGACGAATAGAAGAAGATGAACCCGCAGAGACAGAACCAGAAGTCCATAGCCAAAACAACCAGATCAAACAGGGCCCCCCAACTCGTACAGAGATTATGCAGGCTATAGATAAACTAAAGCGCAACAAAGCAGAGGGGCAGGATGGTGTGGCGGCCGAGCTTCTAAAAATCGACAATAACACGGCCGCCCAAAAATTGCAACCCATCATAGAACAAATCTGGCGTAACGAAATCATACCGCGCTCTTGGAAAAAGGGCATAATAATAAAACTACCCAAGAAAGGTGATCCAAAAGAATGTAGAAATTGGCGTGGAATCACCATACAAAACACAATAAATAAGGTTCTGGCTCTGACAATTCTCGGAAGAATTGAAGACAAGATCAAACTACGAGAAGAACAAGCTGGTTTCCGCAAACAACGTAGTTGTATAGATCAAGCAAACACATTGAGAATCATCGTGGAACAATCTATTGAGTGGAACTCACCATTGTACATTGCATTTGTAGATTTCGAAACAGCTTTCGATGCAGTAAAACGGGATAGTATATGGAGTGCTTTAAGGAAAAAAGGAATTCCAGAGAAAATTATAAACATAATCAAAGCGATGTACGATCAGAATGAAACAAGAATACTACACAATGGCGCACTAAGCGAGCCAGTCATTATAAACAGTGGAGTTAAGCAAGGTTGCCCACTTTCACCGATACTCTTCAACTCTGTCCTAGATAACATAATGCAAGAAGTGACAAGCACACCCAGAGGAATAAGATGGTCATTAACCGATCGTTTAGAAGATCTGGATTACGCTGACGACATTGCCCTGCTTTCCCATACTTACGAAGAGATGCAAGCAAAACTCGACCTCCTACACAGTAAAGCAAAAAGTGCTGGACTCCAGATAAATACACGAAAAACAAAGTCCTTAAGATTAAACTGCCGCAACACGAACACGTTCATGATAAACAACACAACTATAGAGGACGTCACTAAGTTCAATTACCTCGGTAGTATAATAACTACAACGGGGGGAACGGAGTATGATATCTTGAACAGGATCGGACTAGCTAGGGCAGCATTTGGCAAAATGTGGACTGCTTGGAGATCGTCCAATCTCAGTAGAAAAACCAAGCTGAGATTGTTTGGCGCTTGTATAAAACCAATACTCTTGTATGGAAGCGAGACCTGGCACGCAAACCAAGCCAGTATAAACAGCATTCAGGTATTCGTCAACAAATGCCTCAGAAAAATATGTAGAATCTTCTGGCCGAATAGAATCTCCAACCTAGAGCTGTGGGACCTCACAGGTGAAGAACCTATAGCCACACAAATCAAGAAACGTAAATGGCGCTGGTTGGGGCACACACTAAGAAGGCCACCGGGTGCGATTCCGCGTCAAGCGCTAGAGTGGAACCCCCAAGGGAAACGAAAAGTGGGTAGACCAAAAATGACATGGCGTAGAACCATAAACAAAGAAATCGCCGACAGCGGCAAGTCTTGGTCACAGATAAAAACATTGTCAAGTAACAGAGTACGATGGAGAGGCTATGTGGAGGCCCTATGCTCCTAAACTGGAGTGAACAAAGGAAAAAAAAAAAAAAAAATATAATTAAAGGGATTTTCTAAATTTTGGCTTTACATTATGTACGTACATACTTTTACTTAATTTGTATATAAGTATAGCTGTTGTATTATTATCAAGAATAACACAAAAGCAAAACCATACGTACGACATTGCATTTCATTTTTGTTTCCGGTCTAGTTGCCAAAAATTTTTCCAATAATGGAATTGGTGCAATATTGCAATCGTTTCAGTTTTATAATGTAACATAGTAACTTCAAAATAGTTACATATGTAGTTACATGTATTTATTGATTTTTGCTGTAAAAATATTCTTCCAGAAAGTTTGGATAGATAATTAAAACTGGACATTCAGACATATATTCATACATGTGTTTAAATATATGTATATATGATTAAGTGCGTTACTGTATTGAATTTAATTAAAAATTTGCAGTAATAAAGTAAGATTGTATTTGGAATAAAATTTTCATACCTTATACATACTTACATATAAGCAGCTACTATTCATTAGTAGAAAAATTTTCAGTTTTAAGGTGATGCAGTAAAAACATAGTCTGATTGATGACAACAAAAAAAAAACAACAACGAAACTTTGAATTTGATAGTATTTTAATGAAATTTATAAATATTAATCTGCTGATTAGACATTAGATGAGATTTATTCTATTTCAATGACGGGCACGCAGTGCAAACTTTATACATTTACAGGCATTTTGAAAAATTCAACAAAGAGCACATTGAAAACAAACTCTGTTTTATCACAGCCCAAGAATTTAAGATTCTTTAAACGCTGTTTTATGGCCTTCACTAAATAATTCAAATCTTTAACTCTTTGCAAACGTTTTAGTTTTTTATTTTTATGAAAAAATAAATTAATAGTAAAAAGTTTATAAGGAAAAAAACAAAATTTTTGTATTCCCAACAACAATGTAATGAGATTTTTTTTTTTACTGAGATCAAGAAAATTAAAATCTGTTTTCAAAGTGATGAACACCAAGCATGCAAAAAAAAAAAATGTTTTTATTTTGTTTAATCATCTTCTTTTTATTCGATTACGCTTAGTGACCTTGAATATTCTATTGGAAGTGTAATTTAATGATGCTTATTTATTATTTTTGCTGAACGTTTTCATTCATTCAAAACATTTTAAACTAATGAAATTAGATTTTAGATAAATGTTGATTGTGAAATGTGAATTGAATAATACAATGATGCCAAAAAAAAAAATTTATGATAAATTGAAAGAAAACAAGTTTGAATGGTTTCTGAGTGAAAAGATAATGTGCCACTTATATAAAATATTAAAAATTAAGGATTGATTATTTTGATATTCTTAAGATATTTTTCAAAAAATTAATCGTTCATATTCAAAAATTATTAAATAATACTCGTACATACATATGTAAGTGTGTATAACAATATAAAAAAAAGAAAAAATTTGATTTTTTCTGAAACTAAAATGCTTGGCATCTGAAAGTGCATTAAATGCCGCAAAATCAAAAATATGTTGATTTCAATCCCTTTACTAGATCTTTAAAAAAAATGTTTGTGGACCTTCTATATCTTTTTCGAAAACGAGATATGAGCAAAAAAGGTTGGGCAAGTAACTCGAAAACCGCTGAAATTTGAACCTAAACAAAAATTTTACCCATTTTCGATGCCCTCCAAACGGTGATATGGTACTCTTTTCTAAATAACCCTGTATATACATAATATATGAACATATGTATGTATTTTTGTTTAATAAAAAGAAATCAGAACTTTCAGTGGGCATGTGAAAATTTCATTTATGCATGTTTGTTCAATTACCAATATGAAAATTTTAGCCAATTTGGTTCACAACAAACGAGACAGCCGTAATAAAACTGAACAAAATATTGATACTTATGTACATGACATACATACTTACATAATTATATTATATTCTAACGTCAAAAGCATTTTGACATTAGAGCATTACTTCTTTCTAAGTTGAAATTAATTGTTAAGCTTTATATTTATACGCTTATATATGGATAAGTTTATGTACAAAAATTTCTTTAAAATTATGATTTAAATATTTAATTTATGTATTTATTTTTTATTTTTCAGCCGAAAGTGATTTTGAAACGTTCATACAAATAAAAGAGCACTTCAAATCGAAATTAGATTGTGAAAAACATTTGTTCATTAAAGAAACACGTCCTAGAAATGTACAAAACCTTTATGAGGCTGCTGGAAGAAGTCCAGCTTATACAGATTCCGTCGATTTAGTTGATACAACAACTAATTATAAAGAAAATAATACAATAATATCAAATAATATTAGAAATGAATCATCATTTGAAAAGAAAATTCTAAAAATTGATACTGAAATTGAAATTCGTTTGGTAAGCAATTTTTTATAAAAAATATCTAAACAAAAAAAAAAAATGATTTTAAATTAAAAGTAAATGCTCATAAATTTTTCTTTTTTATTTTATAATTTTAGCCAGCTAATATTAATAAACTTCGAAAATGGACGTCGTTAGAAGCATTAGGAGATGTTACTGTTACTCCAGATTGTATGAGCAAAGTTGGTTCTTTCTTAGAAAGTGATCAAATAAATATAATTCCTAGCTCTTATCAAGAAAATCCCTCCACATATACAAAATTTAATGATATTGGAACAGAAAATGATATACCAATCGATCATCTTCTGCCATCACCAGAAGAACAATGTCAATTAATAGCAAATAAGTAAATATTTTTCTAAAATTTCAAAACAAATACCTCTTTCTTTATACATAACATTTTTATAAAAATTTTTAGGTATCCTGCTGAATTAATACCTGTCGATATAACTGGTAGACGTTTTGATCGTATGTGCCTTTCCAGAAAATCAGTTTATGCTGATAGTAAAACTGGTAGCAAAAAAGACAATAAAACGAAAGATGATACTGAAAAAAGAACTAGAACAAAAAAATCTAGAGGCAAACGTAGAAATACAATTATAGGAATTGATCCAAAAGAAATTTCTGAAGCCATCCAAGGGTATAATAATTATTTTAATATATAAGTTGATTTTGTTGTTTATTTAATTTATTATTATTTTCTTTTTAATTTTTTATAATTAAATTCTCACGTTATAATCATCATTATAATTATGGTTTAGTTTACTTTAGAATACAATAATTTAGAAAGCTTTTCATGTCATTCATAACAAAAGCTGACGCAATATACAAATATACAAGTAGATTGACTATATACATGCCTTTTTGAAAATATAAAATGATTCATAGTACGAAATAGAACTAATTAAATAGGCGAAATTTTATAGATAGCAAAAAATTATAATTCACTTGTCTAAAAGTTCAGACTTGTTAAACAAATAAGTTTCAATAATTTATTATTTTAATATAAATAACTATTATATTTGATAAAAAAGCTATTATCATTGAATTTTAATGGGATTTATTTCAATATATGGTAATTATTTTGAATTGTTAGTTAAAAATCTTAAATCTGTATATAATTAGATGTGAATTAGAATCCCAAAATGTTAACCTACTGTATTTCTAAGTGAAAAGTTTTATTATGTAAATGATCAAAAATTTAATTATTAAATGTCCATTTTTTTATCGATTAAACATTATTTTATATTAATTTTATGTTCAAAGATAACAATTTATAATTCTGATCTGATCAAAATTAGTTGTTAATGTTTAGTTAATCTTGATATGAAAAATAATCATATATTTGTAGTAATTAGGTATTATTAATGAATTTGTTATTTGATTAATATTTAATATGCAGCGATCAATTTCCACACTATCTCATATTCAAATTTTAATTTCATCTAGTATTTTTTTTCTCCGCAATACATATTTCTTTACAGAAATCAAGAAATATTTCAGAATATTCCTATTGTTAATTCAAACTAATATAGATTCTAATATCCAATGATATTCAACTATAGTTTACATGTTTTATACATCACTTATCAATAGTTGAAGCCCTGAAAAATATACTTTCCAATCATATTAAGTATTTCGATAATTGTTTAATTACATGCATGTTAAATAATAATTGCAGTCATACTACATAATATCTAACACAAAATAGTTTACAAAATATTATAATTAAAATCCAAAAATTATTGATACACTAAAATATTAAATTAAAAAATGAGTGCATGATAAAATGTATAACAAATAATTAAATTGGAATTTCTTATTAAAATACGCAAGCATTAGTATTTAATATACACTACAAAGGTTTAAAATTACAAAATTAAATATATGTATCTAAACACGTTTGTTTTTTTTTTTTTGTAAATATTTTCAAATTACACATATAATATATTTTAAACCAATAACAAATTAAAATAATAATATACAAATATTTTAAAAGTACATGATTTATATTTTTATCCTTTGTAGGGAATCTTATATTGCATTCGGACAAATGCAATTGTGGACATTTTCACAATCGTCAAGTGTTTTATAGCATTTATCACTCATTCAGTTCATTTGTTTTTTTTTATAATGAGTGCAATTCAAATATAAAAATGCTAAAAATTCTAGTGAATCATCAATAAATTAAAAGAAAAAATTATATGTTAATATTTTTATAGAAAAATAAAAAAAAAACCAAAGTTTTCGGCTTGTATGCAGGTTTCTCTTTTAGTCAGTATTATTTTTATATATTCATAAATACCAAGAAAATATCATTATTTTTTTTTTGTTAATTTTTGCTATTTTAATCCATAAATTCTTTATTTTAATAATTTGCTATTAATTTGTTTTTTATATATGTATATAAATCTATACATATTATTTTCATTGTTAAAATATTTATTTGTACAAAATTTAAAATAAAAATATTGCATGATAAAATTATGTACATAAAAAGCTTTATATTTAAAAAAATAGAATAAAAACATTTTTTGTACTTCACACAGAAAAATTATGTGATAAAAACAGCTCTTTTCTTGTTTTTCTTGCATTATCTTCTGTTTTGACAATGCTTTTAACTCATGTACATAATGTATGTTACTATCAATTTTTGTATAACAGTTAAATAATTTGCCACTGGTTATTTAATTTTTAAAATGATGAGAAATAATTTTTTTTTGAAAAACTCTTTTTTTTTTGCCATAAAATTGCTTTTATTTATTTTTTTTTTTTTGTTTTCAATCAAATAATTAAATTAAATTTTAAAATTTCATATTAAGAAATTATTTTTACTCTTATATAGTCCCTATAACGAAATTCATCATCACCATTAGAATATTGAAATATGTATGTACACATATGTATATGAAATTGAAAAAGATTATCTAGTTATTAAAAACTCCTTTTCTTGATTCTATAAAAATTAATTTGTAAAACAAAAATTCTAAACTTAATATAAAACAAAATATAAAAATTAGTCAAAAATATGAAAGTCTATCTAACTTAGAAACTCTAAAATTCACTTGTTTTTGTTTCAATATAATAAACCTTATTTAAATTAACATTAGCCAAAAAAAAGCATACATATTTAATTTTAGAAACTGTATCATTCATCCTAACAAGAACAATATAATTAATCGCCCTTATTGAGTTATTCGCATTAATTGACTTATTAAGATATTATTTGAAAGTATTTTAATTTTCCGTATTGAAGCTCTAATTTCGAAATTGTTCTTGGTCTAAAAAACTGAAAATTATTGAATGACAACCTATCGGCGAGATAAAGCTTTTGAAACATATACTTTTTTTTTGAGTTAAATTTTCTTGGGAACTAAATGTTAATAGTTTAATAATTTACATACATAAGTTTAATATTTTACAACATGTATCCTGTTAAGTACAGTTAATTTTTAAACAATTAGAATTTAACTTTCTTGAGCTCAACATATAAAATTTTTTTAATGTTTTTCTGATAACTTTGACATAATTCTGGTGTTTTAAATTTTTTTATTTATGTATTATTGAAACAAACATTAAAAATTCAATAGTTAGTAACTTTAAATTTTTAAGAATTAAAATTGTATTAAAACACTATTTATGTATGTACATTTATGAGGTTACTTCAAAAAATTGAAATTTATTTCCAAAATTTGAATAATTTTCATTTGTCATTTTTTCGGGTGTTTATAAAAATGACGTTGATAAATGCGATTGTTACCCTATTATTAATTTTTTAATTGCCAGTTTTTTATTTCCAATATAAAGTTGCCGGATATAAGCAATCTCATTTTATAAATTATTTCATTTGAACCAGTTTTACTTATAGGGCATCTTATAATTTAGATCTAATGTCAGCTTGACTTATTGAGCAATGCTGTTTTAATTACTGAATTATTTTGACGTTGGACTTGCATTTGCTCATAGCATTACTTTTATTACTTATACCTTATCACTTACCGTCGGGAGCAAAAAAATTAGTCAAACATTTTAAATAATCTGCAAACCATTGTTAGACAACGTTGTAAATATATTTCACTAAAACAATACAAATAACAATAATAATTTTAATTACAAAAGCATCAATTATTGAGACATTTATTTTTATTTAAATTATAAATTCATATTTGTATAAAATAATTAGATAAAAAAACAACAATTACTTTAATAAATTAACAATTTATGTATGTATTTAAAAAACCTATGTTCTTACGAACTCATTTCAAAAATCTCCCGAATTCAAAAATTTTAAGTTCTTTCTAATATCATTTAATGTATGTATGTAATTAATTTAATGTAATTCTTAAATCAATGTACAGCGCGAAAATTTCGAATTAATATTATAGTTGTAACAAAATTTAATGTTTAGCAATAATTTTCAAATTGATACTAAATTAATTCATTTGAGAACAATATTTTTAAATTTGCTTCATTTTAATTAATTTTCGTTCAAATGTAAATATTATTTGCGTTCAGATTATAACATTCTATTCTTTTTTTCTTTGTTTTTGTACTTTTATTTAATAAAATTAATTAATTAATATTTAATTTTGAAAATATTAAAAGTTAGTTTTTTTTTTCTCATTTCTCTCTAATTAGAGATGAAAATCCCGATCAAGCTTCAAGTGAAACAACACCTGTGAAATCAATTTCAGAGAGAAGTAAATCGAGTGATTTATTAAAGAATAAAGAGATTTCAGAACCTGGTAAATCGACATTGAGTCGTTTAAATTCATTAAAAAATTGGGGTAGAAATCGCCTTAAATTTGCCGATCGCCAAAATGATGACAATAATAAAAGAAATAAAAATTCAAATTATAATCCATCAGAGGCTGACAGTGAAGCTGATGAAATAAAATTAAATACAACAATAACTAATAACTACAGTAATGTTAATAAAAATCGTAAAAGATTTTTTGAAAAAGGAAAAAATTATTTTTCTTCAACATCAAATAATGAACAAAAAAATAATAATAATCGTGACAAAATAATTGTTAATTACTTCAAATCTGAATCAACATCAACATCGAATAGTCCAGAATCAACGGCTACAGTGGCTTCTTCGCCATCACCACATCACAGAGGTTATAATAGTAATTCTAATCAACCCTTAAATTCGGTAAAATTGCGTGAATCGTCATCGTTGCGACGGCAACGACGAAATGATTCTTCAAATATTAATAAAGATGAACCACACTCTTCCAGCGGTAATTGGAGTGCAAGTTCTGAGTCTGGAAGAGCATCAATTGGTAGTGAAATAACGATATTACCCAAATCAAGTGCATCAAGCATTTCATTAAACCATAATAATAGTTATCAAAGTTTTGGTACATCTGGTCCACCAAGTTCGGTTGTTAGTCGTAGAAGATTTTTAAATACATCGGCATCAAGTAGTATTACCAGTGAAGGACCATCTACACCCGATCCACAATTAATAAATGATATATGTTTTATTGATGACGAAACAAGTTCAGCATATTCCTGTGATACAGAGGGTTATTACACTTCATTTCACATTGATTCTGGATTAAAAACTTTAAAAGAAGAAGAGCCTGTAACACCACTTCATTCAACATCTGCTCTATCGAGCAATAACTCAATCGGAACTCTATTAAATCAAACAGGCGAAAGTGAATATGAATTATTTGGACGAGGTTCAACGTCTACAACTGCTAGCTCAGCTGGTACAGTTTGTACAACATTATTAACGGGGAATGAAAATGATTTAAATTCGATATCATTTTCAGAGGTTGGAGAGAATAAGCTTTCATATTCTAGTAGTAATTGTTCTAGCAGCACAGCTGTTAGTACATTGGAACGTGGTGGCACAATAAAAAGAAATAGTAAGATATTACACAAGGAATTAGTTGAAGTTACAGTTCACTTAGAACGAGAATGTGAAAAAATAAAAAATGAAGAAAAAAATATAATTGAAACGAGTAATTTAGGCGATGACAATTTGAAATCTAATATAAATGAAGACAATGAATGTGCAGAATATTCTGATGTTGAAAGTAACGATCGATCAGAAAGAATTCGGCAAAAAACAGCGATTAGTTCGAGTCGAATACCATCTATGTGTATTATTACACCAACGACAAGTGACGATGAAAATGTTAAAAGTAAGTTTATTAGATTTTCTTATATATTATTGAAACAAACTAAATCACAAATGATAGAGAAGATACACAAGCTATATACATACATTATATTTTTTTTAAATTATAAACTTTTTTCAATGAATTAGTAAATATTTTTCTTATATAAAAAATAACAATTAAAATAATATTGTAGCGTTTATAATTACATGTATTTAAAATTTTATTCTTTTCAATATGTAGGTAATCCTGTAGCAAACGCAAATAATGTTGTACAGTATGCAAAAGTATTTTCAAGAGAGCAAAAAGAAAAGAAATTGTCAAAAGAGGATTTAAATAACCGCAACATTATCGAATTGCCAAATCAAGCATCGCCATCTTTATCTAGAAATAGTAGAACTTCTTACGATGAAGATGCGATATTTTCTGAAGATGAAAATTTATATGATTTAACAAATGAATTTGTTGAACCAATTAAGTTAGTACGAAACGATGAAGAAGAAAATGATCTTGATATTGATATTTCATTTGAAAAAGATATTTATCATACCATCGGAGAATATGTTACCTTAGCTGATGTTTCTAATAACAATAAAATGCCATCAGTTTCTTCTTATTCTAAAACTAATTCATTTTTGCCAAACTCACCACATAGAGACTTAGATTATTCATCAAATACGGAATCCGAATATGTTTCATTGAAAGAATTACCACAAAATTTGATATCTAATAAAACTTCGGGACATTTTAATCCTTTTGCATTTGGAACTATCGAAGAAGAACCATCAGAAAAAATTAATAATAATATTAATGCAATATTAGAACAAGTTGACTCTGATTCAGACAACAGTAAAAAGAGTATTCCACAAAATAAAAATTCTATAAAAAACTTCGAAGCTCATGCACATCAAATTAATACAGATACAATAAATGAGAAAAAAGCTTCTAATATATTAGGTGACATGCGCGTTTCTTTTAATGCACAGGGGAAAATTATATACAATTCAGACAGCCTTAGACGACAAAAACGGGGTCATACTACATTTTTACCAGGTCCACATGTTAAGGATGCAGATAGTGCTCTTTCTTTATCATCATCATCAACAAAAACAACATCATCATCAGTAACAACGCAATTTAGTAATAATAGTAATGAAGAAAACAAAAATGAATTCAAAAATATTAGTGCAAAAGATAAATATAAAAATAGTTTAAAAAGGTTTATAAGTGGCGGTTGTGCTAATCGTGAATTAAAAGATATTCGTCCAGTTAATAGTAATAATAAGAATAATAATAATAACTTATATCATCAGAAACAGGAGGAACAAGCTCGAATCTCTTCAAACAGAACCAGACGAATTACAAAAAATATCGATTCGGATGAACTAACTTTGGAAGCTAAAAGAGAAATGCAAGAAACAAAAGGTAATAAAATTTTTAATAATATTTAATTTTTCAACATCTAACAATAATAAAAATAATAATAATAATAATAATAAAAGAGTTTAAAACAAAAGTAAAAATAAAAGAATTTTCGAATTTTCATAAGTTTCGCATTACTCAAAAGTGAATTTCATATTAATTACATAAGAATAAGTAAAACGATAGGTAAAACATAAAAATCGATAGAATTTCCTCTTCATTTTGAAAATGAAAATGAAAAAAAAAATATTAGGGTCATCTGTAGTTACAAAAAATATCAAACGTAATTTTACTCTCATTTTAAATGCGCTTTGGTATGGGTGTTGTATACATGGTTTTGTAGATATACATGAGCAAATGTACATATTGATAATAAATTCCTGCTTTTCCTTTCAATGAACGGGTAGACATGATACGAACGAATAAATAAATATACTTACATAAATAAAATTTATATAATTACATTTATGCAAGTATAACACAAATAAATATCATTGACATTAATAGATTTGTTTATGTACATCTGTTATATAAAACGAAGGTATATAATTATATAAAACTCCAGTTGAATTCACATACTGTAAAATAATTAAATAATGGACAAGTATATGCTTAAATATAACAAATTTTGTACTATTCCATGCACATTTCTGATATCAATCATGAAAACGTAATAGAAAGTGCACCAAGTATATAATTTAACCAAGTATACATAATGTTTGATAACACAAAGAAAACAATAATTGCCTAATTAATTAGAAAATGTATAAAGGATGCATTACCAAATGTAAAAGGATTGTTTTTTTTGTGAAGAACGCAAAAAACTCGTGATAAATGTGACTACTATTTGAATTATTTCCTTAGTTATTTTCCAATTTTATGTACCTTGCAAAAAATGTGAAATTTATTGAAGTATTTTTTAAAATATCAAAAAGATTTATCCTTTAAATTTTTATTATTCATTAAAATTCATTAAAGGTATATGAAATATTTATCTAATCCATTTTTAAAATGTTTTCTTTAGAATTTCAAAATCTTCTTCAAACGAAAAATGAACCATTCAATCGTAACGCTCAAATTTATGGTACGCTGCCAAGAAAAGATATTATCCGAAATACAGAATTGATATCTTTAAAACAACAGACCCCATTAAGTACAAATATATACAGATCGCCAGTAAACTTGCCAAAAACCATATCATCATTGTCATCATCATCAGCCACAATTTCACCAATAGTACCATGTAATAAAAGTAGTTTTAGAACGTCTACACCATCAAAATTAGATAATATAAATGATGTACAGGAACAACAACAAGATTTCAAACAATTTTCTACCCCACCGAGGATTAAAACAATTGATTTACAAAGTATAAGACCAAAGCCTAGTAATTCAACAGATGCTGAGGAAATACCAAATACATGTTCTGATCGTTTAGGAACAGCGAAAACTAGTTTAATGGATTTTAAAAAATTATTATTAGCCAAATCAACAAAAACTTCAATATCATCAAATTCAAAAATGTCTGCTGTCGAATTATTAAAGGCATCAAAGCAAAATACAAATTCATTAAGTAGCTCGAATAAAATAGGAACTTCACCAATATCATCATCGCCAACTACAATATCGACTGGGGCTGGTCAAAAAGCAAATCCAACAGGACTTGCAAAATCTGGTTCATTAAGTTCCAGTATGCTATTATTAGAATTAAGTCGTTCCCCGCGACAATTCGCTAACCGTAGAATGATAAGACAAGGTCAATTTGGTTCACCATCAAAATATATTATAAGCGGTGGTGCAAAAAAACGTAATTACGCTTTAGGAAATTCTATTGGAACCGATGTTATGTCTACAACTATACCTGAGGCTAACAAAGAAGAGGATAGCACTAGTTCCAGTGGTTCGATTAGTTCACAGAAAAGTAGCACTAGTATTATTGATAATAAATTAAAAGAAAAGTCTGATTCAGTTGAACATATCGATTTTAAGAAAAACTTCTTTTTTCAATCAGAAGAAAATAATTTTACGAAAAATGAAATTGATGCTTCAAAATATCGTTGCCATTTATCACAATACCGTCAAGATGTTGCTAAAGCAATTAAAAATGAAATGAATGTAAAGCAAAATATAGCAGGAACAACGGTAATTACAACATCAACAGGAACAACAGTTGTAACAAATATTACAAATGAAGCATCAACTGCCATGACAAAACCTCCAGCTTTCGAAACTTCATTATAATTAATGAAAAAGATAATCTTAAAAAATATACTTTTTATTGCATTTTTATTATTATATTATAAATTATTTAATAATATATTGCTTTGTTTCATTATTTTAATGAATATATATAATATATTTATAATTTAAAAGTTAATTATTAAAGGTACTAATTTAATGAAATTCTATTACAAGAAAAAATTTCAGTATAAAATAAATTGATTTTATTAAATCAATCAAAATATGTGGTTTTAATTATTAAAAATGTTATTAAAAATAATTAGAATAAACAAATATTTATCATTTTTTATAGAAATATTGCGATTAATTAAATTAAAAAAAAAATGCATCTGCTTCAAGCTGAATGCTTTTAATGTCCAATTGAAAAAACTATAAACAATATCGCTTGGAATTAGTCAGAACAATTTTATGGTTTTTAAAATTTAATTTACAAAATTTTGATTGAATACATCCGTCCACAAGTTACGTATTTACGGATCAAGTATAACCCTTGTTAAATTTTGAGTCAATCCACATAATTTGAAATTTTTAATAAGTGGCTTTAATTGTGTACTAAATTTCAATTTATCATCAATTGGCAAAAAGTTAAGGCAATTCTGACCACTTCTAAATATTATTATTAATTATTACAAATTAATTTTTAAATTCGATAAAAATAGAATAAACAGAAATAGTATTGCTGGCTATATTAGCGTTTGATTTTATTTTTTATTAATAAAGCAAAAAAATGTTCACTTTATTGAAACAAGTGTAGAGCAGAATATTTAGTTAGGAACTAGAAAATATAAACCGTAAACGTTGCAGAAACCTTGTGAATCTTGTAGATTTCGAATCTAAAAATGTAACGAATATTATTATCTAATATTCTTTAATTTGTTTAAAACTACTCGAGTTTGGCGTAATATTTTTAACTTTTTTTACTCACAAAATATATTTAAAGTTGTATACTATTGCTTAATGTAACACATAGGATTTTTCCAAACTTAAATTTAGTTTTTGAAGGTATCCGACTTTGACTAAGGCCCGTTCTTGACTAATGATCGGCAAAGCTAATGAAATTTTTAGCGAATATGAATTTTTGACATTATGATTAGCGAATTCGCCTAAACTTTGTGCGAATGAGCTGTTAAGTCTGTCGAATGAAAATTCTGTGAAATACAGGTGTTTTTTTTTATTGGATATTATAGCATTTATGGTCATATAATGGAAAAATCTAAACTATTAAAATATCATTTGATTCGACCAGTCCATTCCACTCGCCTAGCCATTCGCTTCGCCGATCATAATAAGGGTGTCAAGTCTTCCTGAAACTCAAAAAAAGATTTATAAAAACTTATTAATTGAAGAAATCAATCAAAACAAACTTCTTAAATTAATCAAATCTGTTTTTATTTGCATAAAACATGTGCTATGCATTTTAGAAATTCTTACAATATCTAACGTAAATTAAGATTAAAATTAAATAAATTTTATTTAATTAAAGTTCATTAAAGGATAAAACTATCTTATTAATAATGTTGCTTTTGTTTAATATTTAATAATTCAATAGAAAATAATAATAATGATAATACATTACATATTTATATTATATATGCCTTTTTTATGAATACATTTCTGTTTTGTTACAAAGACAAAATTAATTTTTTATTTTTTTTTTTTACAATTTAAAATTCCTTAAACCTCACACTTAGAAGCGGTAAAATTTTATTTTAAACAGCTTCAATGTAAATTATATGTATTTATGAAAAAAATTAGATATTTTACGTTTTTAATAAGCTGTCACTACAAGTTATAATTATAGGAAAAATATTTATAATAATTTATTGATAATTTATATTAAGTAATAAAATATTTTTTTATTTCAATTTAATGTAAATTTTTTTTTGGATTTTTTATTATTTTAAAAAAAAGATTTATCTATATACTAAGAAGGATATCGACGGCGACTTGATTTCAATCAATCTAGCACCACAACTTGTAAATCACTTGAAGCCGAAGGTATTATTGGTATATTGGGAATTGGCAAATTTCTCCAAGGTCTTCGAGCTGCACGTCTAAGCTCTATTGTTGATAAAGATTTTCTTGCTTTCCTAAAATGAACAAAATTTTCTTTAATAATTAAAATTTGAAAAAACACTTGTAACCTTTCACTTACTTATTTGCTCTAAAATAAACATCGTCAGGTGCATCCATCCAACTAATAACCTGTTTTCTCCCCGATCCCGTTCGAGTTACTTGAGCAATTTTTGGTTTTCCATTTAACTGAAATTAAAACAATAAAGATTTTACAAAATTTGTTAAAAATTTATTGTTATTGTGTTAAATTTATGGGAATTTAAAAATTAAAGAACTTGCAAGGTTACGCATATATAAGTTTAACCAAATATTTAACAAACATTTAATAATATATATATATAGATCATTATCTATTTAATAAAATACAAATTAAAAGAATTTGTTTTCTTTAATACAAAATTGTGAAGGTTTGCATATAATTAAGTTTTTTTCTAAAATAATATTATTAATTTTCGCTTGATTAGAAACGATTCATTTGATTAGAGACGAATCTATTTTAAGAGATTTACTTACATGATGTCTTGGTATATTTTGCCCCGAAGCTGCAACAATTGCTGCAAACTGCTCTGCTGTAGGTCTGTGAGAAGGCATTGGGTCTTTATTTGCGCGTTTTGTAGGTGGTCCAACTACAACACTTGGTGGAACTGCTAGTACGTTAACTAATGACAAAACAAAATTATTTATAATGTGCGCTTGAAAATTTACTTTCTATTAAAAAATAAGAAATTGGAAATAGTCTTACTCTCTGGGGTGTTTATTACATCTTCAAATGATCGTTTTTTAATTGTTGTATTTGCTCCAGTAGGTATCAAGGTTATAATGTCTGGGTCGATCTTAAGTTTTTCGATCTTATTTGGGACCCTTTCATACATTAAGCTACCGTCAGAAGCCTTTGGTGGTCTGGGGAACGCTACTTTATCAGGTTGTGGCATATTTTCTTTTGGCGTCAAAATCAACCATTCATTTTGACCACCTGGGGATCCCAGGCGATTTGCTATTTTTGTAACGCTTCCACGATATTTCTTTTTAAATACAGTATCTCTGATATTTAAATAAGGTTTACTTGCTAATCGGAGTGAAACTGTAATAGAAATTTATAAAGATAATCGATCTAAATGCTTTAATTGGAATTTAAATGAGTTACATTCTTGTTTTACTGCTTGAATATTTATCATATATGATGGTTGACGTGCTGCTTTTTTAGCTTTAATAATATGTCTACACAATATTCTAGACAATCTTGTATATGGTGTAGTTTTTAAATAAAATGCTGTACGAGTTTTCATTATCGGCCTTGGTGATCCAGAACGAAGAGCTATGCCATGAGCTTGCGCGTAGTGCCTAGCCAAATGAGTTTTTAATTTAAATTCTTTTCCACAACTATTGATTGAGCATCTAAAATATTTTATTTATTATATGATAATATCGCAATATATTTTCCAGTAAATACTTGTGTTGCTTATTGGACAAATCGTTTAATTTATCTTCTTCCAAGTCCACAACTGGCCTTTTCTTTTGCGACTCTGTTTCACTATCTGACACTCTTGTAGGTGCATGCAGTCCAGCATACTTTTTCCAGTAGTTCCAGCAGTTTTGGCACAAGCGAAAATTCATGTGCTGAGGTCCCCAAGGATACCACTGTTAAAAATGTTGTTAGTCTTTGCATCAATTTTGTTAATATATAAAAGACATACTTGGTTAGAGGAATTGGTCGAACATGATTCACATGGTTTCCCACTATAGTCGTCAATTAAAATTTCAGCAGATCCGTTATAGTTATGTCCCCCTTTGTTACTTATTGCACCAGAATTCGGTTTGGTATTATAATTAGGAATGTAGACCTGCTTCAATTTAGACTCTGCTGCTACAGCTTTGACTCTTTTTTGTTGAACATATCTATCAGTGGTTTTCCACATGTAATAATATTCAATTATTTGTTTTAAGGTTTTCCAAGGAAGCTAAAATATCATTCATGTCATAAGATTAATGTGCATTTTTAAATTTCAAGTATTTTGAAGCAATACTTACAAAATCATGTCTAATATCGTTAAAGTCTTTCCCAAATTTATCTAAAGCTTCCTCAAATAGATTCGCCTCAGCTGCACTCCAGTCTTCTATTTCATCACGGCACAATACTGGTCCCGTTGAAGGAACTAATGAACACATTGCATCTTCAATTGAATAATTATGTTTATGCAGTGTATCCATAGCGTGGAATAAGGTAATATCACGGCTTGCAGCTGCTGCAGACATATGCAAAGAGGGTTGCTTAACGGAGCTGCTGCAATCTAATGCCCGAGCAAATGTACCAATAGACCTTGACACAACTAAAAATTGATCGATTTTCCTATCGGTTAAATTATGGTTTGGGTTCCATACTAGGGTTTCAACTTGTTCTAACGTCCTATCATCTTTTTCACCAGGTTTGAGAAGAGGTGTAATTTCGGTTTGATACCGACTTCCTACGCGAATTTCACCTTTATCAGCTAATAAAGTTTTTTGATTTGGATCAAAAACCAAACAATAAAAAAATGAATCCTAAAAAAATACATCCAATTATTTAAATTTATCATAACTAAATAAGTTTTCATTTACCTCCTTGTTTAAATAACTTGTTAAAGATTCTGTTTCATTTAATAAAGTAACTGAACATTTTCCTCGTATGGAAGTAGCTGGAAGAGTTTCCACCTGACGTGACAGGAAAAGTTCTCTGTGCTTTATTTGGTGTCTTTGCTTAGAAGAAAGATCAGCGTTACCAATCCCACCCCCGCCAGAGTTAGACTTTTCTTCATCTAACGAAGCTTAAATATTAGATAAATTAGGCCTTTCGAAAAAAAATTGAAGTAAAAAAAATCTCACCAATTGAGGGATCTAAAACAGCTTGAGCTGCTTGTTCTTCACCGACAGGAGTTCTAAGCCAAGTTTTCTTTAGTTTAATTGCAATAGGGGAGTCTTCTGCGGCGGCCACTAAAATTAATTATATGAAAAACAATTTTTCTATTAATAATAATTTCTCAACGAACACTGGTGCTTATCAGCCAATTGAACGAGCGGGTTGGGCAGATCTTTTCTTCTGTAAAAACACATTACTTTAGCTTCTACATTACCAGAACTTGTTTTATTTAATTCTTCTATTCGCCGGATCAAATAGGGCGATGAATTTGATGTTTCAAAATAAACATAATCTGCAAATAACATATTTACGTATATTATATATGCTTAAGCAACAGCATGTATTTCACAGAAACAAGTGCATTTTTCTTTTTTCGATACAAGTATGAATAATGGGGGTTCAAGTATCCAATATTTTCTACAGTCTTACCTCCAACTCTGTACATATTAGTAGCCATTTCAATTAATTATTTTTCACTTTTTAACACAATGAGCTAAAGTTTTTTATTACAATATAATTAAAAAAAAAATGTTTAAACTAAAATAAAAATATTTTTTATCATTTCTCTAGACAAATTTCACGACGCTCTTACTCAACAGTGTTACCAGGACCTTGAAAACTTATTTACTCAGTTTTGACTGTAACTAAGATATAATTATGGCTAAAGAAGCAAAAAAAACTTCAATCAAAATTTTACAATTTGCTTATATTTGTTAGCTATTTCAAAAATATAAAAGGATTTACAAAAATGTAAATTTAAACGGAAGAACCGTTATGAAAAATCTATGCACAATTCGCGCCCGCATCATTTAAATCAAAATAAGATAGGATTTTACATTTGTTGCATAGGCTTACTCAATTTAATTTTAATTTTAATTTATTTTCTTATTCAATTTACTTAAAAATTTATTCCCAGCAATAAGGTATAGTGAATTCAATAGTACGCAAGAACATTTGCTACAATTGTAAAAATCCCACTACTGTACTAATTTCTTAACTATGTTTGTATGTCGCAGTTTCGTTATTTTTTTGACAATTTCACTTTGCTGTAGTAGTAATGTGAATTACAATGAATGAGTAAAATAAAATAAAAAATTTATTAGTTTAAATTATGCATTTTCTGTATTGTATCATGTTATTTATTTTTGTTCACATTAACAGAAAATTACACAAGCTAAATTTAGCATATTTAGTTAGTAAATTCTGGCAATTCTTCACATAACCAGCACATTTGTTGCCAGTGTGCACAAAACTAATTACTTTATTTATATTAAAGTAGGTGCACATATACTAACTAAAAACTCCATTAATCGAGATGTGTATTGAAACCAACTCAAAACGAGAAAGTTTATAAAAACTAGATTAAATTTTCAAATTACTAAGAAAAGAACTATAATCAGAACTTTTTCACTCTAAATTTGACAAATTAATCCAAATATAAAAATTTTATCCAAATTTTTTCGATTGAAATATAAAAATTGCCATGAATTTGGAAACACCAATCGAAAAGGACACTAATTTAGTCATAAAATAAGTATGTAACTAATTTCAATAGTAAATAAATTTCGTTCTTGCAGTATTTTAATTTATGAATTGAAATGATTTTTTAAAAACAAACCGTTTTTAAGTTATCAATCAAATAAATCAATGGAAATACCCAAACACATACATATAAATTGAAATTTCAAGAGAACAGAGAACTAGGGGAAAATAATTTTATTTCTCATTTGTATGAAATAATAAAATAAGTTTAAAGTTCTCTTGTATTAAATTTTTTTCAACGTTTGACAGAAAAAGCAGCAACAAGCAAAAACATAAATGTCAAATTTTTGAAAATTTTCACAAACAAAAATCTAAGTTGGAAAATTAGAGAGCTGCCTAATTGTCAAGCATTAACTCCAAATGTCAGCTTGACATTAAAATGATAGACAATTCACCTGTTTTTTAAAATTTAATGTCAAAACTAAAACAGAACAGATAACAGACACGAACCCAAAGTGACGTGGCCGAGGCTACATCATTGAACTTCAAAATATAAGAATACTATTATATTTTGAATTAATTTTTTTATATAAGGTACAAATTCATCTTTTTTAAATTTTGAAAAAATCAACTTTGAATTTGTGCAGTTGAGATGACCACATATGAGGAATTTATTCAACAAAATGAAGAAAGAGATGGGATTCGTTTAACCTGGAATGTTTGGCCTTCAAGCCGAATTGATGCAGGCCGATTAGTGGTTCCTTTAGCTTGCTTGTATCAACCATTAAGGGAACGACCAGATTTGCCACCGATTCAATATGAACCCGTAATATGTACCAGATCGACCTGCCGTGCAATACTGAATCCGCTCTGTCAAGTGGACTACCGTGCTAAACTTTGGGTTTGCAATTTCTGCTTTCAACGAAATCCAGTAAGCTAATTTTTTGTTTGTAGCAAAATATTGTCTTAAAAATTTTCAATATTTATAGTTTCCACCACAGTATGCTGCAATATCCGAACAACACCAACCAGCTGAATTGATTCCAGGATTTAGTACAATTGAATATACAATACCGAGGGCACCATTTATGCCTCCTGTTTTTTTATTTCTCGTTGATACATGCATGGATGAAGAGGAATTAAATGCTCTTAAAGATTCCTTAACAATGTCTCTAAGTTTATTACCACCCACTGCTTTAGTAGGACTAATAACATTTGGAAAAATGGTGCAAGTACATGAATTAGGTGCGGAAGGCATCTCAAAATGCTATGTTTTCAAGGGCACAAAAGATTTAACAGCTAAGCAGGTTCAAGATATGCTGGGAATAGGTCGCGGTCCTGTCCCCAACCAGACACAACAAAGGATGACTCCACAGCAACAAGCTCCGCCAGCTAATCGATTTATACAACCAATAAGCCAGTGCGATATGTCGTTAACTGATCTGTTAAGTGAATTACAAAGAGATCCATGGCCAGTAGGTCAAGGTAAAAGATATTTGCGTTCAACAGGAACTGCATTGTCAATTGCTGTCGGGTTGTTAGAGTGCACCTACCCAAATACTGCAGCTCGAATTATGATGTTTGTCGGAGGACCATGCTCACAAGGTCCAGGCCAAGTTGTAGACGACGAATTGAAGCATCCAATTCGATCTCATCATGATATTCACAAAGATAATGCTAAATATATGAAAAAAGCTATTAAACATTATGATGCACTAGCTTTAAGAGCAGCAACTAATGGCCATTGCGTTGATGTAAATATAAATTGTTATTGTTCTGTAATATTTCGAATTATTACTAGTGTTTTAGATATATTCATGTGCATTGGATCAAACTGGTTTGATGGAAATGAAGCAATGTTGTAATTCTACCGGAGGACATATGGTTATGGGAGACTCATTTAATTCTTCCTTGTTTAAACAAACATTCCAAAGAGTATTTGCTCGTGATGAAAAAGGTGACCTAAAGATGGCTTTCAATGGCGTAGTAGAGGTGAAATGTTCACGTGAAATAAAAATTTCTGGTGGTATTGGCTCTTGTGTTTCCCTAAATGTTAAAGGCGGATCGGTTTCTGATACGGAAATCGGAATGGGTGGCACTACACAATGGAAAATTTGTGCGTTTAATCCGAGTTCTACTATGGCATTTTTCTTTGAAATTGTTAACCAGCATGCAGCACCGATACCGCAGGGCGGTAGGGGTTGTTTACAATTTATAACCCAATATCAGCATCCAACTGGCCAACGAAGAATTAGGGTTACAACTTTGGCAAGAAAGTAATTTAATAAATTATATACCAAAATAAAGTGATTAATTGTTCTTAATTTTAAGTTGGGCCGATGCAAATACAAATGTACATCATATTAGTGCTGGTTTCGACCAAGAAGCTGCTGCTGTAATAATGTCGAGAATGGTTGTTTACAAAGCGGAGACGGATGATGGTCCTGATGTTTTGAGATGGGTCGATAGGCAATTAATCCGTTTGGTAAGAAATAATAAACCATTCATAACAGTTTAAAAAATTTAATTTATTTTCATAGTGCCAAAAATTCGGAGAATATAGTAAGGATGACCCTAATAGCTTCAGGCTGACTGAAAACTTTTCCCTTTATCCACAATTTATGTATCATTTACGTAGATCACAATTTTTACAAGTGTTCAATAACTCGCCTGATGAAACAACATTTTATCGCCATATGCTCATGAGAGAAGATTTAACACAATCTCTTATCATGATACAGCCAATTTTATATAGTTATTCATTTAATGGCCCTCCAGAGCCAGTATTATTAGATACTTCATCAATTCAAGCAGATCGCATTCTTTTAATGGATACGTTTTTCCAAATTTTAATTTATCATGGTGAAACAATTGCTCAATGGCGAGCTTTGAAATATCAAGATATGGCTGAATATGAGAATTTTAAGCAACTATTGCAAGCTCCAGTAGATGATGCACAAGAGATCTTGCAAACAAGATTTCCAATGCCAAGATATATTGATACCGAACATGGTGGATCACAAGCACGATTTTTATTATCAAAAGTTAATCCATCACAAACTCATAACAATATGTATGCTTATGGACAGGTAAAATTAAAAAAAAAAAAATTCTTCTATTGCAAACAAAATGAAAAATAATGTGAAAAAAATTTTAGGACGCTGGAGCACCCGTTCTGACTGATGACGTATCTTTACAAGTTTTTATGGAGCATTTGAAAAAGCTTGCAGTGTCATCAACTACGTAAAACAACATGTTTTGTCTATCTTCGTGTAATCTTATTAGTCAAAATATTAAGCTAAATTAAAAAAAAAAATTTAAAAATTTAATGTTTACTAAGTAATATAAAAATCGAAATGTTATTGTAAAATTTGTATTTGTAGGTATTAAACGGTTTTTAATTTTCAAAATTGCGTAAAATAATTATGTTTAATTTATTTTTCTTTTTAAAGGTTTCAATAATCTATTATCTTGTAACTAATGAGCTAAAAAATTGTCATTATGAAACGAAAAGTTTAAGAATTTAAAAGTTTTTTGTACATATTATATTCATTTCTTTGATAGGAGAAATTCAAATATTTTCGGAAAATTTGTACAAAATTTCGATATATGTATATGAAATCAAATATTCCAACAATTAAATGATATGAAGTGAATGAAAATTATTGCCACTAAGAATGTATTCTAATTTAAGATCATTAAATAAAATTGAACGTATAAAACCTAATGTAAAAAATTTAATTCGGGCGCCAATATTTATTAGTCAAAAAATATATCTACATTTGCTCAATTTAATTGTAATATAACATTTTTAGACACAATAAGATCTTAATGAATTCTCGTTAAATCTTCAACCACTTTAATAACATCTTCCACAGTAACTTCCTGTTTTGTTCCATTGACAGTCATCTTTCAATAAAAAAGAATCATAAGTATGAGTCAAAACTTTATATGTAAGCAAAAATTACCTCGAGCCCTTTTACGGTGTCTGACATTTTGTTTCTGGTTAAATCTAAGAAACTTTCAATCAGATCACCATCAATAAAGCCTTCGCACACTTCAATTTTTTGATTTGTATAGAAACTTCTCCAAAATGAATGTTCTATTTTGCCAACAGATTTAATTGTGTGAGCTAAACGTTCTTCGAGAGCGTGCAAAAAATCATAAAAATCTTGTGGGATTTGAGTAACAATTCCAATAGCGCCATTAACTGTTCCATATAGTACACACCCTTGATTCGGTGTACTTCTTTCACCAACATTTTGCATAACAAGGGAACCGTGACGGAATACATTGACAACATCTCCCAAATGAAATCTAGCTACTTCAGGTAACAGTTGCCTTTCTTCATCTGTTGTTGCCGCACTACAAAAGCAAAGAGAAAAAATTCAATATTTTAATTTCAAATGAAGCTAACTTATAAAAATTTACAATTTTTTTTTTTTGAGCATGTGTAAATTCGTAAATGCAATGATAGTCGCAACATCAAATTCCGAAAAAGTAAAATTTCGACAAAAGTTGGAAATTACTTTGGAAATACAGATTATACCAAATTTGATTGTGCGTGAATCAATGCCTTCACAAACTTACCTTGCCATACCTGTCTTTTTGACAAACAAAAAGATTAGAAAAAGTTTCCGATCCTAAAAAGGTGTCGTCATCAAGAATCTCTATAGCTCTCATCCATTTTGGGTCACAATCTCTTGCGATTTCTACAAAAATTCCTTCCATTTGTTTATGTTGCAAAAGTGTCATTGACCTCATAAGGTCCCCCACTAATATAAAGTCTCCTAAAAAAAGAGTAACATTAATCGTATCAATTTTAAAATTTGGTTGCAGAATTAAATAAAAAAAGCCTCAAAAATATGAAATAATTTTCGCTTTTAAACACCTTTTTTAGACCAAAAGCTGCTTTAAATTGTTAAAATCAAAACATTACTGATATAGGAGTATATGATAGGAACTCGTTTTACTTTTATTATTTTAAAATAATAACATGTATTACCTTTAGATTTTAGGTATAACGCCGTGATGTTACTTTGAATATTACATTCCATTCGTAATTCTTTTTCATTTGTCCATTCATACAATCTTACAAAACTACTAATACCAGCTAGAACTTTGCCATTGAACTCAACTAAAGCATGACATGAGCCGTCAATTTTCGTTTCAGCAATTTGTGTTAATTTTCCATCATTATAATGAAATATAATTATTCTTCCGACCTTAGGCTCAGGTTCTTCGTAATGTATAATAGCCGTTGAAATTACATAATATGTATTTGGATCTTCACCTAACTTAGCAGACATCAAGGAAACAATATATTCAGAAGGCATAAATTGATGAGCATGAAGAACTTCAAAAGTGTTTTGATCAATAATCAACAAATTGTTCGTTTCGATTTCTTGACCAATTTCAATATTTGTCGCTGAGGTTCCCGATGTACCAGATTTTGGTAAAGTGTTGCTTGATGAAGTAATATTTTGAGCCTGTGTTGAGGCACTGGGTCTTGATGGGACCAGCCCAGATGTTTCTTGAACATCGGTACGTATAGTTGAAACTGCAAATGTTTGAGAGCTTTCCTGGTATGCAATTCGCCTTGGCCCCTCTCCTAAAGGTACTGTTCTAATATGTAGCTTTTGTATTTCATCAATTGTCCCTAAAATAACAGAATTTTTTGTCGCTAATGCTAAACTATCTGGATACGCCTCTGCATTTAATGAGCACATGTGGTTTACTTCTTTTAAATTGACATTTGAAAATACTAATTTATGATTCGATGAATAAATAACCGTTGGTCTGTCGGAGCAAGCAAACACATTTGAAGTTGAAAAAGATTTAAAGGTTTTCAAAATAGTCGGTTGAGTCCCAAGGGTAACTTTTTTCCTGTCTGAAAGAGATCCATCCTGTTCGTTCAGCACAAAATAGAACATAGATCCATCTCCAAGCGCACAGAGCAAGTAGTGACAACCTTCAAATGTTGTCATTAAAATCGAACGCGGTATGATTTCTAAAAGAAAGAATAATAAATATAACCCCATTAAATCAAATGAGTTAATATTTACCGCCTCCAAGTTTTTGGGTATACAAAACATCAAGTTCTGGGAGGTTTAAAACAACAGCTGATATATTAGTCCAGAGACCCACTGCAACAAAAGCGGATTTCGTATCGTTTCCTATAGGAGTAACGTCCAAACAAGCAACTTCATATTCTAAGGTTCTTCTTGATTTTTCATCTAATTTGCTATTCTCAATGTGAATATAATACACCTCATTAGCTGAAGCACACACCAATTGGTTATTATTACAAGCTACTACTCCAATTCTTTTGTCGCCAGGGGGTTTCCACTCATCTACCATGTTTTTACTTCCAATTTTGACTAATCTCGCTGATAAAGGAGTTACTTGTATTATCTAAATAAAGCGTTCTATTATAGAAAATGTAAAAAGATATATAGCTTTAATGAGGCGACATACTTGGTCAAATTCAACATTTCCACAATAAAATGTTTGTTGATCACATAAAAAGCCGGGAATATCAGTTTCTTCTACTTCTTCTCCCGTTAATGTCAAAACTCTCGTATGTCCCACAAAAGCAAGTACAAGTGTGTTTTCATAATTTGTGTTTTCATTTCCAACTTTCAATGACCACATTCCCTTGATACCGGGCAAATCTATGCATGCATGTTCTTGTATTCCAATACCAATTCTAAAAATATATTTATATCATGAGGGATTTGTGCAATTTCTGTGGAATAACATTTCAATTTCAATTTATTATTAAAAATGTTAATTTGTAAATAATTTTTAGCAAATTCGCCCCTAACAGCTGATGTTTACCTAATTATCCTTAGGGATCCCTCTTTAAAGCTTCCGGAGCAAGTAATAATTTGCCCTTGTCCTTGTCTGTCCAAATCCACTACACATAAATCGAGTATTGGACCTAAGTTTGTAAAAGTTTCCATTGGAACCACGTAAGATCCACTTTCATTAACAGATACACTTAATTTAACTAATTGAGAGTCTCCATGTCTTGATCCAATGAAAAGAACCCCATTATCAAGGTAAGTAATGCACTCAGGAATTGAAATCTCCCCTATTATAAATATGAAAAACAAATATGCATCACAACATCAGAGATTTATAAATAATTACCTAAAAGCTCGACTTTTAAATCTTTAACAAAAGGGTTTCCTTTTGGATTATCTTCTGTTTCTAAAAACAACATAAATAACTGCCCACTCATATTTCCTAACAAATATCTTAAGCCTTTGACGTCCACCCTTGCATAACAATTGATTGTACTTTGCTAAAATATCAAGATTGATGGATATCTGAAGAGATTGAAATATATTCACCATACCTTGAAAATTGACGGAGCAACAGCAACATATGTACTTCCGTCATGGTAAACTATAGATTCTCTTCCAATTACAATAGCACCGCCTGACAAAAAAAAATATTTTTCTTAAAAAAACCTTTATCATTGAGAAACGCGTAAGTAATAAAAAGACAACAGATTAATAAATACCTAACGGAGTTGGCACGGGAATGAGCATGCAAGCTTCAGTTTCGACATTTTCTTGTTTCCACGCTATTTTCATAAATTCTTTGTCACGCAAATTTATTTCATGGGTTTTTACGTGACGTCCATCATTATCTTTATGAATTACAATTATTGTTGGGTTGACGCAACCATACAGAAACTCAACATCATAAACTAATTGCTCGTCCATCCTTCGCAAATTGTTTTGGAATGTAAGTAAATTATTATTTACCAATAAAAATTATTTTTTATACCTTAAGCTCGTAGCTTTCAGCTCGCCTGAATCTTTGTCAAGAGGAATTATAGTAAAAACGCCAATATACATACACATTCCTATAACACGCGCTTTAGGGTCTATTACTGCAATTATACCATTTTCAGATGATTTCCCGACTTGATCATAAACATTTCCATGAGCCTTAGTAATAACAGTTATATCGTCTCCTTTCATTTTACATTCGAGAATCATGGCATTATACCGATGCGTTAATATAAATAATAAATCTTTTTGGGAGTCCTGTAATATGAAAACAGAAAAATAACAGTATCCAATTTAGTTGGAATTTAAACATACCTGTGGTCGAAAATGCTTCATAACCGCAATTTGTCCATATATATTTATCTCCTTTAAAGGTCGCAAGCCTTCAGGTGTTACTAGGAATATATCAATTTGAGAAGTTTTTGCCACTATTAAATTCAGGTCAGTGGGAGATGTAAAATTCCCTAAAAATAGATATATGTGTGCACATAAGTAGTTTTTTTTTAAATAGTCTACGGAATTTTTTATTAATGTATAAATAGAAAGCCAATTGCAATTTTATGAAATGTTGATACAAAATTATCAACGACAACGCCTCGATTTCACATTTTGAATTTTATTTTCTTTTAGAAGTTCTAACCTTTGGCACATTTAGCAACTTACCAGTAACACAAGCAATTACCGCCGTGGGTTTTTGAGCCGTCACAACGTAATGGTGACTCATTTCGAATTATAAAAAATTCCTTATTAAATAATTTTAGCAAATTAAAACAGCTTCGAATTTATTACCCGCTTTTACAAAATTTAATGAAAATCGGAACAAAATTATACATCTGTCAGCAGCTCCTATTCCAAACCCTTCAAATAAATTGCATGTCTGCAATTCCCAATAAACTTTTTATAAAGCCGGTAGTTCCTTTGATATTGTTGTTGGAAGGAATTTACAGCGGAACAGCGAAATCTATTGAGCGTTATACAAGTTTTTTTAACAATTTAATTGCTACTCTAAATTCGTAGCATATTTCTCCAATCAGAATTCTCTTTTATTTAAATATATATGAATGCACGTATGTACATGTGAAAAAAGAAATTATTTGTCAATTTTATTAGATTATTTTTTTTTATTTTGCTATTAGGTAAATAATCACTTAAAAATTATGATATGTTGGGTAAACTCTTTATTCAATGAAATGTGACTATTGAGTGTTTACACGTGTTTTCATATAATTTTTTTTTAATTATGTATACGTTTTTACTTACATATATACATATTAATATGTATATGTATATGCATATGTATTTAAATATTAAAATAAAACCTTAGGATTTCTTAAAATTCTTTTTAGATTTAGAAATTTTTTTAGTATTCCAGGGTTTTGAAAAAAAGTTTCTAACTTGAAAGTTAATACTTGTTTGAATGTCTCGAAAAACTTTTGGCAATACCAATAATTTTATTAAAAGTTCTTGTTATTCTTTTTTTCGATGAAGTACAAATAATCCAATTATCAATTTGAAATTTTTAATGTAAAATTAACTTTTGTATCTACTAACTTTCCGGTTTTTTCATTTTATTTATATATTTAAACTATAAGCCCTCGGCGTGACGGCCTATCCAATGGAAATATTCAGGTGATAAAAAATCACTATCGCAAGTGTGTGAATAATCTTACATCTGATGTAAGATTATTCACTTTTATTACTCACATGTAAGATTACTCACACTTGCGATCATGTTTAAGTTGGTAACACTATAACGTACTATGACTACCAAATAATCAGAATAGGACTTAAACGGGATGTAGTATCACTTTATGCAATACGACTACCAGAATATTGATGAATAACTCCAAAAATTTTAAAATCAGTTTTGTAGTGACATATACCCTTATTGTTATTATTTCGGTTTCTGCTGTTAATAAATTCGAACTTGAATTATCTTTAAAAGTTTTTAAAGATTTATAAATTATTAAACATATTTTCTTTAGATAATTTATTGTTCTTTGAATAAAAATTTTGCTTTAGCTTTAGTGTTTTATTTTGATTTTGATTCAGTATACTTATGTAGGTCGACTGCATTAAAAGTTTACATTTTATTTTTTAACTTGTGCAGCAAACTGATTTACCGACGAATATTTCAATCAATAAAAAATATGTTCATAAACGACCTATTTACATGAGTTGTCACTGATTCAAAAAATGACATTTTTAACTAGTGTTTCACTTTCATACTTGTATGAAACACATCTCCAGTTTTCGTCCTTTCATTTACAAGTTCCTATCTATTTTAAATACCTATATACATACACAGATCTTCTATAGCTATTTTCCATTTCTTGTTTTAAAAAGATCGAGGTTTCGCTTTAGCGCATAATTTTTCTTCCCGTAATTCATAAAGATAAGAAGATCCACCGGTTATAGACCCCTTGTGCAGAAAATCAAGTGAACTTTTTTAAACATTCATACCAATTTACTCAGGAAACCTCTTACTCTTGTTTGATAAAGGTTACTTGAATTTTATATTTCTGCAATTGTGATTGAAGTAATCAATCTGAATTTATAAAAAAATCGTTTTTCAAATCATGTATAACATATTTCCTTTTTAAAAGTTTATTATTCCATAAAATACATTTTATGATGATCTAGCATTAGGTCCGCGACGACGACCAAAAGCAGCTACAACATTTACGAAGCGTCTGTTATACTGTATTCTTCTTTTAGCACGTCCTGTTTTCTTCTTTTTCTTTTCTTGTTTGTCTACTTTTGGAGTTTGGCCTTTGACTTTACCAGCACGAGCTAATGAACCATGGACTTTACCACCCAAAAGTGGAACGGTGACATCTAATTCACATGATGATAATTCTCCTATTTGGACGTTGTTATCAAGGATATTACCTTCGCTGTGTAAAGAAATTTCATCGCAATTTACTCCATATTTTTGCGACACTTGGAGCTAAAATACGAAAAAGATAAATTCTTTTTTCTTAATAAGGCTATGTAACTAAATTACCTTTATAACTTGAACTGTGTCTTCTTTGGAAACTTCGAACGTTTCTATATTTTCTAAACCGCGTACAAAGATTTGCATTTTGATTATTGAACTAAAAGTTAAACAAATATTTAATCATGCTGATATTACATTTTTAAATAATTTCAAATTATTTATCATTATATTATTCACATTATAAATATTATACAAAATAAATATAATTATTATAAACTACTAAAATACACATCACATTTTCTAAAAAAAAAATTATTTTGTAAATTTTTATTCTACATACCTTGTCAATTTCACAAATCGGAAAGAAAGGTTTATTTTAAATGTCACATAAACTAAAACCGGATGTGGAAGAGGGCGCAATATCTCGTTTACTATTCAGCTCCATAACGCAGTTACTACATAAGCATTTTTGATTGTCACACCCAATATATGTGTACATTGCGTTTTACACTTTATTTCATGTTTATTATACCAGTTTGAAGATTAAAATATCAGCGATTTCTTTTTAACTTTCGCCATAATTTAATAATAATTTTTTGAATATGTAAATATTTTTCAAAACTGTCAATGTCATTTATTAAATTTAGTTAGTTTAAATTAGGAAAAAACTGTCAAATCGATTTATTTATTTTCATATTTTTTTTCATTTCATATATTTCATTGTACTATACATGTCAGTTAACTATAATTCAATAATTCAAAAGATAAATATAATATGTATCTATATATAATACAAATATAATACAAGAATTCAAAACATAAATATAATAATATAATATAAATGTAATACAATAATATGTTAAAAACCTATTATATTTGTCAAACAGAATTATTAATTTTATATAAATGTACATACTTATTTGTCGGTTTGTGGATGTTGATATACAATACCATAAAATTAAAAAAATCGAGACTTTTTCTGAGTATCGAATCATTAAATATAGTGATATTATTGTTGTAAATAGTTCAACATTAATTAATTGCACTTTACTGATGATTCGTGTCTATAGAAATGTTTTGGGTAATTTTTACGATAAATTTCAATAAAGGCGACTTTGTGATTCGATACTATATTATATATACTTATATGATAATTCCGATGTGATAGAACACAATAAATAAATTTGAAACGTTGGAGTTGCAATTCTGTCTATGTATTGTTCTGTCTATGCCGTGTGAAAAAAAACAAGAAGTGAGAGAATATGACACTTATGACATTATTTTAAAGCAAGAAAAAGGTTTTCTTGTTAGATATATAGGATGTTTACATATTGTATTGAGTACTCATTGTATTTCAGTAAATCCAGGATGTATCGTATCAAAGTGCACTGCTATATACCATTACATAGACCTTCATGAGTAAACAAAACTTTTGTATGGGGAAGATGTTCGCAGCTCAACAGTTTTGGAGCTACAGCAGAATAAAGCGAATTTCGACTGATTTTTTTACTTTTTGAAATTTTAAGTATACATATATTTTTAATAAATTGAAGCCTTAAATTTAATGCACACCTAGCAACCTCGTCTACTGAACTTTTATTTGACCTTAGTATGGGTTATCTTCCTATTTGTTCTATTTTAGGCGTTATTAAGAAAAATAGAGTACTGCAAATGTTATTTTATATCAAATTTTTTTTATCAATGACTTAGAAAAATGTAGAACATTCGTTCAAAATGGCTCGAATCTCTCTTCTGTTTAATAAATTATAATAAAAAAATTATAGAACAAAAATGTAAACATACATCTTTACATTGTTTTCGTAAAAATTAAAAAAAAAAACAACCATTTACAATGTTTTTTTTTCTTTAATAACGAAAATATTTAGTATGTATTACGTTTTCAAATTGCTTTAGTGCAATTGCAGACTTACTAAATTTGGTGTTAAATTGTTTGTTGTCCAAAAAAAAATTTATTGGCATAGAATAAGACTATACTTACACATAAATATAGTCTTAAATATAAGTATAGGATTAGTATTAAAAAGCTTAATTGCAACTTATTTTACATACATAAATAAATTAAATCTAATCTAAGAAATATTGGATTATGCAATTGAAAAGTCAATTATGTATTTTAAAAATTTTAATTTTTTGGGCCTTTTTACCTTGCTTTAATTTTTTTTTAAAGTTTTTCTATTCTATTGTTATTATAATTAATAAATATTAATTAAATGGAGCGCATTTATAGCGGAATAAATTTTTACTTGTATATGCATATTACTTGCAATAAAATGCTTATACATATATTAATGCTTGCATGTATGTACATGTATTAAATATTAATGAGCGAATAAATGTATACTGTTCAATAATTATATCTTTAATAACTACATACATATATATAACAAAATTTACAAACGCGTATATGTATATATCAATACATAATTTTTACCTTCAATTATACGATTTACCTTCATATTGGTATACCCGCTTTAAAAATGGAGTAAATTTTATTATAAGTACGTTTAATAGAGTTACGAGTACATGGTTATTCCTATATTATTAATAAATTGGTGAACAAAAATGTATGACATGGTGTTCCTTTACAAACATACATACATATATTTTGTAAATATACATTGGTACATCACATATTCAAAATGATAATATCGAAAATGAGTATTTCTTCAACCGAAAGTCTAGCAAGAGATTGCATTATATATATACTCATATACACATATATATATTGTATTTTGAGTGAAAATTGAGTTATATAAACAAAAGAAATTTTAAATAACCTCACGCTTTTATAAATAAATGTATGTAAGCATAAGTATCTATATATGTACATGGATATGTATGTATGTATGAATGTCTATGCACAGTATATGTATGTGTGTTAGTATCTTATTTGACTCAATTTTTGTTTTTCTTCTTATTGGAAGAATTTTTTTTATAAAATAGGTGATTTTTCCATTTTCTTTGTTTTATTATTTGTTATGATTATTATTCGTATATAGAAATATATGTATGTATGTATACACAAGTATGCATCTTTTATTATTGTTCTGTTCTGTTTGTTGTTTTTCTTTTTGACGGGAAATTTATTTTATATTTTATAAATTAGTTTAGTCCTGTTTCGCGTCGTAACGGTTTTTCAATATTTTATATTTAGTTTTGGATTGCGCGCTACACAATAATAAATTATTATAATATATTTTATACAAAATAAATATACATACATACATAATATATACATATATAAAATGTCTGCATTAAATTATTAATTTTATATAATTGACAGTCATACAAAAAAAATTTACAAAATAATGACTAATAAATTTATTAATTACATAAAAACCAATATAGTCAAACTATTTTTCATTTAATGTCATCCTTAGTACATACATACACACATACATATATTATGTGTATATTTTATATGTATATGCATGAATAGTTTTAATTCAAATTATTTTAAATATAATTTTAAAGAAAATTTATAATTTTTTAATAGAAAAGAAAGAAAAAAAAAATAAAAAAAAACATTTCGAAATTATGAAAATTTTAAAATCAAAAATTTTGTGATAATTAATAAAAAAAAACGATTTATACATTAATTATAATAAAAAATATAAAAAGAAAAAAATTGAAAAAAAAATATAAATAAAATTATAATTAAATATTTTAATTAAAATATTAAATAATTTTTTCTAAATATTTATTAAAAAATATTATTTTTATATATATACATATGTACATACATATATATGATTTTATTATATCAAGAAAAGTAAATAATATATAAAAAAAAGAAATATTTAAAAATTATATTTTTCCATAAGGTATATTATATAAATTATATTTAGTATATTTTAAGTAAACACGATTTTTTGTCAACTGTACGTAAATATAAATTTTATATAATAAATATTAATATATATACGTATATACTATAATATACAAAATAACAATTATACATATATATTATAATTATATAATAATACAAAAATTTTGGATTAACTTTATATTTTTTTGAGCTGAAAGTGAGGTACGTATATCATACTATGATTTGAATTTGTATAACAATTTTTACAATTTATTTTATTGGCTGCAATCACAAAGATATTTTACATTTTATAGATCATATTATAATTTGATTTTGTCTCACAACTTGAGAAGCAATGTTACAAAAATATCCGATAATACATACATAGTTGCTTTGTACTCGAATATTGCATTTGCAAGAATATATTCCGGAAAAATAAAAGAAACCAAATTGAAAATTTTTTCTTACTTTAAAGAACATGTAGCATTTTCGAATCCATTTCAAAATAAAAAATGCCGATGAATATCAAAACTTAAATATTGAAATATTACTAATATCAATTTATGAGATTGGTAATAATATAACAATCTCATACAAAAAGTTCAGAATAATTAATAAAGACGCTTGATCCCCATTTGGAAAATGCAAAAAATGCCTTATATTCATATGCATAAATATAAAATTTATCATTCCTAAATCTTTTCGTATTGAAATGGCAGCTGCACATAAATAGAAATGCGTATATTTAAATAAAGTAGCAGCAATATACTTCTAGAGTTATAACGCGGTTTAAATACGGTTTAAAAACCCTGAAATATATCCAAAAAACAACAAGATTAAAAAATAAGAAAACAACCAAATAACTAAAACTATATTAAGCCGCATTTACTATCGGTAACTTCATTATTACGTTATAACAATCGATATTAAAAAATTTGGGGGGTACTGCCATGTATTTTGAATAATATGTAGAGTTTCTGAACTTAGAGCTTTAAGAGTTGGTTTTATATGAAATCTGAAATTAAGTGATGTTTTATATGAAATTAAAAGCTTGGTTTTATATGAAATCTGAAATTATTTTTGAAAATGTGATCAATATATTTTTTCCTCTTGATAACATTTTACATGAAAATGTTTTTCACTGGAATTTTAATAAAAAATAATACAAAAATTATTTATGCGTCGTTATTTTAGTTTAAAAACACAGATCTAATGATCTTTAATTGATTAAGATGTTATGTATATATTTTCATTTTATTTGAAATACACCTCAAAATGAGGCCCATAAATTTCAACTTATACATTTCACGTTTATTTTCTACCGACCGCCTTACTATTAAAATATTATTACTGCTACTAACGCAATGAGTACGAGTATTCAAAGGATATTGTTTTTGAGTAAAGATTTTAATATTACAAATAATTATTATGACACTAAATTAAATAAAACTATTTTATGAACTATATGTATGTATTTTTAAAATTAAAACAATAAAATTTAATATTTATAATTATTGAAATATGTGATAACAGTAACTGCAAACATAAACTTTATTTCTATACACAATGAAAATCATATATGTACATAGTTACAATTTTTTGAGAATTCGGAATTTTAAGGTTTTTTATAACCATAATATTCAATTCGATTGGATACTTGAATTTTATAAAAATTCTGAGTTTATTTTGTATATCTGAAAAAATCTTTCAAATAAGATTAAAAAAATCAATGAGAAAAAGTTATTGTATTTTTATAAATTTCATTTGAAATTTGAATAAAGAAATTTTATTTATGAGTATATATGTATGTATGTGTATATCCGAAAAATTGAATGATCAACTGATTAAAATTGGTGGAATTTTGAAAATGCATACGATTATTAAATTATTTAAAATTTAAGATTATGAATTTGACATGCTTTTGTTTATAGGATAAACAATCATAGAAATTTCTCAATAATATATCTCTATAACCTAATAAAAAATCAGAAGACCCCCTTGCACAACCGTGTTAATAAAAAACAATAAAACATTCATACATACATGGACATGTATATTTGTTAGTTTTATAATTCTTCTTAAAAAATGATTATACAAAGAGATGCTGGTATAATTTCTTCTTATATATAAAACACTCGTATACTTATTGCGTACTCTTCTTTATGATAACGTAAGTCTATGAAAAGATAAAATTTTGATAAGATACAAATAATATCTATAATAATGAAGATATTTTTTTTTTGACAGGACATCTTATTGTTCCATATATATATATAAATCCAAGTATTGACACAAAAATTTTCCTAAAACTTATGTCCTTATGCGTCATGGTTGTCTTTTTAATATCTTTTTATCAGGATCAATATATGAAAGATCGTCTATTGTTCTTTGCCGTATTATTTTTTTATAATTTAAAAAATATTCAAAATTTAAATAATAATGAAGATATAAATGTCAATAAATCGGTATATTATGTGTGTCTATATATACATGGACATTACCTTTGATGGATTTGTGAAAAAAAAAATAAGTCATAAATCTATAAATTTGAATAAACTATTTTAAGAATTTCCTTCATTACCATATAAATGATAGCTATGTATGTAAAAATATCCTGAAATATATTTGAATAACATGAGGTGGAAATGTATTGTAAAAGTATTTCGGCATTAAGTATTTAAACATTGTCAACATTCTACAAGTGGATAAAAATTTTTATGTGATAAGTTAAGAAAGAAATTTGTTTGATTAATAATGAATTATTAAATTTTAAGTATGTGAACCTTCATATTGTTGGTAATATTCATTATTTAAATTCATAACCTTTCTGTCTGATCATACTATTTTACATAAAACTATTAAACACTGTTTAAGCAAAATACCAGTATTAAATTTTGTATCCTGCTTAAACGAATATAAATAGAAGAAAATTTGAATTTTCTTGAAAATGAAATAGAAATTTGAATTAAATAGTAGAAAATTTTTTCGTATATAATAGGTCCATTATAATATAGAAACTCAAATAACGAAAATTCTAATAAATTTTTTCTAACCTAAATAAGTTCAACGTACGCATTTCATTAAAGTTTTAAGTTACTAATAATAAATTATTATTAATTTTTTGACCTATTTTATAATATGCAAATATAGTACCTATAATTATATGCATTAAAAATCATGCGATTGCATATACATACTAACAATACATACATATATTATGTGATCATAGAAATCAGAATAAAAAAGCCCCCCAAACGGATATAATATATATGTATATGTCTGTTCATATAGTAATGTTTATAAACGTAGAGGAATAACACTTTCTTTCTGAAAAATATAGAATTATTCTACAGCATGCGCAAGTGGAATTATAAGAACCTTCTTTAAATTTCAATTGTAAGTTATAAAGAAAAGACAATTAAACATTTGTAAAAGAGCATAAAAAAATATTTTTTTTATTTTGAAAAGATCTAAATTTAATAAGAATTACTTTGTGTTTTTTTCTTATTTTATTTTCTACATTTAAAAATAAATCACATAATTTGAAATCTGACACTTCATTTTCGCTGGTCTTTTGTTCAATCATTTTTTTTATCGCATACGTTTGTGTGTATGTTTATAAAATAATATTTTTAAACAATTACTACGGTATATGAAGCTTGTGTTGTTTACAAATATAAAATTTTAATCAAAGGTTGCCAAACATTATCATTCAAATGGAATATTAATTCTTTATCCAGTGATTTATGAATGTCAATTTTAAACAAAGTTTTAACAGACAAAATTTGCCATAAATTTTTCAGTATTTATTTATTTACGAAAACAAAATTTGTGAGGCAATTCTAATTGTTCCAATTCGCGTTCGTAAAATAATAAAAAAGTGAAAATAAATATATAATATGTAAATTCTAAATTCGTCAATAATTCAAGATACATATATGTATGTATATAAGAAAAAAAAGGTAAAGGATAATGAAATTTTAAGTAACGTAAAGTACACTCTCCGAAACGTACATTTTACATAACTTCTTTGATTTAATTACTAGTTTTTTATTTTGTACAGACTTGTAGTATACTTGGGGTTTATGTATGTATACGTTCATATATAAATACATAGTTAATCGCAAAGGTAACATAATGTTAAGAGAGCTTAAATCGAAAACTAACGAGCAAGAAATTTAAAAAAAAAAAAGTGTAATCTTAATTTTGTATTCCATTCATTTAAACACCACTAGTAGACACCCCTATCGCGTTGAACCATACTTTGGGTACCTATTATATAACAAATAATTTCGTATATACTTATGAAAGTTCAGAATTTTTTGGTTAATTAACTATAGATCTTTTCACGCTACCGTATTAAATTTTAGCTCAGTTGATTTTGTAAAAAAAAAATAATGTTTGTCTAGTGAGTGTTTCTTTTTTTTTACTGAAAATTATTTATACTTTGACGTTGCCAAAATATTAATGTTATTTTTTAATCAAATTATTTTTACAGTATGTTCGAGCTTTATAATTTATGAATATTTAACAACTATACTTTCTACATTGGTATTTTTTATTACATTGCCACAATGACCGGATGGAAACTTTAATTTACTGTGAATCACAAGTTCACAATAAAACTGCTACATATATTTTATTTATTTTTCCCTTTTCATTTTGTTACCTGCTCCATACATAACTGTATGAACTGAACTTTCATAATAAAAAGGGATCTGTAATATTCATATATGTATGTAGATTATAAATATGTGCATATATACATACAATATTTAATAACAAAGTAATAACAGAAAAAATAACAGAAATAATTTAATGTTCCTTTGAAATCTTAAATTGCAAATGAACAAACAAAAGAATAAATACTATGTTTGGAAAATTTAGTTTATTTTCTTTTTAGTGATAATAACGATCATATGAGCAGTAAGTGTCGATCACTTAAATAATATGTACATATATGTTCTTTATATACTATATAAGCCTAATTTGCATTTGAAAGCCCCGTTAATAAAAGATTTAATATTGAAAACTAAAAAATTATACAATCATAATTATGTTTTCCACCCATATGACATTTTTATAGCTGTTCAACTCTTTTTTTTTCTTAAAGTCGGAGAAATCCAAATATTACCATTTAGTTTTTGTAAAATTAAAAATTTTTACTCTGTTTTTCCAACAGCATTAAAATCTGTTTTTACTACAATAATTATATTGCTTTTTCTTATTCAGTACAGTGTTTTTTTCTGTACCCCCAATTAATAATCAATAAAAATATAGTTGTTCTTCGTAAATTAGAGATACACCTTTAGTTTTCAATTAGTTTTCAAATTCTCTTAATTATTTATTATTACTTTTTTTCCTTCAAAATAATATCTTCAACTCTGCCAAATATGTTAGTAAGAAAACTATTGGTTAGAAGTAAGTCGGGCTCTTCCCTGTGCAGATTTTATGGGAGCGGTGACGAGATCACTGTGCACATCCTTTGCGACTGTCGGGCGCCGGCATTGTCTTGGACATGGGTTCTTAAGTGTTCGGGAACTTCTGCCCAACTGGGATATTAAAGGAGGGAGCGTGGGGAGGCTACAATAAGTCAGAAATGGCTATACGGTGGCTCGGAGAGTTTCTCCTGCCCCATTCGTTTCCCTTGAAAATCTAATCTAATCTAATTGGTTAGTAAGTTAAGCTTCAAAAAATTCCTCAATGGCTGATAACTTTTCCGAAATATAAATTTTTTTTAGCTTCTCAGAAAATCAGCTTTGATAAAGTGTGTATATACATATATTATATTACACGAAATATATTAGCAAAAATAAAAAGTATTTTATTCCGAATAAAAGGGAGTTTTTTTTCATACACCTAAAAAAAATAAGTTCAGCTTCCACAAAAACACAATTGAATTGAGACTAAAGATCGAGCTTTGAAATAATTTTCTTCCTTATTAGATTAATAAAGCAAAAACATGAGAGTAATGAATAGCCCTAAAAAATTTATTTTTCTGATTGGACTCTATTTCCTAATTTTTAAGCAAAATTTTCAGGATCTAGAACCACAAAACGAAATTCCGTTTTTGAAACAGAAAAGTGACACAAAACACTTGACGTCAAAATACTGAAATGCTTTCTCTTTTTTTTTGATTTCTTGAAAAACTTATTTTTTTAATCAACGTGGTTTTATTTATGACAATTGCGTTCTTATTAACACCAATATTAACATAATTGCGCTATTACAAACAAAAAATGAATTTCATATTACATTTGAAATTTATTTAAAACGGCATGTGAGCCAAGGATAAATTATTAAAAAAACAAGAACGAAGGAAAAAAATAGCTTTGTATGCTTTAAAAATTTCACGGCATAAGTTAATAAAATATTTAAAATCCATATAAGATGCAAAGTAATAAAAAACGTAAAAAAAAAACAAATTTTTGTGTCAAATTACAGTCTCGAGTTGGCCATAAGTTGCTGGTTGATTGCATATACATTTGTATATGGCTGGACAAATGCAAAAAAAAGAAAAGCATAATTTTATAAGTTCAAAAATTTCTTTTTGTATAATTGTGAATATAAAATTAAAAGCAAAAAATTTCGGTATTGTATACTTGTACTATTCTTGGATGGGTATATTATGTATATATGTATATGCCCATGTTTCATACTAATTTAAATAACATAATAAGTCACAGTTTACTTTTGATTATTTAAGTGTACAAAACTTGGATACTCTCTTGTCAAGAGTGTGAGCTATTTACAAAAAGGAAGGTATTGCTATAACGCTGGTTTCAATTGATCTTATTTCGCATATCTATACATACATACTTATGTATATACATCTAACAAGTGCATTTATGTACATACATTGCATAACACACTAGAGCCTATAATATATTTATACTATTTCGAAAAAACTATATTTTGCTTGCTTTTTATACAAGCTCGCAATATTTTAGCAATTTTTTCTATTATAACAAAGTTAATTCTTCATTTGTCCGCAATCGAGTAATTTTCTTTTCTTTTAATCTTATTTTTTTGCAACTAAGAAAGTAATTCCTATCCAGCAATTCTTTTAGCTTTAGGGGGTTTATGGGTGCGTTTCCTATTGATCAAGTGGTCTCGTACGTTTAAGGCGTTTTGGCGCATCCAAAAATGACTGCATCTCGGGATTGTCATGCAAAATCTCGGGAGTAATTTTGATTGATGATTCGCACATTTAGGTCTCAATGCAGAGTATCGTTACTTACGTACCATGGCGCATTAGCAATGATTCTGAGAACCTTGTTTTGAAAGGTCTGTATGACTTTAATGTTGCTATCTTTAGTACCGCCCCAAAGCTGAATACCGTAAGTCCGTACAGGTTTAAGGACCTAGTTGCAGAGCAAAAGCTTATTATGAATATTGAGGTCGGAGTGTCTTCCTAGCAGCTAATACATCTTTTTAAGTTTGATATTCAGCTCAGTCTTCTTTATTTTTTTTTATTTTTCTTAAAGATTTGACCACCATTTCCCGGTCATGTGACGTTCACGTTGAAGTTTTTTTTTTTTGTTGTTATTCACCTATATTGTCAATAATTTCTTACTACGTGTGCATTTTATTCTTATATTAATTATTCACATATACATCGGCACACATGGTATGTACTTATAAAATGTACAACCATCGACCTGTTACTGACCTAGGAAACGAAATATATACGTTAAAATTTTTATGTTTTATGTATGTATTTAATTATGCATCATCGGTTAAAAAAAAACTTTACTAATCGTCAATAAAAATTTCAACTGTTTATACCATTCTATAGATTTTTTAACAAAACAACTATGTGTGTTTCTATATATAGCATATTTTGTTGTATTATTTGTTAACGGTAATTATAACACATATTTGCAGAATTAAAATAACCATATACATAAAGAAACTATGTTTTACAAAAATAAATGTATGTATACTATTCCATTGGTAAACAGATTTTGTTTTGTCCAAAGTATTATGCGATTTATTTTCGTAAATACGCCTTATGTATGTAGGACTAATGTATAGCATTCTCTTATTAGAATCAATTGAAAAGTGTTTGCTTCGTTTACAGAAACATTTGCAGAAAAATATTTTACAAAGCCTGATAATTGAAATTCTTATATTTTCAAAATTTTTGTGCATAAGAGCAATTGTCATGGAGAATTTGGAGTAGTAATTAACTTTTTTTTAATTATTGGTTTAAAAATTTATTTGGCCTTTCATTGTGTTTTTAGAAAAAGTAAAAAATATAATTTGAGTTCAGTCCGCTGAAAAATTTTTTAAAAAATTTCTTACCCTCCAGTGCAATACTCCGAAAAAGTGAAAATGCAAGTTCAAAATGTTTTTAGAGCATAACTTCAAAGAAACCTTAAATAAATTTTGATTTAACAATGTTAATTATGGTAGCACTTTTAATAAAATTGCTTAACTTATTTTCATGGTTTTGCTCATCACTTTAAAAACGTTATAACTACTTGAGTTAAAAAATTACATTATCATAACCTAAAAATAGTTAAAACAATAAAAAAATATTTATTTTGAGTTTTAATTTCATTCATTAAGTTTGTCATACAGACTTTTCATTCGAGGGTTTTGACAGATCAATCGCTAAAAATTTTAGCGAATTCGCGATCTCTATAATACTAAAATTCATATTAGGTAAAAATGTCATTTGCTTGGACAATCATAATAAGAGTGTAAATTTCAAAAAATAATATAGATTTGCAATCTGCAATCTTAGTGTTTCACCCCACGAGGTACTTAACTTTATCAGAACCCAAGGTCTTGCGGGAGCGCTTTATTTGTTATAGATGGGGAAAGACGGAAGGGCAAAACTACATCTATTTCTTAGATTACGTTGCATTGCTTCCCGTATATGTATTGTTAATATTAAAAATTGGGTATTTCAAAAATGTGAATAAACATTAATTCCAGTGCAATATGAAAAAAAAAACCATTCATTCTGTCTTATAGTCTAACACTAAATTCAGAGTCATTTATTCATACATGTAGGTACGTATGTATGCGTTTGTCTAAATATTATTTTACAAAATTTATTGAAGCAAATCTTTTAAATAAAACAAAAATCGATCTTCAAAATTTCACTTTATACTTAAATGATTTCAGTATGCGCCTGCAACAACAAAATCCTTGATATTTAATAATTACGTACTCGTACAACATTTATAGTTAAAATTTTTTGATGCTTAAATACTTTTGGCACTATATTAGCCTTATTATTTTATCGATACATAAAATGCTGCATATGTACATATGTACATACACGAATATATATTTGCAGGCAACGTAACTTAGTTATAAATTAATATATTGTATATATATGCGTATTATATTTGGTATATCATAGCATGTCTCAAATTACGGAAGCCCGTCTTTTTGGATCAATTACATTTCTTATAGTGCATGAAATTTTTTTAGTGTTTGATTTTTGTATGTCTAATCGTATATTGAATGTATGTATGTAAGTATAATGTATAATAATTAAAATGGGAATTTGAAATTGGGGAGAAATATTTCTTCATTTTTGTAGAAAAACAATACGTAGAACAAAGGCAAAGAAAATAAAATCAGGAAGAAAATAAATTTATAAAATTAGAAATTAATTTTATATTCAACAACGCACACTTTTAAAATGTTGCATTTTTCATATGTACCACACAAAACTTCGTATATAATATAAATTCCCATATTGCATACTTATATGTATAAGAATCGTATACCTTTTTACAATTAAGTGCAAGCACATACTTATGTTATATTGCATAATTACTTAATATATATTTAATGAGTAATTAATTTTAAGGATATAATTCAGGAAAAGGGAAGCAAATTCAGTAAAACTTGTTTAGAATACTTATACGTTGATGCTATACAAATTTAAACATAAAATTTTTTATGTTGTCATGCTATGCTGGATGCGTATAAACTGAAAATTTGTCAACGCTACTTTACATTTTACTATTAGTCGAATATCCTTGTTTATGTAAATAATATTATATATGTATCTATGTAATTGTTCAGTTTTAGTGTGATAACATATAACATTCTGTGTATCACTTAGTGCAGATGATCTATTTGCGCATATTATTCATGTACACTATATCTGCTCTTCACGCTCTTCAGAAATTAATATACTCGATGTAACTGTCTAAAAGACAAATAGACACACCCGATGAAACTTACAAATGAGAATGATAGAATACATCTAGGCGAACAAAGAACTCGCGTAATCCAAGTATAAGCATTCAAAGAATTGCAACCAATTCTGGTTTACTTCGGTCCACTGAATGGGATATAATTACATTCAATGATAAATATCCTTTTCATTTACAGTCAAAGCAGTTACTTTTGCAAGAACACCGCATCAATCGCATTATGGTTTCACGAAAGCGACTTTGGTGCAACGTATGTTTTAGCAATGATTTTATGGACCGATGAATCAAAGTTTACAAACAGTGGTATGTTTAACTACCACAACGAACAGTGCTAGTGTAAAAGAAATCCCCATGCTACAAGAACCCATTCATTTCACAATCGGTTTTCGGTTAATTTATGGATAATTTTAAGTACAACGATATGGAGACTACTGTATTTGTGAAAATTTTCGAAATGATGCGAGATATTTTGAATTCCTAAATTATTCGCTAACAGAATAATGGGAAACACATCATGTGTGCACCAACACGTTGAAGCTACGGCTCATTGCCACAGAGACGTCAAAGGTGATTATATTTCCACTACCATAACAGCGAAATCAGTAAGAATGGTTCAATTTGCTGTCCAACTCGATCCCCTGACCTTAGTCTTCACGTTTTACGTGAACGTCTGGCGGACGTTTTAAACAATTTTTGAATTTTCAAGCAATTTTTGAAAATTCATTTATAAATTTGAACTTCAATCTTGGTGGCTTCATCATGAAACAGAAAGGAGATAATACTTAACGAAATTATGCGTCGGATGACTCCGAAATTAACATATTAAAGTTCTCTTACATAGATATCCCGTTGTCAGCCTAGAAGTTATTCTGCAAAATATCAAGCTGCCAAAATAGACCCTGGGTACCAAAACCATTTGGATTTCAGTCTTTTGAGAAATTGCAACGAGGAAATTGGTTGCTGGCTCATATTTTTTGTCAAATATGAACAGAGACATTAACTTATTGTCTCGGAATTGCATCAGGTGCCAGATTGACATGCACACAAAGTCGCACATTCTATAACAACTTACTTCGGGAGTACAATCGAGTGTTGAATCCGTATAATATTTTTTTTATTTATTTTGAAATATATTATTTATTTTGACTTCCAATTTCGAAATTTGAATTAAAATTCGAAATGAAATGACTCCATTGTCTCGAATTAACTTAAATTACTTAATGATAACAGCACCTTATGTACACATAACATACTATAAAAATCTATAGCATTTTCTGAAATTCAGAATATTTCAATATTTCCCAATAAAAGGGTAAATTTCGCGAAACGGTGAGGCTTATATTTTCAGAGATTATTAAAAAAAAAAAAAGCGCACGTGCTTAATGTTTTAAAATGTAATCAAAAAAAAAATTTAATAATAAATAATAATATTTAATTTAACAAATATTTTTGTATATATTTTATATGTACTAACAATATAGCTACATATATGCATATATTAAAAACTTTTATAGAAATTTATGAACTAAATATTAAAGTACATATTGTGGTATCCATACATATTTTAAGCGACATACGCGATAAGTATGTTTAAGTCCAAGTAATTTTTAATATATTATAAATTTGCTTCGTAAGTAATTTTGTTCTATTCAAAATAAAAAAAAATAAATTTGTTTACATTATTTTTTTCTTTGCAAGGTGATCAAAGTCATGGACAATAATTATTAATTGCAATAAAATTTTGATGTACTCTGTGAGTTGTCAAAAATTATTTTGAGCAAAAAAAATTTTTAAGTTCAAAATAAAAATATATGAATAGCCCTTGTCAGTTAATTTTTAATTTGTTTTAAAAATTAATTGAAATTAGACCAAACGATTATTTTCCGAGTCCGCCAATAATTATGATTATTTTGTACTCCCGAAGTAGATTGTTAGAATGGGTTCATACAAATAAAAACCACTTAGTGATAATTTCGTGTTTTTAACCATTCTTCTCGAGGTATGAGTCTTCGAATTTTAAATTTCTGAAAATAGTATTTTACATTTTTTAAAAATTCGCCGAATGCGCCAAAAATTGTATATCAAGCTATATAATATCATTTTTATAGTGACCTTACCGGTATTTGAACACTAGACTCTTCGGTTGAAAAACGGGTGCCATAACCACCATTGATTTGACAGCCTCGTTATAATACAGCGGAATCTCTTTAGGTTCGTTACGGTAGAGATTTATACAGTTATTAAACTTTACATTCAAAACCCAGAAAACTAAACAAGATGTAATTAAAAAAAATAAAAATTAAGAGTTACCATTGCTTTCTCCTCCTCATCAAAATTTATTATCGCTGTTGTTGAGGCTGCTATGGCGATATAAAACGAGATTAATTATTCAGTTAGAATCCTCAGATATCAGTTCAGTTTCATATGAAAATAAAACTAAATATAAAAAGTGTGATTTTCGATGTTCCGTACATCTGAGCTTGTTGTCATTTAGAAAAAATATGTACTATTTGAAATTACGCAAAATGTTTTTATCACTGTATAAAGTTAACATATAAATATAATCGCAAGTATTTACATAATACACACTTCAAATGCTACGCAAAAGTGTATTCTAAAAAAAATGTACTTTGGTCATGACGGCTATACAAATCTTAACTTATAGTACATTCTTAATTTAAATTTCAATTGAATTGGTAAAAAAAAGCTCAAGTAATAAAAAGAAATTTGGCAGTTAATATTAAAAAAAAAAAACTAAATATAAAATAAATTAACATTTTGAGCTACAAATATTGTAAATCGTTCGAAAAACATTTAGCAAATTAACTATAATTAAATAATAAAATGACATTGTATGACAGTATTATATGAATGAATTTTGCATACTTGCATTGTTACTAATATTTTATATTATTTTTGTTTTTTTTTTGTAATATATTTGCTCTTGACATTTCTATATTTTTAACTTTATTTAATATTTTTAGAAGTTGTAATAGAAGACAATGGTTTTTTTTGCCTTTAAGATAACTAGTCTACCTTTATCTGTGTTAGCTTTAAAACGTATACGAAACTGTTTTTTTTTGTGTTGTTATTTTTGTGTTTTTAATTAAAGTTGATCCCATTTCGACAACCACAAAGTTAATCCTAATTCCTTATAACTTTAAAAAATTTCCTATAAAATTCATAACATTTCAATAAAATTCAAAATGGCCGCAATGAACGCACGGGGTACGTCTTTTTTCATTTTTTCATTATATAATATAAATTATCTACATATGTTAAATATGTTGAATATATAAGTGTATAGAATGAGTGTAAAGAATAAAAGTGATTTTATAATATAATAAACTAATTAAATTGATAAAAAGTCGCAATTTCTGCATATGTATATATAATGCCGTAAATTCTTTAAAATAAAGCAGTGTTTATATAAAATAGTTAGGAATATACATATGTGTAGTGGGCTGTTATCTAAAGCAGTCTCATTAACATTTATGCATTGGGAGCAAACAGTTCAAAATTTGTTGAAATAAGCTTTGTTTTTGTTGAAAATCTTATGATTCGAATAAAATTTGCATTATACAGGATGCGTGTAAGTGAAAGCTAATTAATAAAATGCGTGTAAGTGAAAGCTAAGAAATATTGCAATAAATTTCGTGTAATTCAAGCACTGAGAAAAGTTTTGATGTTAAATTTATTAATTAAATTTTTGTTCAGATTAAAGTTCTAGTAATTTTAAGAAATAATCATTTTAAAATAAAATTTTGAAGATATTACGCTGGCAAAATTAGTGCTATATGTAGTGACCTACGTATTTGTGCTTAAAAGCAGTAAAATTATAACCTAAAAATATTCAATAAATTTAATTTCATTGCTATTAAAAATTCATTAATTAAAAATATTAACTTTTATTAAACTAATCTATATAATTAATATGTTTAATTTAATTAAATTAATGAATTAATTGATGAATTAAATGAATTAATTTAATTAAATTAATATTTATTTTATATTCATTGTAGGGGTGTCTCGCGTAGTGAAAAATGAAGATTAGAGAAAGAAATGTCTTCTTCTTACATCAAAGGATTCTGCTTGTTGATTATCCTTGCTAAAATCTTTGGTTCTCCTATTATACTAAACAATTTTAATTTTTGTAATAAATTCATGTATCAGAAAGCTATAGATAACAGATTGAAATATATCTTTAAGACATATACGTTGTCACGACAAGTTTGTTAAACAGCATTCAAAACGTAATTATAATATGTATGTAAATTTTATTTTTAACCTGCTATTCGCTGATCATAGTTGCTATTAATAAATATAATATATTGCACTTATGTCCCTATACTGAACTAGTAACACTCACCTATACTATTTCTAGATTTAAAATTTTTTGCAATGTACCTCTACATCCCACGTTTGTAAAATACTTCCTAGTAACATAATTATTATTTTTCTTGTAATTTCTTGTAACTAATAAAGTTTTTATCATCAACAATATGCAAATTAACTCCTTTCTTTAATTGTTCTACTGCTCCCGCCAATAGTGCCACATTTGCATTGTCAATTTGGCATTTGGGGAAGTGTATGTGAATGTAATAATCCTATTTACAATAATCAGGTTAGAGTAAGCAGGATCAATGTGGTATTGGAGGGTCACTACTAGCAAGTAATTTGAAAATATTATGAGAATAATTTAAATCAAAAGCTTGTTACAAAATTCATAGAAAACTATATTATTGATTTGATTTTTTTTATTTATTCCAATGCTTTAACAAACTTCTTGAACGCATAACGTATAGGTACATAACAGGCATTCCAAAGAAAAAAAATTTTCAAAAGCCATTTACGAGGATTATTCTCAACAACTTCCTAAAATTACATTCAAAATGTTCGGATGGGCGACTTATTACACAAAAATCTGATTTCATCCTTTCATACATACATATTTATTTATTTATTCATTTTTTAAAAGTACAAAGAAATTTTTTTGCAATTATTATCAACTAAAAGAATGCTTAAACCTGTTTATTATGGTTTATTAATATTACTGTTTATTAATATTTTCTTCCGAATTTTGACTATATTGTTTGTTTTCGAATCAACGACCTGCTTGCATATACGGTAGGCTTAATTTTGAATTGAACAGAATATGTGTTTGCGACAATTTAGACTATAATGTTCCCGTTAGGAAATTCCAAAAGCTGCAAAAAAAGTGCGATTTTCATGAAAAAGTGCAAAATTTTTTCCTTTCTAGTAAATTATATAAATACTTATGAAAATTATATAAAATTACGACGAGCTAATTAGAACACCATTTTTTTTTAATCAGATACATATTTTTAATTAAAATTCAAATCAAAAATATGCATTTTTCCCGTAGGTTTTCGGTTGCCGTCGGTGGTTCGCGTCGTCTTTCTTCCATTATTTTTTTGCCACAGTATTTGAAGGGTTAAATTTTTTGTGTGTTCTTCAAATGTTATAAATTCTTTTATAACTGTAAATGGCGACAAATTTTAATTCGCAAGGACGTATTTTATCGGTTTCTTAATTTTTTTTCAATAATTTACTGATTTCATTATAAAAGAAAGTAAAAGATATGTACATACATATGTATGTACTTAGATTTTTTTTAATATTAAAATTTCCCTAAATATTCTACATAGGTATATAATTTAGTACTAAACTGAGAAATTATAAACTTTAATTAAATTATCATCTAATATCTAATTTTTTTATTAAACATTCACCTTTGATAAAAATGATATATATATAATATATTCAGTTTTTGGTTAAAATTATCATAATTATTTAAATAATGTTCTAATAAGTTTAATTAGCTCAACATTATCTATACTAATTGAGTATAACTTTAATGCGCACATTATGTATTACATACTTTGTATGTGTATAATAAGTTCATATATATTTTATCGAGTAGCATCTATTTACATCACCGGCCACGGCTCATCATATGTATATGTATACATAAATGAGTGTAGCGAACAATACATACCTTACAATATAAACAAATAAGAATATTGTAAAATCTGGAAAAAAATAACTCAAAGAAAGAAAAAAACTGAAAATAAAATAAAACAAAAAATTACTCATAACAAAAAAATCACTCAAAGCATTTAGAATCATATAAAAAAACTTCCATTTCAATTTCACTCCAAAATAAATAATTTCGACTCAAAATATTTTACAAGACGACAGAATTGAGCTCAATTTTTTATACTCAACAATTTTGTTTGTATTTTGAGTAATTTTTAGTAAGAAATATATGGCATGTAAAAAAAAACAAAAAAGCAAAAGAAAACAAAAAATGGAAGTCGAATGGAATAATTTATTAAAGTTACTCAAAAAAAAAGTGGGCGTATTACAAAAAATTGAGTTTATTTTCATATTTTATTACTTATCTGAAATTGTTTTTATGTACTTATGCATTTACATACATATATGGGTAATACACGATAAAATAAACAATTATTAAGGTTTTCTATAATATAAAGAAAATGAAAAGAAAACAAAAAACGACATTTTATTAGTATAGGTAAAATTTTATTTACACATTTAAATATTGAATGGGAAAATACCAACATATGTATGTAAGTAATAGGTCGTGTAGGTATTTATAAATTATGGTTAAATTTTTTTTTATCAGAAATTTGCATTTATTTGTTATTAGATTTAAAAGTAAGGCCTGATTTTTATATAGATTTATTATTTCGTGAACCTATATATTATTCTACCCAAACAAACATATAAGTTTATATATGTACATACATATAAGCATATAATAAATCGAGGGCTTTTGGGAGAGAAACCACTACCCCAAAATCGCCTTAATTAAATGCCTGTCCATTAATATGCCTATCTTACTATTATTCATTACTATAATATTTAAACTGTAAATTAAGGGAAACGTAAATTATGTTTCCAAAATATACTATACATATAACAATATAATTACTAGTATAATATATGAGTTTGTTGTAGATTTTTTCTATTATTTGCTAATTATTTCTATAGTATATTAGATAGTGGTTTTCCCCTATAAGCCATCCCTATATTCCCCTATATTTATTATACGATTATATACATATGTGTGCTTAGGTACAATAATACGTAATGTCTAAATACATAATGTGTGATATAACAAATTCCCAATATTCCTTTTTTTTCCCAATTGTTATAAATTCTTAAAATTCGATATATATATATATATATATATATATATATATATATATATATAGTAATTATTTTAAAATACCTATAACATATAAAAATTTGAAAAAAATTTTGAATAAATATATGCACATTAAAGATAATGATACCAAAGGTTCTTATATTACTTTTTGATTTTTAAAATAATTTTGATTTCTTCCTAATATATATACATACATACATACGTACATATATACTTTATTATAATTGCGTTTATAATAATTATTAATTTTATTCTTATTTAATTTATTTGAAAATGAGATTGTGCGCAACTCAATTTTATTATAATAGACTTTTTATATAGATATACATAAAAGTGTAATTACATTTATAAATACATATATGTAAAAATATATTTATACGTATAATTTTCAAATTTATACATATATATTAAGGATTTACGTATGTATATATATACAATATATGTAAAATGGTAACAAAAATGTCTATTTACTTATCCATTTACAAACAATTTTTGAAAAAGACACGCCTTCATATACAATATGAGAGTATATTGACATGTATATGGCTTTATATAGCTGGTTTTTTACATATACATATATATATTTTCGATAATATAAATGTAAATAAATTATTGAAATTTTGTATGCACAATTGGAAAGCATATTACACTTAAGATTAAATTTATTCAGTAAAAAAAAAAAAATAATGAAAATAATAAAAAATAATAATAAAATTATCGTATGCCTTAATATAGTTAAGGAGTTTCGTTTTTTTTTTTGTTATACACTTAAAAAAATGAAATATTAAAAGTATACACTTTTGAATTGTCTTTTTGAATATATTTAATAAAATATAAAAGGGAATAAAATGAACAATGAATTATATTAAATTTAAAAAAAATATATAGATAAAAGAAGAAAATACTTAAAAAATGTTTTGTTTTTTTTTATGTATAACAAAAAAAATATCTACTCAATTTGTATTTTTGTTGATTACTATCATGCCTTTTTTGTCTTGTATCTTTTATCATAAAGAAATTATTAATTCACGAACTTATATATACACATACTTATATATATATATATATATACAGATGAACGATAATTTTATATCTGTAGAAGACATTTTAAAAGAGCTCAAGTCCATTTTTTGAAAAATTTTTATTACATTTCTTTTTTATTACGGACGCTTTAAAACAATAAATTTTGAAAAAACAAAACAAATTGTTAAAGCTAAAAATGCACAGACATATTGGTAGCCAAATATGGTATAGTACAAGTTCATCAATTATGGAGGATTTTAGACTATATATTACCAAATATAAAAATACTTAAAAAATTATAAATGAAGGAAAAATATAGGTGGTTTAGATAATTTTACAATAAAATTAACTATATTTAATTCTAACAGAATAAAAAATAGGTATTAAAAATGTGAAAAAAAACAGTAGCCATTTATATTGTCCAAAAAACCTTCTATTCATTACAACTGTATTGAATAATGATTTTATATCTATATATCCTGAAGTATTTATTCATTTGTAGATATGAATAAACATTTGCAAAATCAGAATAGAGTATAAAAATATATAGAAATGCGACTAATACAAAAATAACATTTGACTCTCAAAAATATCTACAAGAAGCTACCAGAAACATCTATCAAATACAGACATAAATATTTTTAATAAATATATTAGAAAAATATATTATAATTATTACTAAATTTTATTAATTGCTAAAAGTCCTCTAATAAGACTTTTACAAAGTCTTAATTTTAAATTAGAATGTAAATTTTAATTAAACCATTTTATTATAAAAAGGGTTTTTCAAAAACTACAGCAACATACGATTATGGTAATTATTTAATTATATATATAAAATATTTCATATCATTTTAATTTTACAAACCATAATTCATTATACACATTCATATATATTTATTTACATGTGATATATTTGTGATATAAATCAGGATATATATTAGAATTCAAAGGAATTTCCCTTCTATAGGATTTATGATTCATATTCATGTTCAAATTTAATAATTTTTAGTCTAATTGTATACTTTCAGTATATAAATAATATATATCCATATTAAAACAACATGCAAAATTCTACTTCAAATTTCTTATAATCTACTTCAATTTACATGCTTTTACTTCAAATTTTAGAAAATTTCTTTATTTTTTTATTTAATTTTAATTATTATTTTAATTTTTAATCCAAAAATTTCTTTATCCTTCTCCTTATATGCAATAAGTATACTCTTATTATTTAAGCGTCTTATCAACCTTTTATTAAAAATCGGTCCCTTTGAATTTCTATATATTTCATAAACTTCTTATACTCTTATATTATAATATAACTATAAATCTAGGATTATTTTTTAATACTATATAAAAATTATTATAAATTATAGAAAATCAAAAAATTTACTATTTATTGTTTTGAAAATTACAGAAATTAAATTCATTATCGCTGCGTTATTAAAATTTTTAACAAAATAACCTACAACAACAATATACTATAAATACAAATTTAACGAACTTATATATATAAGCTACTATATATATACAACAACACATTATATTATTAAGTTTATAATTCATAAATAATAATGGCCGACCTTCTTTAATATTATATACATTAACTATAAAAAAATTACAATATCTAGGTATGTTATATACGAATTATCCTTATGTGGAAACTGATATATATATATGTACATTACTGGAATGTAAGGAAATATATGATTTTAAACTAATATATTCATACCAGAAATTTAGCTATGCGTGACCTATATTTATAGATTTGGATTTGATCCATAGATCTAGATCGTTACAAATTTCTTTATCTCTTGAATATAACAAAAAATAATAAAAATAAAAAAATAAATTTATAGAAATCGTCCTGAAAACAACAAGTGCGATAACAATGAATGCCAATTTTATCTTAAAGTATATATATACAAGTATAAATTGTAGAAATTATGTATAAAATTTGTACATTAAATTTATAACTGTTATATATGTATATATTGTATAACATTTGACTATTATATATCTTACATATATTGTACCCATATATCATAATAATATGTTAAAATATATTGTAGTACAAAAAGTTGAGAATTTTCAAAAATAAATCTAATCAAAGGACTTTAAGGATGTCATGTACATATTAAAAAATTATTCCAGAGTATATATACATATATATATATATATATATATATATATATATATATATATATATTTATGCATACATCATATATATATATATTTCAACACTTTTTTGATCTTCAAAAAATATAATAGTTAGATATATAGCAAATACACAAAAAAAAACTAACGATTTTAAAAAATTTTTTTTTTTTTGTAGTAGGTGTCTGTCTATACATGAATATCGATTAGATTTTATATTTACATATACATATTTTATGCTGCATCATAAATATATATGAGACCATATATACATATTCATATACTTATATATATTATATATTGTATAGATTTCAATGCCTCCAATATATGAAACAAAGATACGTGCTTTTCCTCAAAAATATCAAATCAAAATTGTCTTAAATTACGTGACTTTTTCCTGATTTCCAATGAAAATACAGCAACAATAACAAAAATATAATATTGTATATTTGTACCAATATAAAAAAAAAAAAAAACATTTTTAAAATTTATATAATTTTGTATATATACATATAAATTTTGTATTATACTGGTAAATAATAGAAAATATGTATATATATGCATAAATTGTATAGGGCGATCGTAGAAAACGTGACGTACAATGACATTTATATTGAAGCGGAAGCTGTTTACATTTTTATGGGAGCTTATAAAAACTATAATTTAAATTTAACATTTACATACATATATATTGTCTGCATTCCATACATACATACATATATATATACATATGTGAAAACATATAGATATATATGCATGGATATATATAAAAATATACATAAAAAATTAAAGTGAAAACCAGTAGTATTTGTCAATATTTAATATAAAATTTAAATAATACGTAAAATTTTAAGTGTTTACTTTAAAAAAAAAAAGTAAAATTATAAAATTTGTAAATAAAAACAATTGCTCACATATATATGTATATATATATATATATGTTATTGTTTATGTGTTCATCTGAAATATATGCGGAGGTGTTTCTAATCCAATAAATAAAGAATAGGTTTAAAATATTTTAAAGTATACGTTTGATTATATATGCGCAAGGTTAGTTATAAAAATTTTATTGACTTAATTATTTTCTACATTAAACATTCTTACATTGGGTACATTATCCTTATATACAAAGAAAAAATTTTGTAATATTATGCCTTATTCTTATTAATGTTCTTTAACGGAATAAAATTATTTTACGAATTTTAGGTATAGAAAAAGAACTCTAATAGAAAGACAATAATGCCAAATCAGGCAAGCCATCAAATTCACAACGCAAATCAAAAATAATTTCCATATATTTGTATGAGAATCTTAGAGGATTTTGGAAATTATTCTACATATTATAATATCAATATTATTGACGTTTAAATTTCAAAATTGATTGGTAGAATCACTACATTTAAATGCATTTAAAAAAAAAATTAATTACAAATTTGAGTGAATTGAATCTTACCTGTCTTCCAAACTGAAGAGCAATTGTTTTCCGAAATACAGAGAAAAGTTTTACATTTAAAAATTTAAAAAACAATTCAAACTAACCTCAATTACTTTTTTTTCTATAATTAGGAAAAATAAAAACAAATAATTATAATATTTCCAGGATAGCTTTTGAAAACGTACTGAAGCAAACTGACAATAAACTCTAAGATTGAAAAAAAAAACATATTTTGTTCGGAATACAACGGAATATAAATTATTAAATATTGTTTTTGTAAATTTTATTATACTGCGGGATACCTCGGAATCAGCTTAGTGACTGAAAAATATATTCATTCGATATATGTGTTAGGAAAACTGTATAAGAATTATTTGTAACCATAGACTGCTGAAAATAAAATCATTGTTATTTTTTAAATTTTTTCCGAAAATTTTTCAAAATATGGAATACTTTTCTTACAAAAACTTGTTATAAATTTATACAAGACTTTAATGCGGCTCATGTAAACATAAATTTGTAAAGTAAAATATATAACTTTTATTTATTACACAATTTGATAAATATAATAAAACTTAAGTTTTAAAATTTAATTCAGTAATTTGAAATACTTAGACAAAATAATATTGTTGGAAGTAGATGTGCTGATTTATGCATAGACCTTGTAAAGGAATTCCATCAAATTTTAAACTGTCCCAAAGACAAAAAAGGCAGTTTTTCAAAAACTATTAGAGTATTATGAATACGTAAAAATGCCGTTTGGTCTAAAACGCGCACCGCCTGCTTCTCAAAAAATTATGAATTCCATCCTTAGTGAATGCATAAATAAAATATGTGTTGTGTACTTAGATGATATTTTCATTTTTAGTACTACGTTGAAAGAAGATATTATATACTTAGAAAGAATTGAAAAATTATTTGATAAGCTTTGAGAGAAGGGGCTTAAAGAATAAATAGATAAATTCAATTTTATGCGAAAAGAAACATAATTCTTAGGACACATTCTAACAGCAGAAGGCATCAAACCAAATCCTAACAGCACTACATTTTCAATGTACTGCATCTACTGACGAAAATTTCAAATATGCATGTTAAAAATCTACGTGTATTAGAAAATAATAAAAGCACTACTACTAATTATTACTTATACTATAAATACACTATTGTATTTCACACATTACACTTCGAATAATAAAATGAGTTTAATGTATTGTTTCCTTCTATTTTCTGAATTTAATTTTAGTGTATATGTATGTATGACCTACATGCATATATAGCAACATCGTGATGCTATGTCAAAATACCGCCAAGAACTAAAGTAGAAGTTATATACGCGATTTAATAGCAGTTACAAATCGAGAATTTGATTTAAAACTACTTTAGCTTCTATAAATATAACAACAAAAATCTTTAATTTTACAATTCTGGTCGAACGCCTATATCTAGGCAATTTTTTCTAATATTTTCCTTTATAAGTTTTCTTACAATATGCTTAGTTCTTAACAATTCTATCATTTTACATGGTGTTTATATCAAGTATAACAATATTGAAATTTGCCACAATAGAACAGATTCAAGAAAAAAAAATTTTTTAAAGAACAAAAAACTTAATTATACAATTACAAAATTTCTCGATTTTTGCGTAAGAGAACAAATAAACTAAATGGCCATTTATTTTCAAAATGTTATTTAATTTTATGGGATAATTATTAATTTTATTTATATTATGTGATAAATAATAATTAAGAATTATATATACCCATAAAAATACAAATATTTTAAGTAAAAATTTACATAAAAATATTTAAATACAACATTGATCTTATATATTGTTTTTTTGATATTTGCAATATATTCGGTTTAAATATGATAATAACACTTTAATAGTTTATTATAATTAACCTTTATATCCACTTAGTAAAATTTTATTACTTTATAACACCATAGTATCTATACCTACGTATCTATACTGTATAAATGCGAGTACATTTTTCCGTTTTTATTATTTTAAACACCATACATAATTTGAAATCTATTGTTTTAAGATCCTTTTATCTTTCTTCCTTCCTTCCTTCCTTCCTTCCTACTTTAGTGTAAAGTTAGCGATATATTTCAGGAAAAAGCAGGTACCTGTTATCTATATCGATATATTTAAAAAATTATTTTCTCACGGGAAAATACGCACATTTTTTTTTTTTAAGGTAACGAACGATCCTTTAAGTAAGTAAATATAATATAAAAATATTGTCAATAAGATTTTTCCATCATCACAGTATGAAAAATCATAAAAACAATTAAGACAAATTTTCTGTATAAAAATCTCTTGTAGGATAGTTAGTATGCACGTCACAAAATGTTAGTTAAATATTATATAAAAAAAAAAATTTGCATTGAGTAAAAATAAAATTTAATAAAAATACTTGATGCTTAATAAAGGAATGCACATGTGTACTCGTACTCAAAAATTATCTGTTCATGTACGAGAGTAATAAAAGAAAATTTCGTGTAAATTTTATGAAATTTTTTATTTTCGACATTGAAACTGCGAACCTGCATAATTTATAAATCGTTGCTTTTCGATGAAGAAAAGAAATATTCTTTTTGTATATTGTCACATGTATGTGAATTTGGTCTTTTATACACACGTATATTGCGTGGGAATTTTTTTAAAACAAAGAAATTAAAATTTTTTGACAGGTATAACAGTAATTTTACGGAAATTAGCAAGTACGCTATTTATTTTGTTTATGTTTTTTTTATTTTTATATATGAGGATTTAATTTTAAGGAAAAGTTATTTTTATAAAGGATAAGCACAATGCAATAAAACGATGTTTAAGTGAAATATTCATATAAGGATAAGCGTATTTAAATTCTATGTTTGTTTTTTTTTTTCAATTTTATTAATACTAGCGCATATACTTAAATTTTTTCAGTCCAAGTGGAATTAATAATTAATCTATATTTTTTTAAATTTTATTACATTTGTTTGATTGTTTTGCAATAAATATAACAGTAATTGTGTTTAATAGGATCAAAGAAATTATATTGTTCTTGACCGCAGTTGAAGACTATGTGCAAAATATTAATGGAGGCAGTCATTGTTTTTTATGTAGTTTTAAGAGATTACTCTTTTAAGAGTTTTTACATATAATTAATACATAATTGTATAATTATATAGCTCAAAATAGAAGTTTACAAAACTTAAACCTCCTCAAATCTAATGTACATTTTCTAATTCTGTAACCAACCGTAATGTGTATTTTCTGAACAATTTTAAGAAATCTCCATTAATTTGTTCTTATTATAGTGACAAAAAATTCAAAAAGCTTGTCTATTAAAACTGGACGTAACCTCTTATTTAATATAAATCTATACCCGTAGAAATACCCAAATTTTTTTTTTAATTAATGTTCATTTTAGGACCTTTTTCTTTTTCCCCGTTGGGGACTAAAGCCCGTATAGGCCCTTCTCACGCCGACCCATAGGACTATTGTGCTTCTCATTCCACATATTTTAGCACCATACCCAGAACCTTGACAAATTGCAGTATGGCAGGCACCTAAAGACGCAAGACTTCTATCCAGGTCACAAAACTCATCCCAAAGTATCTCAGTCGCGGTTCCACCGTTTCGTCCTCATCCCGATAGAGGCGCCAGACTCTGCCCCCCCCCCCCCCCCCCCCTTTGCACATCCTTTTCAGAGGACCATCCACAGGTAAGGTTTAATAAGTACACCCGCCAATAGCCTCAAATCTGGACGACCAAATGTCGCCAGCTTTCTCCTAAGGTGCCTTATAACACAAACTAGAGCACACAGTTCAACAGCATATGCGTCAGCCTGAAACATTGGCGAATAGCGTCCGAGCGGCCCTGTTATATTTACGTCTACCCCTTCATCAGTGATATTGGACCCTTCCGTATAAAAAACCAGGACCAGTTGAGGGTTCCAAGCCTCACTATGTTTTTCGCCATCGCACCAAAGTCGACAGGCGGCTCCATATTCTGAATGCCGTTGATTTCCCTAACAGTACTAAGCCGAGGTCTTAAGATCACTAGGCTTTAGATCCATGTATTGCTTTATTCGCAATGCTCCCTACATGACCTTCTCTTTAAGGCATACCTAAAGCAGAGTATACTTTATTGTATACGTACATATATATATGTAGAATTTTTATCATTTTACTTTATACAATATATTTCATATTAGCAATCCACTCTTAAATTCTTCTATACTTTTTTAGTGTATACGAAGTATACAGAAACTGTTTGCCTTTTTCTTTATAAAGTAAATAAAGTTTTTACACTTCATTTTTTAATTTTTGTGCCACATATTATTCAGATCGAATTTCTATTGCCTTAAACTGACCATTGATCTATATACCAAAAGGGAGAAATTATAAAGTATATTGCAACACAAACTACATATTTTTTTAATACTCAACTTCCTGATTATATTTTTGTATTCGTTTATATTTGATAAAATATCCTTTCAAATAAAATATGTTAAAATTTCTTTTCCAAAATATTTAACACTGCACACACATACATATTATATGTAAATAAATACCACACATTAACTGTAATAAAATAGTGTTCGTACTCTTGTTTGTATTTTTTCTTTTGCTTACTATTTGTTATTTTTATTAAAAATCTATATGATTTTAAACGATAGCAACCTAATGATCATACTTGGAATAACAAAACGATGTACACATTATATACGTAACGCAACAGATTTTGTAAATAAATATGAATGGTCCAAAAATCCGACCATTAAAATTGTTAATCCTCTGTTAAAATGTTTTAACATGCTTGGTTGATTTTTTTTTTCTTTTAACTATCCTTTTTTATAAATGTATACAAATATACATTTTATGTATGTAAAAAAAATAACGTTTTGTAAAAGTACATACAAACGTTTGGTGTAGATGTATCAATGTATGTACGTATCCTTATGCGTATTAAAAAAAGAGGAAGAAATTACTTAAATATTTTGGGAGAGAAAATCAGAAGTTGAAAATCAAAACTGATGTAAAATATATAGAGAAAATTTGTTAAAAAAATAATGAGTGAATTTTTTTAAAGAAGAAAATTGGCACCAATACGAGTACCTCTACCTCTACTTCTTCTTCTTTATTTGGGGATTAACATTTTTGTATTGAAAAAACGTTGAACGTATGTTTTTTATTTTGTTTTAAAATACTTTAAGTATATTTTTTGTGTGCATACGTATGCGATCTGTACTGATTCATATTCTGTAATATTTACTTGTGTATAAGTTCAAGGGCTTAAAACACCCGCCGTTTATACATCAATTCTTATATTATATGGATTCAGTTTTAATTTTTATTGCATGTTTTTTTTTCACACTACACTTCTAGACATTTGGAATTGTTCACATTAAAAAAAAAATTAAAATAATAAATTTACAAGCGTTTTTTTTTTATTTAACCTACTCTACTCACCGTGAGTGCACAGTGCCGTCACAAAATTTCGCCATCTTACTCTATTGTATGCCATTGATCTTATTTCTGCTCATGTTTTTTTTGTATCTCTTATTTATTTCTGAATTGTTCTTCCCCACGTGTTTTTGGAGTGTCCAACACTCCCTTTTCCATGTTGGTTCTACTCCATTGCCTTTCTGGCAATTGTTCCAAGAGTACGACTTATGGTATAATCAATCCAACCCCCGGAATTGTTTCTTGTCTATTTAGTGCATACAGTGGGGAAAAGTATATTTTAGAGGCGGCCATTAAGCATCTGTTTACGAATAAATGGAGCTTGTTGTTATAGTATCTTTCTGAGCAAACCATGTTTCTGAGCCGTGTAGAACCACATACTGCGTTTTGTATTTTAATTGAATAAAAATTTTGAGGAAAATAATGATATAGCGAAATTAATAACATACTAAACCAAAAATATCGCGTGATTCACGGTACAAATACACATTTCAAGTTATGAGTTGTAATTATTCAATTGTGTATAACATATTAGTGTAATTTTGAAGTTGGGGGTTCTATTAACCAAATTGTTGCAAGAAATTTTACATTTTTCGAAAATTAAATACCAAAAGTTGGGGTATCGTGGCATTCTTTATGTTTTCTTATGATAAATTTTTTTTTACAAAATATAATAACACTGAATATTAGATTTTCAATTAAATTTTCGTACCCTTTATTGTTTAGTTCTTTTAGGCATTATCATATATGTGCAGGATTAAGCGCTCCATATTCTTAATAAAAATAGAATAATAGCCGTATAAATATACATCACACCATTTATATTTCCAATACTCATTTGTATACGAAGTGCTTCATATCAAATGACAGGCACTATGTAAAAATACAACATGATAGTATTTTGAATCAACGTAAACACTTTTTATAAATGTGAATTGTTTTTTCTCATTTTTAATTTTTCCTTGAGAACTTCCGATAATGTACTCTTTTATTTTGTTTCTCTATACTTTATTAACCAAATCAAAAGCAGTAATATAACAAGAAGAATAAAAAAATAAACAGCTATAACAATAAGTGAAAATTGGATTGACACTGACAATCTTTTTTTTATTAAATACACACGCACACCACACATTTCTATATATACATTTTCATATAATAATATTCCACCCTTGCTATTATTATATAGATTCGAACATATATATATACGTACATATAATTGCCGGTTATTTATTTTATTAATCTATAAAATGTGCACAATGCATATTTATTGTTTTTAGAAGAAAAGAAAGAAACAAAACAAAAAAAAACATAAGGACTTGTTTATTACCGATAATAAAAGGAAGAATAACTTGTGTACATATTATGTGTAGTATAACGCGCCCATTACATGTAGATTTAAACAATATATACACAAGACTACACATATCAATATAATATTTGTCAAAAATTATATTTAATTTAATTGAAATATGTTGGTTTTTATTATACAAAATGATAAGTGATTTTTATGTTATTCCAATTGATCAGATTTAAATATATTTAGAAATAAAAGGCGACTAAAGGACTATTGTTTTATTATAGTTTTAATGAAAAATATTAATATATATATATATATATAAGAAGCTTTAAGGATAATAAAGAATTATAAATATCAAAAAATATAATGAAAAATTTTCTTATAATAAGGAAAACTATGCAAATATTCAAAAACTATAATAATATTAGAAAATCAAATCTATACATTGAGAGAATAGAATACAATAATTCCGTATTTGAACATATGAAAATAATTAGTAATAGTTGATTTTATTATACAAATTATGTAATTATAACAGTATATAATACATATTGTAGACATTATGGATTAAATAACAAATTCTGTTTACTTTGGTTAGTATAAGAAAAAATTAATGCTCCAAATGTAAATTTGCAAATAAAATTATAATATAATAAAAGAAATCAAAAGTATGACAATAATAATGGCAAATTATGATTATGACTTACAAAATTCCATATACATATATATAGACAACAACTGTTTAATTATATTTAACCAATAATATTAATAAAAATAATTGTGTACAAAATGAATATGATTAAATAATTTCGAAAAATTATATTAAAATGATTTGTACAAATAAAGTTTATCGAAAATATAGGAATTATAATGACTCAGAACTAGAGTGGCGTAATCCACATTAACGTTTTATTGAAAAAATGTAGTTGATCTTGTCAAATCTGTGATAATCCTATGAACTGTTGTTATCCTATTGGCGAACACAATATATCAGACGTGACTGTGGAACAGATTATGAAATAAATTATCAGAATTTCATTGCGATCTGACTTACTTTATAAGATGAACCCTTAATACCTGACTATTAAAATCAAAAATTTATCAATATAGATTAAAGTTTCGATCACATAAAGATCAGGTTCATAATATACTTAACTATACAATCGTATCTATAATGAAAATATATGTTATCCTCTTATCACATTATAGTTTATGTTAATATTTTTAGTATAATATAGATAGTTTCAATAGTTTATGAATTATAAAGTAATTTTATTTTTAAATTTTGTGACAGCTTCTTGTAAACAACACCGTGTTAATTGCACCGCAGTTGTAGTTGGAACAAAATACAGACTATTTCAATGCTGACTGAACAAGAATTTGTATTTGCTATAGAATATTAATGTATAATTTTTTTCTTTCCGAATATTATACATCTTATATCACTGACAGTTCCTAACATCTTTCTTATCATTCATATATGTAAAAACTCATATGAAAGAATCATTTAAATTTTTTTCCGTATCCAACTGCACATCCGAGACGAATTTAAAAGGGGTAAATAAATTTCACATAAAATGCCTATTGCGGAGCCTTTCTGCATTATGGGTAATTTGCAAAAAAATATTCACCATCAAAATTTTTTACTTATGCAGTGAACACCATTTACTTCCTACATCCGCCAAAATAGCAATAATAATTTCTTTCTGACCTATATTTCTTACAAACTAATTAAATTTTTATTATTTTTTACTGATCTTTAATTGAATCGCTTTTATTACGAATATTAATTTCTCTCTTATTTCTCTTTGTAAATTTCTTTGACGGTATAGGTGATAGGTATCTCCTATCGCAAATACAATTTTGACAACTCAAATTCAGTCTTTCTTGTTAACTAAAATCATGGTTTAAATAAAATGCTTGCATTAAGACGTGAATCCAAAAAATCAAAATACTATCTTAGAAACTAGAACATACAAAGTTGTTTAAACATTTGAACATTTATGTGCATAATGTAAATTACGGTATTATTAAGTAAATTATACTATTATGTATATAGGTATGAATGAAATCTTAATACTTTTCTGCAATTCCAATCGTATACGATTTTTCTCTGTATCTCATCAATATATTGGAACTGTTATACCAATACTAATAAAAAAAATTGCGGCATTTTGTAATATTTTACGTGTAACAAACAAAAAATGTGTAATTACTTACTTTAAAGGTATTCGCCATTACTTAAAAGGAAATTTATATACATGTACAATTCATTTATAGGTAATTTATATACACGTGTAAAATAATTCTATATATTACTTATGGAGCAAAATACACATGACTATATACAGACACGCCTAAATATAGTTTCTTTTTTTTTTTTGTACAAATTGTTTTGCACAAATTCTTTCAAAAGAATCTAAAGATTCATTGCAAGGATAATTTATATATACTCGTACATATAATTTATGTATATATGCGAAAAAAAGGACATTTACAAATATATTGGTATTTAGTATTTAATATGAACAGGTATCATAAAAATTTAGATATATGCAAGTAATTTGGAAGAATTTTACTATATATTTTTATATATTTATTGCCGTCAATAAGTCTAGCTCAAACTAGTAATGTTCACTACGTGATCGAGTAAAGAACAGGTGTATTAGACGAACGTGTTAGACGAACGTGATTTTTTTTTATTTTTCTTTTTTTGCTAAAACGGGAAATATTATATAGTAATAAAATTTAATAAAATATATTTAACATAATCATCAAAAATTTTAAACATGAAATACCAAAGAAGAACCCTTTGTGATGCAAATCATAATCGATTTTATGGTATTTTACAATTTATTTTATATACTCGTATACATATGAAATTTTGTGTTCAAGAATAACATAATCTTAATTAAAAAATTTATATTCTTCCATTTCAGATCTTGCCAAAGCTAGTGCCATGAAAGAAAAAAGTAAAAATGCAGCTAGAACAAGAAGAGAAAAAGAGAATGCAGAATTTTTTGAGTTAGCAAAATTATTACCATTACCCTGTGCAATTACGTCACAATTAGATAAAGCATCAATAATCAGATTAACAACATCATATTTAAAAATGAGACAAATATTTCCAGATGGTAAGTTAAAAATATTTTTTAACTATTATTTATCACTATATTTTTAACACTATATTAAATATATGTATAGATGTATGAACACATATAAGGCATCTCTGATATCTGTATATAAGATTTCTCTGTGTTAAACTTTCGCAATAACACAGGAAAAATACAAAAGTGTTTGAAGTTTTTGTTGCACATAACTCAAAGTGTTCTTACATACCCGGCAAATTTAGCCTTAAATTCGTTTAATATGTTTCCGTGGCATCGCTTCTTGATCTATTGGTACTCTCTCTTCTACCACGACTAAAGTTGCAGGCATCGATTTCTTGCAGCTCTATTGTTGCGGAGGCGTTGCCAATCAGAGATTCTATTCTGCTGTGGATCAACGTTCCGCACACTTATACATAAGGTGCATTGAGGTTTCCTCCATTTTCTCACAGAACCTTATTTATTACTATAATAAAGTGAGAATTCCCTTTTATTTATAGATAGGTTGGACTCTATAAATACAAAAAGGAAAATAAAAATTATTCTATACTTAAAGGTTTTTTAATATTGAATTCAATATAATGTAGAGGAAAATTTTAAACGGTAAGGGATTCAGTCCTTTTAAACTTGTATATATGTATACAGTCTTTCTGATATTCTCTATCAGAATATATTATAAAAATATTATAAAAAGAAATAATTGATTTATCAATGGTTATGTGCAAAAATTTTAAATCATATAATTTAATGCTGTTTATACGATCTTTATAAAGTTTAATATTTCTACATATAATTACTTACTCTTCTGTAGGTCTAAAATTTTAAATTATATAGCGCACAAGTTGAACGTACTTTTTCGAAGAGAATTTAGCTATTATTAATTTTTGCCTCTTGAGCTTTATTTGATATTTTACGTTATTTTTTTAGTGAAATATTTTAAGGCGTACTTTACGTACTTTAATGTGTTTTCCAAAAATTTTTTTTTGAAATACAATTTTTTATTCTTTAAACTCTAATATTTTTTATAAAGTATCGATTTTCTGTCGTCATTATTTTATGTTGACATACGTGTCCCGTAAAAACGGGTGATAAAATTCAGCCAAAAAATGACGTTTACGGCAAAATGATCGTAAACACCTCAAATAACTCATTAATCGTGAGTACGAGTTTTTTAAAATTTGTATTAAAAAATAGCTTATTAAAACCATCTATGAATTTAGAAAATAAAATTTTTCGTAGTTTCTCAGTTTCGTAATATTTCGCTGCAAAATTCAATTATGTGATTTTTCAAAATTCGATGTTTTAGATGTAAAGCGCTATAATTCATGGGGCGACGTTACAACAAAAAGTGTTTATTATTCTTACAAGTGAATTTATACTACAATTTAAAATAATTCCATTAGACCTTATACTACAAAACTCTAAAATATAATTTTTTTTATTTTTATATAAAATTAAAGTTATAATTTTGAAATTTATCCCATAAAAAAAATAAACGAAAATCATCAAATCATGAAAAAACAATGAAAGTATTTTGTATTGTTTTCAGAAAATTCGCTATAAGAACTCAACTGCTCTTAGTAAAATACCTTTATTACATACTTGTGTATAAGATTCTATTTGAGACCGGGTATAAAATAATTGGAACAATCACCACCCACTGTGTTTGTTATTTTTTTTTTAGTCATTTCAACTTTATATATATAATACACATACATATATTCACTCAATATTAATTCTCTTTTAAAACGCCACTCTTTTGTATACATTTATGAAGTGATATGACTTTTAGAAAATATTCGTACATATATATACGAGTATACCAGAACATCATAAAAAACAATAATTCAAAAACGTTGTATGTACGTAATGTATACATATACATTATATTGTATTAACATCAAATTATTTAGAATAACAAAAGAAAGCATATTGAAGTAAATTGCCGGAAGGATATTGAACCACCACACCGTATATTATTAAAATATTGTTTTGCTGATATATCGTACTTAGATCCTTTTTTTTCAATATACATATATGCATACATGTTAATATACAATAAAAATTATATGCATATCTGTAAGTATATGCACATTAGGGTGGGTCACAGAAATTGTTTTTTAAAGATTTTCTTTGTAACAAAATGATAAGAGGATGTTGTCTTTTAAAAAGGAGCAAAATTTTAGAATAACAAAATGATTAAATGTCAGTCTCAGACTTTATGTACTTCTCTTCGACAATAAAATTCTTGTCTTTTCAAATTAGCATCTCATAAAATTTAACAAAATTTCGATTTTTTGCCGAAACCCATTTTTTTAAAACTATGGGTGGATTTTACCAAATTTTGAAAAGCTCAAAAGTAATAATAAATGTCTTACTATCAGAAAATGTACAGCTACATTGAGTATTCCTTAAATAGCAGTTTAATTCCAATAATAGATTAATTTATTTTTAAGATGCTACCTGGAAGTATGCAATATGATTGTATATTATTTATAGAAAAAATTGGTTGGTTTACAAATTGAAAATATCTTTGTCAGTATACAAGCTGGTTTTTCTGCTACGAAACCAAAAATGATATTTTTTTGACATGTTTTGTTAGTATAAATTTAAGAAGATGAAATAACAGAAAACAAATCTATAAAAAAAATTTTCAATATTCGATAAACTTCTTTATAAACGGTGTTATGTTTAAACGTGTTAAAGGGAATAAACTCTTTACAAGATCAGCCTATATGAAGATTTAAACAACCTTGGTTCTTGAAAAAGATTAATTAATTTACTTTAACCTTTTACTTCAATAGAGTATAACTTTCTTTTCCTCCATATACTAGGAATCCACCCTAATGTACGTGTATATATTAATACATACAACATACATATATTATATATATACTTTTTCGTTTTTATTAAATTGCAATAAGACCATAAACAAGATTCTTATATGTGTTTTTAAAAAACATATTTTAAAAAATATTCTAATCTTTTTATATAAAAATAAAAATTGCTTTTTAATTTTCTATACATTTCTGATATATAGGAAAAATATCCACACGCCACGCGCATTGCTTAGTAAACATTTTCGCAGTTGATCATAGTCAAATGACAAAATTTTTTTTCTATTTTAAAAATGCAGTTTGAAGACTAAAATTTATAATTATAAATTTATAACATTCTCATAGAATTGTGATTATACATAATGTTTGGCTAAGCGCAATTATTCGACGATCAACTGCCAATGACATTGTTATTTTGTAGTTTTTGCGATATTCTTATTGCATGTCAAATAACTACCACGAACGTGCTAAAAAGGAAAAAGTAGTGAGGGAATAATAATAAGTCAATAATGTTGTGAATTTTCTAATTATTTGGTAGATTAAAAGTGGAAATTCGAAATCAATTTCTAAAATTTTATTGAATATCTTTTTCCAAATCGATTTTTTGGATTTTCCACCCAAATTATGTAAATTTTCCTTTCCCAGTCGAATAACTAAGCAACAATTTAATCTATTCTTGTGTCCACCTAAAATACAACAATTTCTTGTTACATTAAAAATTTTTTTTTTATTTACTATTGCTTACAATTTATCTTGACTTTCTTCTTTCTTCGAGGCAAATATATATGAACACAATATGTATACCTAGTTAGGTAAATTTTTGACGTTACTGTGAAAGTACAACAATTTTTTAGTGTACAATAATTTTTGCATAATGCCGCCTCATCCACTTAAAATTTCGTTATGACGTACAATTACTCCAAGAACATTGTTCAATTATTACTCAATTAAATACATCATTTTAAATATTATATAACTAATTCAAATTTAAAAAATTACAATTGAATTTAAAGTATATACGTATATGTACATGTACAAGATTTGGGATAATTTGGGAACAAAATTTAGATGAACAATGAATACGAAAACTAAAATTATGTTTATATAGGTATAAAACATTTTTCTAAATTACGCTCAATAAAAAATCCAAAAATTCATATTGTGTTGACAAAAATTTTTATTTTTTGTACAGGTTGTTTAAAAATTCATAATTTTTTCAAATAAATTATTTCTCAATTACTTTGTCAAAAATCTTTTATTTTAATTTGTTGTTGTCTTCTAATTTACAATGGTTAGAAACTTCCACCTTTAACTAAATCCATACATACATAATAAATATAAAACATGCATACATATATGTATGTACAAAAATATTATAATAAAAATTATTCAGAAAACACAAAAATGAAGTTTCTTTTTCTATCAACATGCAAGTGTATATATAAATATATTTACATACATATGTACATACATATATGTACGAAATATAATATAAGATAGATACAAGTTTATCAAAGAGGGTGGTACTTATACATATATGTATGTAAATATTAAACAAAAAAAAAATTGTACACTTATCACGTGAACATGTATAGACAAGCACTGTTATATATACTGGTGAAAAGGGATGCTGGGTTCCTGATGGGATGACGTTTGTTCTTATATTCACTTTAATCATTTTAATTGGGAAAATATTTTTTTTTATTATTGTATTTATAAAAAATATTAAAAGAAAAAAAAACAATAACAAAGAGAAATGCAAATAACAAACTTTCAAGGACCTACTTTTAAATTCATGTATACACATTATATATATTGCCTTGATATACACACATACATATGTATACTTATAAAATGTATTTTTTTAATTCTATATTATAGGTTTGGGAGAAGCATGGGGTTCCCAACCAATGCAAAGGAGTGATGCCATAAAAGAACTCGGATCTTATTTATTACAAACTTTAGATGGTTTCATATTTGTAGTTGCCCCTGATGGTAAAATTATGTATATATCCGAAACAGCTTCAGTACATCTCGGTCTTAGTCAGGTAAGTTTTTATTCTTTGTATATTCATTGAATATATGCATACATACCTACAAAATACCGTATACATATGTGAATATTGCATGTGCACCATGAAAAAAATAATTTTTGTTATTATTTTTCTTCTTTGAATTTTTACTTGAAATATTGAAGGATTTTTTTTTTTGTTCTTGTTCTTATAATATGCATAATTGCATATATTATTCAAATTAAAATGCATAAATAATGCGTTTTTATTTCTAATTAACGTTTACAAAATATTTTTCGCTTCTACGCTTCTTGTTGATGACAACAAAATAGCTTTAAAATAGCTTAATCAAACGTTATGTGCATATGCATCTCATTATTTATGTTTAATACATATCATATATGTATATGTACATGTATTTTCGTCCTTTTTTTTAATTAGATAATTATATATTTTGTATAAATAATGAATTTTTAAAAATTTTTTAGGTAGAACTTACAGGAAATTCAATTTATGAATATATACATGCCTTTGATCAAGATGAAATGAATGCTATTTTATCATTTCAACCTCATATTTATTCAAATTCAGTAAGTATATAATAAAATTTATAAATTAAGTAATAAATTTTTGAAATTTTTTTTAGTTATAAATTTATATATCAGATTTGTTACTGTTATATAACATACCCTGACATCCAGAGTGTAGTATTAATGCAGTGCTACTTTGTAACTATGATCCATATTGTAGAATAAAAAAATTTATACAATGTGATTAGTTCCGAAATGGTGAGAAAGGGGTTTTTACTACGCAAGAAGAAAACAAACGGCGTAGTGAAAAATCGAAACTATAATATTAATTATGCAATTAAACTATTTTTAAGCAATTTTTTATGCAATTAAGTAAAACTTTTTCCACTACATTTTCAGTTGTACAATTCAATTGTATATTCTAATAATATTATTTTATAATATTCTATAATATTATTTAATATGGCGACTTTTCGTTATATTTCCGCATATTATAACATTTTTATCTCAAATTCACTGCAATTTCTACTTAATTTTAATTTAATATTGAAAAAACAAAACTGTTATACATTATTTTAACTTCATTGATTCTACTTTTTCAAATTGCTTTCTCTTTACTTAAGATATTAGTAAAATTTTTGAAAAATTTCTACATTTTTTAAGATATTAAAAAATAAAGAAGAAATTTTTACCATGGACTAAGCTTCAATTTTCTTAGAATTTTTTAAATTGTAATTTTTTTTTAATTATACATAATAACATTGTAAAACTTTTTTAATTTTAATTTTTTTTTTTGTTTCTTATAGGAATCTTTATTAAATTTTATTCATTCCCCTAATTCAAACCGAAACGTATACAACCACCAGAGCGATAGAGCTTCCAATACGATTGAAATAGAAAAAACATTTGTTCTACGTATGAAATGTGTCTTAGCAAAACGAAATGCTGGACTAACGTCTTCCGGATATAAGGTAAAATATTTTTTATACATATACTTACATAATTATTGTTACAAATACACCAGTTCGAAAATTTTATTTGATTTTTTTTTTTTTGTTTTTGGTATATTTAAGGTAATCCATTGTTCTGGTTATCTTAAAGCTAGAATATATCCAGATTATGGGGATGGTCAAGGCGGTTGTATACAAAATTTAGGTTTAGTAGCTGTTGGTCATTCATTACCACCTTCAGCTATAACAGAAATCAAATTACACCAAAATATGTTTATGTTTAGAGCTAGTATGGATTTAAAATTAATATTTTTGGATGCAAAGTAAGTATATTAATTATTTAATGGATAAATAATGTATTTATGTAGATAAATACAAATATTTACATACGAGTAATAAATTGTGATATGTACATATATGTACATACATATATACATACATATTTAGGATAGAATGGCAGCTACTTGATTTAAATAAAACAGAGGAGTTTTAATTTTAAACGAGTTTCTTACATAAGTACATTGTAAATATAAAGTAGGTTTAACAGTTCCAATTTTTTTGAATGACCGTTTTCTAATATATAATATATATTATGTACATACTTATATGCATATTATATAACAAAACTCATTTTAGTTAAAGCTAAGTTGCAACGTTTGATTGATCTTTAAAAACAATTTTCATAAATAGCATAATAAAAAAAATTAATTTACCAAATTTATTACTTTCATTTCAAATTTTGCCATTGAAAACAAATCTAAGCTATGTATATTAAAACATACATATGTACATACATGTATTTTAAAATGTAATGTCATACTGTTTGTTGATTCTTTTTTTATTGAAATTTAATCTAAATGTATAAGATTAAACATCTTATTTACAATCTATAATATTTACAGAGTATCACAGTTAACAGGATATGAGCCTCAAGATTTGATTGAAAAAACTCTTTATCAATATATTCATGTGTCAGATGTTATACATATGCGAACTTCTCATCAAATATGTAAGGAAAAAAAATAATAATATTCGAAAAATCAATGATATTAATAAAAATAATGAAAACAAAATTTTTTTATTCAATTTGAATTTTATGTTTGTTTGCACATTTTCAGTAATGTATAAAGGACAAGTAACAACAAAATATTATCGTTTTTTAACAAGAGGGGGAGGTTGGGTATGGGTTCAATCATATGCTACTGTAGTACATAATACTCGATCATCTCGTCCTCATTGTATAGTTAGTGTCAATCATGTACTAAGGTAAGCCGAATGCAAAATAAATGCATATACTTATAAGTATACATATATATAATGTAGAAACATACATACATAGGTACATAATTATACCTCTTTGAAAAATAAATAAGATACTTTAAAAATTATTTATAAACTATTTAAAATCATTTATTTCTTTTGAAATTTCAACAGTGAAGTAGAAGCCAAGGACTTGCTATTAAATGAAATTCAAGGAAATATAAAAATAGAACCAACACAAGATTATACTAATTTAAGAACAAGTTCTACTTCAACTGCATCTACACCACAAATTTCAATAAAATCATCTGCTAGTACACCTAAAGTAGAATCGCCTCAAAATCCCACAGCTCATGTACAACTACATCAACAGCAACCACCTCAAATTCAACAACATCATATTGTACAACAGCATCCAGTTCAACATCTTCCACAACAACAAGTTCAACCACAACAACAAAATCTTCAAACGTCTCACCATTGTTTTAGCAATAGCCAAATTTATGATGACAACTTTTCAGCTAGTATACATCACCATCATAATCATCCGCAACAAAGTGATAATCACCATCTTAGTCACCATCACCATCAACCAGAACATCACCATACGCAACAGCATTACCCTATGAATGATGTGAAAACCGTGAATTCAATTCAATTAACTAAAGATTTTGATGAAATTAATTATTATAATAACCACCATTATTACTATGATTCTTCTTCTGTTGATGCTTGTGTAATGAGACCATTTTCTGCTAATTCAAACAGTTGTAGCAGCTCTGAAAGTGATCCACAAGCGTCATTGAGTAGTCATGGTATTGAAACTTCACCAACTGGCCAAATAAATTATGCAGATCATTTAGGACATACAAATTACAATATGCATTTTCCAACAAATGGACTGGTACATCATCCTCAAACCAATACCAATAGTGCTACAGATTTTTGTGGAAATTTTAAAAATTCTTCAATGATAAATTCAACTTCTCTTACAGCTGCAACAGCGGCACATTATACCAGTGTTATTGTTGAACCAACGACGCAACCATTTATGGCAAATGAATTTGTTCATTGATAAACATTAATTTAATATACAATATAAGTGATGACATTAAAGTGATCAATTACAAATTCAAACAAATACGAAGATTCCCTTTTGTGCTCTATCCCAAAAAGAAAGTCTAAAGTTGTTGGTTTTTTATATAAAAAAAAAGTTTATACTTAAATATTTATACATATATATAAATGTATGTACTAGGTTTAAGAATAAAGTAATTATATATTGAATAAGTTAGTTATGAATTGTAAATCTGTAAGTAATTATAAGTACATATTAATATATTAAAAAAAACAAATATATAATGTTCGATAATTTATTAAAAATATTTTACCATATATATTATTTTATGCGTTTTTACTTTTTACTACAATTTTCACTATTGCCCCGAAATATAAATTGTTATGTATCGATTTGGCCAGAACTGGAGGGAAGTGCATTAGAGAAAAATTGTAATAACACGAAATTTTAAGAAACTAAGAGCCAAATTCCGAGAAATTCGTGGTGCTTATTTACTTGGTTTACAGTTTTGAAAAAGCTAAACTGAATTTTTTTGGATTTGAATAGTAACGAATTTTGCTTGGCGAAACTTTTCTTCACAATGCATAAAACCAGGAGATTTTCGATAACTCTCTAAGATGCACTGAAAATTCCACACTTCAGGATCTAACATATTTGTATTGTCCTCTTCTTCTAATTTATAATATGTATTTCTGCAGAAGCTATAAAAAAAACTTAGAACTCATTAGAACTTTAAGCACAACTTCCATTTTTGAACATGCTATTTTTGAAAATTTTGTGGTTTACATTTATCGAAAGTACTTTGTATAAAGAACTAATAAATCAGAACTGAGTTATCGAAAATCACCCAATTTTATTGTATATTATATTCGTCTAACCAGTTGCCTTGAACCATTCTTATACAATGATAGCCCTTATAATTTTTGGCTTTCATAAGTAGTTTTTAAAATACAAAGTTTCCTGATATCAATTCTTCATGAAACTTTAAAAAAACCTGTCGTTATGTGATTTAATAAAATCATTCTGATTATATTAACTTTTGTTTTAGTATGTGGGGGATTTGAATGTTTCAAATTAGAGATGCCAAGGTCTTCAAGAACCTTGGAAATATCGAAATAAATTTTTCAATAATCACTTATAAAAATATCTTTAAAAGATTTTATTTGTAAGTTTAAACAGAAAATACAACTTATTTCAACTCTTTATTTTAAAAAAAAATCATTATAGGTATATATATAATTAAGTTTTATAAAATTATAGTTAGTACATTTAGTGAACAGCTTTTAATTCAACTTCAAAAACTAATGTACTATTTGGTGGAATAACTGGGGGCGATCCTTTTGCGCCATATGCTGCATTTGGAGGACATGTTATTCTTCTTTTACCACCTACCTTCATTCCAACAACACCAATATCCCAACCCTTTATTACATCACCATTACCCAAGGCAAATTTAAATCCGTTTCCTTGCTTTGTACTGTCAAAAACTTTGTTATTGGATTTAAGTCTTCCTTCATAATAAACTGACACTTTTTTCCCAGCTTTGGCTTCTGGTCCAGAACCTACACGGAGATCTTCAATTTTGACTCCGCCCTGAAGTGTTTTTTCATTTTTTTGCTTTTGTTGTGGTTGTTGCTGTTCCTTGTTCTTTTTATCCTTTTTTGAAGGTTTTTCAACACCGTTTTGTTTTGGCTTTTCTAATTTCTCTTTTTTTGGGGCTGGTTCTTTTACTTCGTCTTCTGAATCTTCGTCTGAGTCATCCCCTTCTTCATCACCTTCTTCATCCTCTTCATCTTCACCTTCACCGTCTTCACTTTCATCATCTAAAAGTTTACCTTATTAAAAACGATTTGATTCATTTTTGAAAGTTGGGGATAGAAAAACATTAATTGATTGAAGTACGAAAAAAATAAAATTGAATAAATTTAATTTATTAAATTCGTAACCAGTTATCTGTTAGGGCAGTGTTAACAATGGTAATGTTAACTTTTGGAATTACATTTATATAAACGCATTTTTGGTCAAAATTATAGCAGACGAAAAAAATTTCCTTTTGAAAAATTTGTATACATACGCAAGTAGGCACATAGGTACATATTTTTAAGACTACTATTCCATACTTTAACTTCTTAAAATTTAATATATATATATAAATATAAATAGTTAACCGAAACTTGGAATTCATTCAACTAAATTTGTTTAGTGTAATGAATTTTCGCGAAAAAAAGTTTCTAAATCATTAATTTTATATTAAAAAAGATTAAAATAAAAACCATTTTACCAGAGTCTCCCAAATCTAAACCGCCATCTTCATCATCGTCGTCTTCGTCGTCATCGTCATCATCTTCGTCTTCATCATTATCATCATCTTTTGAAGTTTTAGCATTTTTCTTTTCTTTTTTGCCTTTCTTTGACGCATTTTCCTTCAGGGTTTCGGCTAATTCCATTTCTTCATCCTCTCCTAAATAATCTTCGTCAACAAGATATCCTGACAAATGAACATTACCATTTCCTAAAAATATAATAAATATGATATAAATTTAAGTTATCATATAAATTCAGTTTTGCGACCTCATTTTCCCTCATAATTAATTTTTCCGTACACCAGAAAGAATGTATGTATATATACATATTAAAAAAAAATTTTTACAGGTGTAAATTTTTTTTTGAAATTCGTTTGAATCATTTTTATTGGAAGTATAAGTTTTTATTAAACCTAAGCAACATAAAAAATTACACGAACAGATGTATTCGGCAAACTTTAATAATGCATAAGTTTTAAAACTTATGATTTAATAAGATTTAAATTATATCCAAAATGCTGACTGGGATTAAGGTCTTGACTCTGAGTGGTAGTTTTTAGAAATTTTGTGCAGTTTCTTAGCAGTTTGCTTCGTGTAAGCATTAATTTTTTTATAAGGTCCTAATATGACTGAAATTCGTCTTTCGTCTCATATTTGGAATCTATTCCTTTGAATTTTCTTTAAGAAGCTCAAGGTATATGCATGTATTCATATTTTGTCTATAAAACTTCAGATTCCTACCAGACTAACACTTCTTGAATGTCTGGTTATTCTTTAATAAAGCATTTTATTTGTAAAATATTTGAGATGTAATTAAAAAAAGGACTAAATTTTACGATTTTATAAAGCTTTTAGATAGAAGTACCAATCAATACCGTATTTGATGATCGTTATACACGTACATATATTCTTCAAAAATATTATTCTAGCCTGTGAACATATGTACATACATAATTTTTTTTTAACCTATGCAATGCAAGAAGGTAAACACCCAAATGCCGACACACATAAATATACACGTGCACATATATAAATTATGGAAATGATTAAAATTTTGGAAAATCTTTGATGAAAACTGTTTTAAAAACTCTAATGTATTTACTCACCTTGACTTAAAAATGAAATTTCATCACCTTCTGCAAAATTTAAATCCAATGATACTTGTTCCACGGATTTCTTTCTAAGTGTACATAAAATATAGCTAGTTTTGTCTGAAATCAAAACTAACTGAATTGGTTCATCCCCGCATTGTTTGATGTCTAACGCAGCTTGGGACAAATGGAATGCCTTTTTGATAGTTTGGGTATATTTCCTATTAGCCTTTAACACGAGTCCTGGAAATAGTGAATGCATGTACATATTTCAGTATAACACGTGTTTTACATATAGACAAAATATTTCTTACCAAAGAACATTTTCGAAATTTTTTAATATTTTATTTTAAGAAAATTGTTTTTTTTTTTTTATTTATTTCTTTAAATTTTAATTACTAACTACAATAATGAATTTTAAAAGACACTTAATTTATTTTATAAAAGCGGTAAAATAAACGCGCTAATTACGTTGAGTCCTGAGTGAGAATTTAATTTGATTTTACTTTTGACAGAATACCACGATGGGAATGGGAGAATGAAAAATGAAATACGTCTAGATTAAGTCAGTTTACACTTAAAACAAAGTGTCAGAACTTGAGTAATAGAGCGTTTACATAGCAAATTATTGGAAAACAAAGTTTGTATAGTGTTAATTGTCAATTTATATTTAGAAGGGACAGTTTTAACTGAGTTTATTTTTTAAATTTTCAAGTTTGTTGTGAAGGCAACTACCTGCAATAAAACAAAAAGAAAAACAATAAAACTGTTGACAAATGCGATATACGAATTTTTCTGAAAATTGCATATTTCCAGCACAAATAAAACACTTTCCTACACTTTCATACATTTTAATGGTAACCATAATTCCAAAGACCAAGGGATATAATAATACCTCATAACTACATTTGTTTGAGGGGCTTAATAGACCATTTAATATAAGACAAGTTTTAAATATGTAGCAGTAGTCAAGGCAGCACGCCCTTCAAAAATAAAATGCTCCGGGTTGATGTTTGGATTAAGAATCTAAAAACGTAAGGAAAACTTTACAAATGTATCAGCGATTTGATTGGCCTTAATCAAATTTTGAGATGAGAATTTTTGAAATGTATAATTTTATAAGACAATATATGGTTGTAAGATAGGTTATTTCAAGTTAATAATTGTTCAAAATGAAACTTTAACAAAAAAAACAAATTTTAAATGCACTTTGACACATAGTACTTTTAATATTGAAACAAGTTCTCAAAATAACAAAAACCAAAATACAAAGCTTTTATTTCAAATTAAAGCTGAAAGTTTGAAATGCAAAAATAAAAATCTTATAAATGAAGCATCCGTCGCATCCCTGGTTGACATTAACAATAAAAAATCAATTTGATGATTAAAGCGCCATCGGTTGTAAATTTTGAGAACCAATTTTTACAACTTTTCTAAACGATTTTTATCCTTTTTCCTTTTTCAATATCAAGTAAAAGTTGACATACGCATTCGCATCACAAAAGAAATATAAATAATAGCGTTCGTATACTAACTAACTAGAATAATAACATGATGATATACAGATTAGTATATTATACAGTAGTGTGTGTGTATATTTTTCTTTAAAAAGGATAATTATTATTGTACCTGAACGAAAGAAGTGAATATCCTAAAATTATTTTTTTTATATAAAATAATTTATAGAAAATAGAATTATTTGTTACTTCAATTTAATATAAAAATATTTAATTTCTAGCTATCTATCGCACAAATATTTCCAATTATATAAATAAATACATTTAAAAGAATATATTTTACTGTGAAAAATTAAAAAAAAAAAAAAAGAAAAGTATAAGTAATAAAAATACATACAATATATAAATACATATGTATATCTATAGTTTTGACTAATCGATTCAGTAAAAATAAAAAAAATTTGAAAAACCTATTTTAATTTTTAAATTTCGGAAATTCCAATGAATCCTTTTAATAAATTTAATTACTGTAGTAACCCTAAAATAAATTAACTTGTAACGAAGATAATGATAGTAATATCAAATGTGGATAATTATTTTAATGGTAAGAATTTTTATGTTGATCAATTTTTTTTTTTTATATTTTAATGCCGTGTTACCACTGCAATTGTCTACGTGAGCATAATCGAAAATCTAATTTCAATGTTATATCGGTAACCGTATAACTACGTGTATGTATATGTATACTTCTCCAACTTAAAATGCATAAATCCTGATATAAAAATTAAAAGAATTTTTTTTTCAAGAATCTAGCGATAAGTTTGTATTACAAATATTTTACTATTTTACGCAAAATTATTAATTGATGGTATTGAATCATTAATTTATTAATTAAATCCTGCCTACATATATTATTCTATTATTAAAAGTTTTTAATAAGAAGTTGTAATTATGTTATTTCAAGAAGTATGGGTAGGTAACTGACTACCTTTACTTTATGTATTTAATGGGTACATATATGTATATATATATACCCATATGTTTGTGTGTGCATTGAACAAATTGTTATACTATTTACATATTTTAATGAAACATTTTTTTTATTTTTTATTATTATATTTCGAAATGGTACTACGTAGTTCAAGGTACAAACAAATCTTTCATTTCGCTTTCGGTCTAATTATAATCATTCGTTTCTATAATTATTATAAAAAAAATTCATTTTTATAAATAGTTGAAAAATTCTAATGGGTACTAAATCAGAATTATAGAAATATGCTTATATGATTCAGAATAAGAAAATTTTTAGTAAAAAAATATACGTTCGATTATTAAGAGCAAATTTTTGAGTACCCAGGTGCTTACCTGGGTAATATTGTAAATTTTTATATATTTATTTGCTTGTGTTATGGGTATGTACAATATATATCTGTATTAATTAAATTAAGTTTATAATTATTGTTCTTAATTAAGAGACTGAATAAAAAATATTAATTTATTTTTCTAATATTAGAAGTTTTCCAATTGCAATTACCATACAGGAATGAATACGGCTATACATGTATAGGTACCTACGTTACCGTGTTTTCAAATCCCTACTTATCTAGTTTAAATTTACGCTCAGAATATAAAAAAATTGCGTTGAATTAAAAAGTGAAAAACGTTAATACATTGAATTCTTTGTAGCCAATTTTGATTTGTCTTTAATTTAACTTTTTTTTTTCAAATAAGAAGAAAAAAAAAATCGATTCGAATAAATTTATTTTATACCATATTGCACATTATATATGTACATATATTTATATTATATAAACTTTTTTAATATACGTATGCATATATGTACACAATATATTCACATAAATAGCTAATATTTATAGGTATATAAATATGTACTGTATAATTCCTATTCCCATATCACAGTTAATTTAATTTGATTGAGAAGTTCTAATTCAATTCAATTACTGCAATTAGTATAATTTCTTTTAGAAATGAATTGTTTCAAAGAAATTTATTTACACATACTCGTACATACATACTTCAATTTCAAGTAAATTTCCAACGGGGAAATTTTTAAATCCCTTCTAATTGATTAATGTAAAAAGCAAGTCAATGTTTATTTGATGTCAACAAACTTGTATTTAACTTGTGTAGCATTTAAATTTAAATTTCTGTATACATATTTGCTTAAAGGTAATGTCGAAACAACCACAGTTATTGGAGTTCTTTTGGCATCAGTTGCATTAATTTTAGTATTTCTTTTATATGTTAATCGTAAATGGTGTTTTAATGCAACCAAGGGATTTACTTGCTGCAATGAAAGCTCTACAAGATACGTCCACAAAATAAGTAAGAAATATTAAATTTTTGTTAGTTTATTCTTTAACTATGAGTTTTGCATTACTAATGTTTTGATTGTCTTTTTAATTTTTACACAAATAAATTTAGTTTTACACACATACATATATATGTACATAAGTAGAATATGTGTTTCTATAATAATTTTCTACTCTTACTAAATTATTTTCAATAATTTTTTGTTTTTCTATTTGAAAAATTTTAGCGCGTAGAAGAACATTAGAAAACACAAGCTCAGATTCTGAGGAAGAAATTTTAAGAAGATTACGTGCACATAATTCATATAAAGCAAAGTTTGGTTCAAATTTAAGTGGCTTCAACAATAATAATAATAATAATAATAATAACAATAATATTAGTAATGGTTCATTTAACACATTTAATTATGATGGATTACATCACGTTACCATTGCGCCAAGAGAATCAACGTATGATCCTTTAGGAATAGCTGAAAAAGGTAAAGTAGGTATTCCATCGTCACATAGTGAATGTAGTTCCAATGATTCTGCTGAGGCTTCGATAGATAGTAATTCAGGAATTTTAACGGGACAAAAGAAAGGTATAGACAAAATACTTTTTAGTTTTGTGTCAATATTTATTAAAATGTATAAATTTTCCTATTACAAAAATTGTTATAATAGATCGGAAAGCGATTACTGGTTTATACCAACAAAACTCAGATAGTAGTCATTCAATTAAGGAAACACGAATAGAAAATGAAATCGAACGAAAAAAATCAACAAAATACCAAAAAGTTTCTTCTACTATAGAAATAGAGGACAAAGTAGATAATATTTCGGAATGCAATGGAAATAACGGAAAAGATGTACGTACTTTTTTTTTATTTTGTGTTTCATAATGGTTAAATTCATATAATAATGTATTGTATCATTTTTATAGCAATGCATCGTCAATTTAATAAACGATTCTAATTTTGATACAAGTGATTTAAAATCGCTAAAATCAGAGAATGGAGATTCACAGAGTGCATCTGATAAAGTTGGTATCATTGAAATTTCATTATTGTATGATGCACCAATGAGAAAAATGACGGTCCATGTCTTACAAGCCAAAAATATTCCATGTAAGGATAATGGCCAACAAACCCATTCACAAGTAAGATTATATTGATATTTCACTTATTGTATTTGTTTTGGTTTTTGTTGAACTACTAAAAAAAAAATTGTATATTTTGATTTTATAGGTTCGCCTTTTAATGTTACCTAGTAAAAAACAAAAACATAAAACCAAAATACGGTCTGGAGAAAATCCACAATTTATGGAATCATTTTTACTACATCGAGTTAATCCAGAAGAAGTTAATTCAATGGGTTTGAGAATTAGACTGTATGGTTGCGAGCGTATGCGAAAAGAAAGGCTTATCGGGGAAGCAATTGTTAGTTTTGCGACAATTGATTTAGAATTGGAAACCAATTTAACATTGCCTTTGGAGCCAAGAATGAAATCAGCGGCCACTGGGTCAACAAGTGATGTTTTAAGTTTGGCTAGATCAGATAGTACTGGATCAACAATATCTATGCAACAGCATGGTGGCGTTCCAGAATTATTGCTAGGATTATCATATAATGGTATAACTGGTAGACTTACGGTTGAAGTTGTGAAAGGGAGTCATTTTAGGAGTTTGGCTTTAAATAAAGGTATTGTTTTATACACGTTTTTAATAAATTTAGTAACTAATTGCTTTTATTTCATATAGCACCAGACACATATGTCAAACTTTGTTTGGTTAGTAGTATTGGTCAAGAAATGGCGAGAGCGAAAACCTCTACAAGAAGAGGTCAGCCAAATCCATTATTCAAAGAAACTTTTGTTTTTCAAGTAAGATCTTTCGCAAAATAATAATTTCAAATACGTAATTGTAAATTGTTTTACATAGAAGTGTGTTTCAAAAATTCTTTCCCATTTTCAATTTTAGGTTGCCCTTTTTCAATTAAATGATGTAACATTAATGGTATCCGTTTATGCCAAACGTAATATGAAACGAAATGAAATGGTTGGCTGGTTTAGTTTAGGCTTAAACTCTTCTGGACCAGAGGAAATAGCACATTGGGTAGATATGCGTGAAACAGCTAAAGGTGAAATTTTAGCACGATGGCATATATTGGTGGATTCCTGATTTGAATAGCTTGGACTATCACAGCGACGTGGTAGCAACTTGAGTAACTTTTTAGAATTTTCGAAAGAAAAGAAAAAATCAAAAGAATCATCAAGTACAGCTGTTAATGATTCTTCAATTGCTGTAGAAATACATGAACCTGAATTGGAATTAAATTTTGTGTAACTTGTGCACAAAATAAAAAAAAAAACAATATAAGTAAACAAAAAAAAAAAACATCATAAATTTAAAAAGTTCAACTTTTGCAATTATAATCGGTCGGCTAAATTACCGAAAGTTATTATGCAAGAGTGGAAAATGGGTAATTTTTTAGAATAATTATGTGTATTTTCTACATATCATTTGGAATAATTGCAAAAATTTAATAAGTAAATTTAAATATTTTGTACATTCCTTTCTTAAATCCGCAATGCATTTTAGAAAGGATAAAAATTTTTTGAGCACTGCAAACTTCTCTTTCTTTTATAAGTTAACATTGTGATAGAAGCATAAAAAGAATTTGATAACCAAAAAAAAAAAAAAGAAGAAGAAAAAAATAAAACAAAAAAAAATTTAAAAAAATTTTTGGAATAGACTAATAAATGATTGAAAGATATTATAAACTTTATAAAATATTATATTGCGAATACAAGCGCTTTAAAATTATTAATTTGCTTTCATGTAAAATGAAAAAAAAAAAATAACAAAAATTGTTCGAGACGATGAATTTATAGAATATAAAAATTTATGAATCATATTTTCTTTAGTTATATAATTTGCTTTAAACTCTTTCCTTTAAATTCTGAAAGAGTTAAAAAAGCTTAATTAAATTTTTCTAATATAATTTTTAATTTTTAATATTAATCTTGTAATTTTTGGTGTACCTTTTCAATTTTAAATTGCGAATAATCAATATTTAAATTAATAGCCATAAATATTTTTAAAATAAATACATAACAAAAAAAAAAATAAATAAATTGAGAATAAGAAATCAATGTAATATTATTAAAATCATATGTGTATCAAAATTTAATTAAATTTATTTATGTAAATTCTAAGTCATTCTAATCTTTATTTTTCCATTCTTTCATTTTTCTTAAAGTAATGTTGTTTACTATTAAATAAAATAGGAAATTAAAACATATGAAAAATACAAAAAATTGTAAAATTTTAAAAAATCTTTAAAACTTAAATTTATTCCTGTAAATTTCTGTACAACTGACTAAAAACAGTATTGAAACATTAAACGATTTAATTAAATAATTAATTTAATTTAATTAATAAATTTAAATGAATTTTTATTTTCCTATAATAAAAATATCTTTTCAAATATTTGGTCAAAATATTATTTTTTTTTTTATTTATTAAATATTTTGAATGAAATCAAAGATTGTTATATAACTATTCTAAAGATGCATATAATATATCTGTAACTACATATTTATTTTTATGATCATTTACTTTGAATTCACACTTTCAATGACCTCATTTATAAATAAGGTGCTTATTTATAATTCATGTAAGTTTTAAAAGTATATATATATATAATCATATTGTGTGTTAAAATCGATCTATTTTTCATTTAGAACATTTTATCATTAATTAAAAAAATAAAAACAAAAATTTCTAAAACCAATTAAATATTTATATAAAAAAAATATTTAACGCTTAAATGCATGGAATATTTCTTTTTTAAATTTATTCTAATCCATGCATAATTTCGATATGATCAAATAATATTAATTTATGTACCATATTACGTATTAAACTATAATATTGGTATATATATTTTATTTGAATTATATTGATTGTTCACAATTTAAAATCTTAATATGATGTTGTAAAGGTATATATTTCAAAAACAAAGAAAAAAATTAAAAAAATAAAAATGAAAAAAAAAAAAAAAACAAAATCGAAATATTCATATATGTAATACTTTTTCTTAAGTGTCCTTAAAAGTTAAAACTATTTGAAAAATATGTATAAAAATTTTTAATAAATAAATAAAATCTTTTCCTAAAAACAAAAGATACAATCGAGATATTTTAGTTTTTTTTCTTTTGTTGCAAAAATGAAAAGAAAAATAAACTTTTAACAAAAAAAAAAAATTTAAATTTAAAAAAAAAATAATATATTAAAAAATTTATTTAAATTATTTTTAAAAAATCAATTTAAGCACCTTCATTAGGGTTTATTAACTAATTGTAATAATATAACAAATAAGATGAAACTTTTTTTAACAAAATATTTATAATACACTTTATTAAATGTTAATATATTATTAATAATCAAAAAATTAAGAAAATTTAGTAAAAGAATAGAGTAAACAAAAAAAAAAAACTTTTTAATTATGGTTTCTAAATAATTCAAATATGAAAAATGTATCAAATAATATCAAAATTGCGAAATTCTATATATATATATATATATATATATATATATATATATTTAAATAGCTATATATTATAATATAAAAAATTATATTTTCTCTTTATTTTTTAATATTATAAACTATATACACTTTATTAATAAATCATTTTTAAATTGTGGACAATATAAAATATTGCACATAAAATAAAAAAATAAAAGCATTTATATATTGAAATAATTTCCAGAAATTTAAATATCACAATAATATATAAATTTTTTTTTTTTATTATTATATAATTATTGTATAACAATATGAAAAATCTTATTTTTTTAGGTTGATTGGAATATTTTTGACAACAAAAAATGAAGCAAATTAAATAATTACTTGTAGAAGACGTGTTATCCTTTCAAAAGATAAATAATGTGGTGTACGTATATTAAAAATATTGTACATTAAGATAAAAAACAATAATTACAAAGTATAATTTTCTCATATTCATTTATATATAAAAATATTTTCTTTAACGCTGAATAATTAGACAGCGCATAGCAAAAGAACGAACTCAAATTAAATATTTATAAAAATTAAGAAAAAAAAAATTGCTATTGTAATAACTAGCTAATACATTACTTAGTTCTGTAATTTGAATCCGGATTTGGATTTACAATTTGTTTATATATATATGTATATGTATATCATTTTTTTTTTTCGAAATGTTCTGCACGTCTTCACAATATAAGTAATATAGATTTTATATTTAGTAATTGTATTTAATGTTAATTATTATAAAAAAATTCGTATTCAATGAATTATTTCAATGAAATGAATAAAATATATTTATATGTAATAAATAAAATATAATAAAAAATACATTATATAATTATATTTTGTTTATTCCACTGAAATGATGGCACCATACTCAATGAAAATATTGTAACTAATAACAAAATTTGCTTCGTAATTTTATATTACAATCATACAAATTCATTAATCACTATTTTTTCAATTATTTTATGATTATTCACAATATAAATAACATTTCTATATTAGTCATTCAAAAACGAAAATAATTAATATAATAAATTAAATATTTCAAATATTATATAAAATATCTTACAGTAATAAAACTGAATTAATTTTTAACTATGTGAATTCCTTTTAATTCTTTTATTTTTTTTCTTTCTATATTTAAAAAACCAAAAAAATAAAAATCTAAACAAAAAAAAATTTTTTCAAAAATGTCATTTGTACTTTGCGAAATTATTATGTACTAAAATTTTAATGTTTAATGTACGTCGCTAATCAAAATAAAATTATTATATAAAAAATATTTGCTAATTACAATTATACATGGAATATTAGAACATATTCCTAAAAACACATATACATACATATATTTCAATATTAATTAATGTACTATAAATATTTTAATCTTATTCAGCTTTATTTTCGGACTGCCTTAGTAAAAACTGTGGAAAACATAAATAAAAAAAACCAAAAATTTATTTTAAGACTATATAGTTAAAATAAATAAAATTTAAATTAAATTTTAATTCAGTAATAATATATTATTTTTTAATTATTGTATTTTGTGCGTATTCAATAAAAACATTTCTTTTTTTTCAATTTAAAAGCATCCAAAAAATTTATTTTAAAAAATGAGCATTTTAAAGCAACGAAATTTTATTTATAATTAAGAAATAATAAAGTTAGTTTTGGATAATACCCAAATTTATTTTTAAATAAAGTTTTTTTGTTTTTTTGTAACCCAATTATAACAAAATTAAAAGACAAATATGGTACCCGTTTAAAAAGAGAAACACATATTTAGAGATAAATTTGTAAAACGGATTTTGATCATGCGACAATGCCGAAAGTTTTTGTGAAATTTCGAATGGAATCTTTTTAATAATGGGACATTGTGTTCGAGACGTCTTTAAAACATTTATGACGATGTCACGGTATTTTGTACGTCTTTGTTAGAAAATAAATAACTTTAATAAATGCGTCGTTTAATTTTTTTTTTTTAATTTTTTAATGTTGGTTTAAAGGGAATGCTTAATCAGCAATTTTAAAAAAAGATTCAATTTTTAAAAGAAAAGCATATTTAATTGGAATTTTAATAAATGAAACAAGATTCGTTGCAAATAAAAAAAAATACAAATACAGCACAGCTACTATGAAAATTTGAGATTTAGAGTGAAAGATGTTTTTTTTTGTTTTTGTATTTCTTGAAAGAAAAATTTTAATAAGAAATTATTTTTGTACTTGTTCTTTGAAATTATATTTTAATTTTTAAGTATAAATAAGTTTTACATGTAAACATAATAAATATATAAAACAGTATTATTTTGCTCTTATTTAAATTAGCATTAAATTTTATAAGAAAAAATCATCAAAATTTTACAAACATATTATGGTATATGTATAACAATTAAAAAACAAAAATGAACGAACTTAATTGTATTTAATTTGAAAAAAAAAATAGAAAATGTTATCATTATATATTTTAAATAAAAAGATAAAGAAACTAAATATAATTACCAAATATATAAGATTTCAAATTATTGTTATTTTACATTTTGTAATATTTATGTAAATGTAACTAGAAGTTGTAACTTAATATTTAAATAAATAATATATACCTATATGTATAAAAAAAAAAAAAAAACAATTTCCTACATACATTTATTGTATGGCGCTTTGCAAAACTTTTACATTGGATGTAAAAATTTTTTAAAAATATTTATTAAAAAAAAAAAAAAGAAATACATATAAAGAATAATGTGAACTTCATCATAGGTGGTTATACGCTTAAGTATCGAAATACATTTTTTTAAATTATTTTGTTTATAAATATATAATGTTGTATATGTATAATATTTATTTAATTATATTATATTTATATACATATATATGTAAATAATATAGGGCCTTTGGTTATCCTAAAAATGAGATTAGAATAAAACTTTGATATCAATAATTCAATAATATCGTATTATTACTATAGGTTATAATTGAATATATGTAAATAAGATGAGAATTTTATTGCATTAAAGTTTGTGTCGAATATAAAAATTTTTAAAAATAGCTCACAAATTTTATTCTAATCAATGAAAACACAAAATATGCAATAGTTTTTATATTTTAAAAATCTTCATTTGAAAATACGATACGATATTAGAGTCTTATTGTATTTTTTAAAATAAAAATGGAAATTTAAAGTACATGTTAAAATTATTTTTCTTACATAAATAATATATACAATATTATTATGTTATGTATATAGTATATGTATAATAACCAAGCCCTAATTATATATCAGAGAAATAAAAATTAGATTTAGAAATCTTATTCTTTGGATTTCTTATAAAATTAAAAATTTACATATGTAATTTTTGTTTTTTAATAAAATGAATTTTACAAAAAATTTATTAAGATGGTGGGGACTAAAATATATTATAATAAATGTATTTGCGTATAGATTATATTGCAATATATATTTGCAGTACATAATATATGTACATATATAAAAACAATATACATATTATGTATAATATGTATACATATATATGTACTATACGCTTTTTTTCAATATTTATTGATATTATCTTATTGTATAATATGCAATGCATATATAAAATATTAAAAATTATTATATTTGAATATCAAACAATTAAATTGAAATAATAAAGAAAAAAAAAAATTAAATTTTTGTACTCATAATATATATGTATATATATTTTTTCTAATTTTAACTGTAATTTTAATAATAAACAAACTTGTTTTTTAATATTTTATTGTTTTATAAAAATAAAATGCATTTTTTTTTATTTTTAAATAAATTTAATAGTGCTACAGTTGATCTCTAGTTTCGAATATTTATGCTCATAATTAAGCATAATTATATATTTATTTTTCATTTATCTATTAATTTGAATTGTTTTTCTCCCAAAATTAATCAATTATAACCAATTTAATTTCATTTAAAAAGTTTATGATTTTGTAATATTTGGAAATATTTTTTTATAAATTATAGGCTTAAATAAAATAATTAAAATAAATAAGTAACAAAATTTAACAATGAAATTAAAAAAAAAAAAAACAATTGAACAGTATTTGAAAACTTTTAATTAGAAATACATTTAAATTTAAAAAGACCTTACATAAACATTTCTTGCGTTCAATTGTAAACAATTTTTTGTTTTTTTGATACAAAATCAATTGGAATAAAAATACATAACTAGTATTTAAAAAAGAAATATCACAATTATTTAATCAAGGATTATAGAGGAAAAATCATTAAATAAAAATAAGCAAAAATTTTATTTAATTTTTTTTTTAAATCAATAATATTTAGATAAATGTAAAACTTCGCAGTTTAATAGAGGAAAAAAAAATAAGATTAAAAACAATTTTATTTATTTATTACATTGATATTAATATAACGCGTGACTATTTTAAAATATTGCAGTTTAGGATAAATTTAGCAGTTATCTCAAATAACATGAGTTATGATTTAAATAGTTTAATAATTATAAGATACAAAATTTTAATCGTAGAACACAGACCTTAAATGAAAGTAACGTAAACACAAGCTATTTGTAAACTATTAATATTACGACTATTTTTCTTTTTTAAATAACATCTAAATTATCAATATTATATATATTTATATAAAATTAAAAAGTTACTTATTAAAAGAACAACAGTTTTAAGAAAAAATATGAAATTTTTATTTCATTTTGTCGTAAATTTTTAAAAAGATTGTGTTCTATATGATTAAATGTAACAGAATGTATGAATGTATGTATTTAAAAACTAATTTTATAAATACATACAAATTTCGAAAATTCAAAACCGAAGTATATACACGAAAATAAAAATCAAAAATTTAATAAAATCACAATTAATAGAAAAATAAAATGGATTAGCAATTATTGACTGAATGGATACTACTTATTGCTCACTTAAGCGATTGATTATGTATTAATAATGCTCTTTTATTTCTTAAATTAATTATGTCTACATATTATGTACATTATTGTATGTAGACACCATAATGATTATAAATAATTGAAGAGCGGCAGAATAATTTTCGTAAGGTTTGTAAAATTTCGTTTGATATACATACATATGTAAATTCCCAGAAATTTCCGTGGAGTATTATCGAAAAAACTTTTAAGCTTCTACAATAATTGGCTAAACACATATTGTATATTTTAAAAAAAAATTTTTAATTTATTTTTATATAATAGACTTTAATTAATTTTTTTAAACCCATCAGTCATAATATGTTTTTAGTCCTAATAATATCAGCATAAACAACAATAAAAATTAAAACTTTAAAATATTGAAAATTAATTAAGATTCTTTAAAGTTGAAGAATATAAAATGTTTATAAATAGTCACATTAATAATAGAATATTCAGAAAATATAAGAAAAAGTTAATTATAATTTATAAGAAAAAGTTATAAGTAAAATAAATGGGTCGCACAAATTAAAAACCAATACATAACTACAAATGTATTGCTATAACTTGGCATATGGAAATTTAAGTATGTATGTAAAATGATGGAATCGTTTTTTCTTTTAAAAAAACTATCCATAAATATGTGTATTAATATAATTTGTATAACTGTGTAAATACATTATTTTCTATTTAATACGAAATGTTATTAATTAAGAACAAAAAAAAAAAAACAGAAAAAGACAAGTAATGTAACAATGTAAAGTAAAAAAAAACATTAAAGACAAGTAATGCAAAAAACAAATACATACGTTTTTAATTGCTGGTCACTTAATCAAAATGATAATACCCGTAATGCTAGTAAATAATAACTAATACATACCCCAATTAGTATTATTTACATCTACTATATAAAAAGATTGTCTAACCTTGGCATAAAACTGTTTACCACTGAACTCATTATTTTTACCCTAATTTTGGTTTTGAAAGACTTATTCTGAACATTGGGTGTCTTAAATAATTCAATTTATCTACAAAGTTATAAAGCTTGTAGGTCGTTCGAAATTTAAATATTGCGCGAATTATCAAAAAATAATATGTATGTAATGAAAATATAGAAATTCTTTTTAAACCTGCTAGAAATTATTAAGAAAAAAAATTTTACAATTTTAACATTACAAATGTGTTACATTTTTCCCACAAAAATATCAAATTTAAAGTTTTTGTGGAGTCAAATTTTTGCTGTTTATGTAAATATTTTTTTAATTAAAATTTTGTTTTAAAATCAAACGTTTTACGAACCTTTAATCTTTAAAATCAAAATCAAAATGGTAATCCTATTTTTATAAAACTTGGATTTCGATTTAATTAACTTTAAACTATCTGTACTGTTACAGAGTCGTTGACAACGCATTTGAAAACTTCGGTTGATGGAACGATTCATGCTCTAATACTAAATTCTTAGAACATAAGTCACCAATTTTTTATAGATGAATAGAATACATTGAAATAAATTTTCCATTTTATTTAATTAGATTGGTTGATTCTATCTAATTTAATTGCTTTCTAATTTATAATAATTATCTGAAAAAATTTTGATTGATTTCCTCGTAATATTCATTCAATTTGAAGTGATTTTGAGTTTAAGTTACAATATTTCTGTAATGATTCTAAAATAAAATTCCATACATAATTTACAAAACGTATTTCATTTTTTTTTATTTTTTAATTCTAAAAAATCTTTAACTATTTTATTATTTATTTTTTTCTTCAACAAACAAAGGTTCAGCATCTAATTTCCAAAACTCAGGAACATAAGGTAACTTTTCACTGGGGTTTGTACTCCAATGATGTATTCGACATTTCAAATTTGCTTTTTCTAACTTATTAATAGTTATTGTTACATTGAACACTTTCCCTTCTTTGTTAAGGTCTGGACCTTCAATAGGTTGATCAGGCATTGTTATACATTCGTCTGTACAATAATAGCCTGCTTTGCGAAGTGATACTCTAATATGCCACGGTTCCAATTTCCAAGGTTCATCCTTATTCATCACTATCGACAACGTTAAGCTTTGTATCATATTAACTGTCTATAAAATAAATTATTTATTTATTATTTATATGTATTTATAATTCATAATCTAACCCTTTGGGCAAAAGGTGAACTGTGCAATTCTTCAACTTTTTCATCTTCAGAAAGGACATATTTTTTTATATTTTCTTCTGTTTTGTACGTTGCCAATCCAGGTAATATTAATTTATTATAGGCAAATTCAGGTTTTAATGAAACTATATCTCCTTTTTTTCCAACTCCATCAACATAACTTTTTAAAATAACCTCAACATTTGGTCGCTTCTTTATAGATGTGTCTTCTACCAAATCGTAAATAAAGTATTTAGCCTTCAGTAATTTAGGTTTTGCATTTTTTTTGTGTAAAAGTGGTTCATATCGTCGTTTGAGCACAAATGTGTTCTAAGAAAAAACAATTCAAACTTTAAACGGTGAAATTGTCTAATTTTGAACTACGTACATACCCTTACTGGTTGAATCATTACATTTTTACAGGAAGAAACCTTACATATAGCATTCATCATATTTCTCAACATTTTTATGTTTTAATATAATTATCTCGTGAAAAATTAAATAATAAATCGGATCGAGCTCCTCAGCTCAGAAAAATAAACATATGATATTATGCTATAATATGTAATATAAATTAGCACTACGTGTGTTCATTGTTCAATACGTTTTGACATGTTTAGGTATGAAAATATTCTTGTTTTTTTCGCACATGCTTATGCTCTCCTTTCAAAATAAATGAGCCACACATATCCATTCAATTTAGATAATCATCGTGTATAAGAATATACGTAATATGGTAATCGAAACTACCGAAACTGTACAGCACAGCATTATGCATTTGATGCTATAAAAATATGATTTACATTTGTATAAAAATTCAAAAACAATCATAAAAAATTTTTAATTCCAACACAACTGACTTGGAATTATAAATTGAAGCTCGACGAGGCTGCCGAGCGGGAATTGTAGTTATACACATGACCACCTACTTTATTTTATTTAAATTGAACTACTTACTTTGAGTCTAACTTATTTTCCTTGTAAACATTCACTTATTTACCAGAAATAAATTATTAAAATTATTTTCTTAGTTTAATGTACTATAATTAATTATATACATACATTAATATAATAATTATATAATTATTGTTTACTTTATATTTAATATAACGTTTGCATTCAATACATGAATATATTACGCAATTATTGTATTATTCCATTAAACAATAAATAATTGTGTGCTTGAAAAATGCAAAGCAATTAAAATCTGTCAGTGTTTTTTCTAAAATTAGTTTGAGCAACTATAAATCGAACAGTTCGTGCATCAATTATCAGGGTATTAGTGATTTAAATTTTAAAATTAAGTTTATTAAATAATTTTCAAAAATTTCAAATAATATGAAAACCCCCCTTCTTTGAATTGTAAAACCTTAAATTCAAAAAAATTTATAATTGAAATGTTTCATATTACCTGATTAAATTGTTGAACTTTTTGAAGGTAATTCTGTTCGTAATATGATTAATTAATCATATTCCATAAGGTACGTCAAATTATTTTATGTTTGCATACTTTTATGACAATTGCGAAAGTTGATCGTTGGCGACCAAAACTGTGTTTATATTAATTAGACATGATGTCATGAGCACATGACGAATTGATTAAATGTCAAAAAAAAAAAACAGAACAGAGCAAAAGTGAATATTTAAAGTGTGATTTGTTTATCTTTTGTTGTAGATACCTGATTATAGATTACAAGGCAAAGCTGACCCCACTTTCTTTTTTAAGCATTTAAAGAAAGTTAATTATTGTACTTAGTAAAAATGGTTCTTAAGGTGGAGTTAGATATCTTCAGTAAAGTGAAAGTGATAATATTTTTTTGAAAAAAAATCTTAAAACTTTTAGCTGGAAATGTTTGCTCGATTAACTTTTTACCCAACATTATTTTACAATGTTTGTATGGAAAAATTATCTTCCAGACGATGGTACGATAGAATTGACGATAACGTTATTTTGGGAGCTTTACCTTTCAGATCTATGACGGATGAGGTAAGATAATATATCTGTATATATAAATTTAGATTTGCATGTGCTTTGAAGAATATTTAGATCCATTCTAAGATTTAGTTGAATTCCGAAAGAGAAGTAAATTAAACTTTGCTCACAAGCATTGAATCGATTATTTAAATTTATTGATTTTTATTTTCATCAATTCTTGAAAGAACGACTGCATCTGCAATTTTAGTTCACTAGTTTGCTTCTAACCAATAAATTTGAATGCCCTACGTATTTTTATTTTTTCGTATATAAAAATAATTAAGTTATGTTTATAGTATCTCATGTGTATTTTAATAAAAACATTTAAATCGCGAATTTTACCTATTAGTGGATACTAAAGAGAATATTTATTTTATTTTATTAGTTACGGCAAAAAGAAAATGTAAAAGCAGTTATTTCCATGAATGAAGATTATGAGCTGGCGTTGTTTTCGCACAATAAAGATACTTGGCCACTTTATGGGGTGGATTTTTTGCAACTTCCCACAACAGATATATTTGAAACGCCGTGTCAGAAAAATTTATTGACGGGAGTAGAGTTTATAAACAAATTTTTGCCTTTATCAAATAGAATAAAAACTTTTAATAATGATGATCTAAAAGAGAATATTGGAACAGTATATGTTCATTGCAAAGCAGGGCGAACACGTAGTGCGACTTTGGTGGGATGCTACCTAATGATGGTAATACAGTAAAAATTTTTAAACTTATAGAAAATATAAAAATTGATTATAGAAAAACGGATGGAGTCCTGAAGAAGCTGTCCGATATATGAAAACCTGCAGACCACATATATTACTTCATCATAAGCAATGGGAAGCACTAAGAATATTTTACAATTTAAATGTAAGAAATAAGGAATAGTAACCAATCATTAATTATTTATTAAAATTTAATTTGTGATTAGAGACAATAATAAAGAACAATAATTTAATGAAGTAAAACAAGAATTAGTTTTATAAATATTTATATATATTATATAAATACATATAGATTTATTGACCTTTAATCGCCCATAATTTTCTTACAGCTTTAGCGATTCCAATATCGTTATAAATAAAGTAGAACAATCCAGCAAGTGTGGCGGCAGAAAATACTAACAACACTCCATGGGCAACCTTCGGTACTACGTTCCCAAAAATAATTGGTCTTACATAATCAGTAACAATTGCTTCCAAGCCCCTAAAATATAAATATTAAAAAATGAAAATTTATGGTACATAAAATACACTTTCTAGCATTATTAAAAAAGTGAAAAGTTATTTTAATTACTATACAATCACACATTTCACAACCCTTCAAACAAAAACACTTGTTAAATAGAAAAAATCAAAACATACCAATGGGAATGCATAACCATTGACACTGCTAAAGCATAATCAAGAGGTTGTGATGGAAACGCTATAGCTGCAGGTAAAATTCCTAACAAAGCTAACGAAAGAACTCTTTCAGCAGTCCATAAACCTGCATGAGATCCTTGAGCAGATGATAGTTTAGGTGTTGTTAACGAAAAATTTCTGACTACTTGAGCCTATTATAAAAGTTTCAAGATATTATATTTTTAATTTTAAAACTAAAAACTATTGCCTGTTTCGATAAAGGATCTTTGATTAATGGGACTAAACTTGATACGCTTGATTTCTGTAAAGCTCGTATTTGGGGTAAGATCCTGGGTAAATCTATAATGAAAATTGGCTCAGTCAACATATTATATAATAAATAAATCTTACTAAGTTTTGCACATTGTCTAGTTGCCAAATATAAAGCCATACTTTATTGTTCGAAAATCACAAAAACGAGAAGAAATTTATTGAAAAATCCCTATGCTATAATGGCAATTTAATAAAAGCCAGAAAAATTTACTAAAGTGAAGGGAAATATTTCTTTAAATCACTAGTAGGTACATATGATTTTTAGCAATTTGTATGCATATGTTAAAACCGTATATGTATTTGATGTTTGTGCACTGCACAACACTACATACATACAGTATTAGTAGAAGAACGGTCAAATAAACTGTCAAAACAAAAAATGCTTTCAAATAAGCGCTTTTCAATCTAATTGTGTACCTTTTTCGTTTTGCTCTTTGTTCAATATCCAATTAAAATTTTCATTTTTTTATTTGAATATGTCATTTTTATTAATAAGAATACTCATTTTTTCAATTGAATATTCGGACTCTCTTTCAAATATTAACTGAACCAATTATCAATGTCAATATTATCTAAAATGATTAAATTTTTCATATATCTTAGAAAAAATAAGATACGCAATACGAAAAAATTTCGAAATTTGCAATTCGAAAATTGCATCATACAAATATATTTGATTATCCTTTCTCATCACTTCGCGACCAAAATAGCGAGATATACGATCACATCCTTTGTCTGTTCTTGCTGTACAAAAAGTTGAAAATGATTACCAAAATATCATTGCAAATTTTTTTTCGAAAATTTTTTCCATGTCGTTTTTGCTCTTCGTAAATCTTACTAAAGAATAGCAGTAACAAAACACAACATGATTTTGTTCAGTTTCTTTAAAAAAGTATTTTCTTTTGCTTCCGTGTTAGACAGAATTTTTAATTTTAATTTTATTTTCTTATTATTTCTACTAATTTTTCTGAATTTAATAATTAAAATTAAAATTTTCCTCTGCTAATTAATTTATTCCTCAACTTTTTGTGTATGGTAGTACTCGTAAATACCATTATAATTTCAAATTCATCTGTACGCATTTTAGCTTTGGCGTCCGCTGCGGAAAATTGTCAGTTAAACATTGTGAATTTAATTTTTTTAATTCATTTTGATTACGGCTGACGTATATTTTAGTTATGTCAAAATTTTGATATACATACATTATTTTTATTGTACATAGGTAAACGAAGTCTAAAAACAAAATCTGTTGTGATTGCGAAAAGTCAAGTCATCACTAGAAATATTTGAAATTCGTTTTTGAAATTATTTTAAAATGACTACATTGGAGGATAAATCAATTTGGGAAGATGGTGAAGAATCTTTAGGGGAAGAAGTTTTGCGTATGTCTACAGATGAAATCATTAGTCGCACTAGATTAATGGACAATGAAATAAAAATTATGAAAAGTGAGGTTATGCGAATAACTCACGAAATAACAACCCAAAATGAAAAAATTAAGGATAATACAGAAAAAATTAAGGTAAAGAGTAGTTACATTAGTTAAATAATTTACCTAATTGGAAGTTTTTGACACAGGTGAATAAAACTTTACCCTATTTAGTGTCTAATGTTATTGAATTACTTGATGTTGATCCTCAAGAAGAAGAGGATGATGGTGCAGTTTTGGTACTAGATAATCAAAGAAAAGGAAAATGTGCAGTGATAAAAACTTCAACCAGACAAGCTTATTTTCTTCCAGTTATAGGACTTGTTGATGCAGAAAAACTTAAACCTGGCGATTTAGTTGGAGTAAATAAGGACTCATATTTGATTTTAGAAACCTTACCTGCAGAATACGATGCAAGAGTAAAGGCGATGGAGGTTGACGAACGACCTACAGAACAGTATTCTGATATAGGTGGATTGGATAAACAAATCCAAGAGCTGATTGAAGCCGTTGTTTTGCCTATGACGCATAAAGATACTTTCAAAAATTTGGGCATTCAGCCGCCAAAAGGTACTTATACATTACTTTTAGCGTAAATTGCTTTTGAAATAAAGTGTGTATGTTTTTTAGGTGTTCTTTTATATGGACCTCCTGGAACAGGAAAAACTTTACTTGCAAGAGCTTGTGCTGCTCAGACCAAGTCAACTTTTTTGAAGTTGGCAGGTCCACAGCTAGTACAAATGTTTATCGGTGATGGAGCAAAATTAGTTCGTGATGCTTTTGCTTTAGCTAAAGAAAAAAGTCCAGCCATAATATTTATTGACGAACTTGATGCTATTGGCACCAAACGCTTTGACTCTGAAAAGGCTGGGGATCGTGAAGTGCAACGTACAATGTTAGAGCTTCTAAATCAGTTAGACGGATTTAGCTCAAACGCTGATATTAAAGTTATAGCAGCCACAAATCGTGTTGATATTTTAGATCCAGCTTTGCTTCGTTCGGGGAGATTAGATAGAAAAATCGAATTTCCACATCCTACAGAAGAAGCGAGAGCTAGGATTATGCAAATTCATTCTAGAAAAATGAATGTTTGTCCCGATGTTAATTTTGAGGAGTTAGCACGATCAACAGACGATTTTAATGGTGCACAATGTAAAGCTGTTTGTGTTGAAGCTGGTATGATAGCCTTGCGTCGTTCAGCAACTCAAGTTACACATGAAGATTTTATGGACGCTATTATGGAAGTTCAAGCTAAAAAGAAAGCAAATCTTAACTATTATGCATAAAAATTTTCATATAACTTTTTCATACTATTATATTAAATATTCTACAGATATTAGATTTATTTCGAAAATAAAACACTTAAATAAAAATATTACTAGCTTTCAGTTTTAATTTATAAAATATACAATATATACTATAACAAAAGGAATTGAAATAAATTAATTATTTAGTTTTCATTATTTTGTTGTGGAGCATCATTATTATTTTGTCTTGGCGGTTGCTGAGCACCAATATTGTCTTGAATTTGCGGCGGTCTTCTATTATAAATTACAAAACCAAGAAGTAGTGTTAATATTGTTATCAAATACAAATCCCAATTTGCCGCAATGTTTTCATCTAAATGAAGCACGAATCTGAAAGGAGACTAAAAATCTTATTGTTTATATTTTGTTGCAAACTAAAATTTAATTTATGTTACTTCTTTAACTGTTTCCAATTTTATAAGAACTTGTAATTTTAGTAGTGCCAGGGCTACTGGGATTTTAGCATCTGCATTAGTTTCTGCTGCTAAATCATAAAGTCGTTTAGCCAAATGCCAATCTTTTTTCATTCCAAGCCCTTGTTCATGCATGTAACCCAAATTGAACATAGCTTGTGCGTTATACTGTTGATCAGAAGCTTTTCTGTAATCGTTTGATAAATAATGAAAATAAAGAAGATTAAAAATATTCTTAGATCTCTATGTTTTTATATTATAACTTGCCTGTAGAGGGATGCGGCAGTTTCATAATCTCTAAATGTTCCTAAGCCATAATAATAATAATCTCCTAATTTAACTTGTGCGGCAGAGTATCCCTGAGAGGCGGCACGTTTCCAGTAATTAAAAGCACGCACTAAATCCCCAGATCGATCTTTAAATAACTGAACATCTCCGCGATCTAATAAGAACGCTGCATTAGTTTGGCCAACCTCATATCCCTAAAGTTTTATGCGATCATAGTAAAACTTCTCATGTGAAAAATTAGATTTTTACCATTTCAGCAAGAAGTGCATACTGCATGAAAGATTCATCTATATGGTACGACTTAAAATCTTGATAAGCATTCATAACTTTTTCGCTCCAACGACCTCTTTCAGCAACATTTTTGAAAAACTACGAAAAATATTGATTGTAAGGTTTTTTTTTATAGTTCCAATTTCTTTACCTCCACCGCGACTGGACATTGCCTCATCATACCCAATCCCAAGGCATGCATAGTTCCTAAATTGTAATAGGCTAAAACATGTCCTGACTGGGAGGCTGAGTTGAAATATTTTATTGCCAATTTGAAATCTACCTTGACACCGTTTCCAGCTAAAATTTTATTTATATATAAGCTAAAAATTTGATTTTCTTTGTTAGAATATAGATTTTTTTTACTGAAATACATATTTCCTAGCTGCAACTGGCCATCAACCCAACCTTGATCAGCAGCTTGTGTAAAATAATTTAAAGCCTTTGTTGTATCTTTCTCAACACCTCTTCCAAGAAGATACATTAATCCAAGTCCACTTTGACCTATAGGGTTTCCTAATTCTGCAGCTTTTTTAAAAAGCTTTATGTTTTTAAAAGCCGAAATTAATAATTATAACACAGTATATTACAAAATACTTACCTTGAATGCAGCATCATTATCAGCTTTGAAGTATTCGCTTCCTTCTAAATACATTTTACCTAAGAAAGCGTATCCAATCGCATTACCGGCATTTGCAGCTTGTGTAAAATAATCATGTGCCTTCTCATGATTTTGGGGAGTTGAACGTCCGCCTTGATAGTATAATTGTCCCAAAGCGATTTGAGCTTGAACATCTCCCTTATCAGCTAGAAGTTGGTAATATTCCACTAAATCATTTTCATGTCCACCTGGATTCTCAATTTCATCGAGCAGACGCACACGATGAATTGCTGGACCACTAGCAAATGTGATTTTATCAGAAACTTTTTTTGCCACTCTCCTGTAATATTCCAAAGCTTTCTCGCAGCTGCTAGGCACGTTAATACCAAATGAAAATCTGTAACCTAAAGCCATTTGGGCAAATGTATTGTCACCCATTGCAGCGATATAATAATGGACTAAAGCTTTAGACTGACTAACGTTATACCCAATTCCAATAGAATACATAAACCCTAATCCCTGAGAGATCATGAATAAAAAATTAGGCTTGTAGGTATTCCTACTCATATTTTCTTACCATGTGCGCCTCAGGTATCCCTTTCTGAGCAAGTTCTTCAAAAGTACTTCTAGCATATTCAATATCCAATTCAACGAAATGTCCAAGAAGATGAGCCCAAGCTAGTTCTGCTTTTGCAAGAGAATGACCTAAATTTGCTGCCTTATTCAAAATCAAATATCCAACAGACTTATCAGCGCTTGTCTTATTAAAAATGCTGATTGCTTGTTCATAAAGCTTTGAAGCTACAAATTTTTTATTATAAAAAATGCGTTTAAATTTTAGTCTGTTTTACCTTCAATCTCATCTACATGTTGATCTGTAACTAGTTCCTTTAACTTGCGTTGCTCTTCTATTTTTTCTATGTTCTCAGAAAGTTTTTGAATTGCCATACCCCTCGTTTGGTAATTTAGCTCTTTACTTTCAGAAGTTAAGGACGGTGTATTAATTTTTTCATGAAGCTCAGAAGATTTCCGATCATTGTTTCGAAGAGGAGGTTTTTCTGCATTATCTTTGTTTTCTAATTTATCAGGACCTTGAAGCTCACAACTCCCTATTTGACTTAAAAGTAATGTACTTATAATTATAAAAATTAATTCTTCCATTTTAATTTTGCTCATAGTATAAATTGATAGGTGATAACTGTGCTAAAATGAAAAATTAACCAAGTAAATACGTGTCCTATTTTGATAAAAGGCAAATATTCCCCATATTTTGACATTAGTTAAAGTGGCATTAAAATAATAAACTTACATTTTTATTAATTAATTTTTTTTATCACAGACTTTAGTGTATTGTATTTGTATATAATATCGAAATAAGATTTTTATCCTAATTTATGCTTTTCTTCATATTAAATATTTACTATGTACTTTAAAAACATACTAAGCTTTCATTTGACACTTTTAGCAGTTACCCAAACGTCTTCGTTTACAATAACTACGCGTGGCGATTTAGAAGAAGCGAATAGTATCTAGCAAACGACAGCGTAGAAATTGAGCTGAAAATACGTACTTTATTTTCTTAATCTCTTAAATTAACACGAATTTTAACGAAGCTTTGTTTTAATTCTTTTTGCTTAGCGCTTTGCAACTTCGAATTGTTTAAAGAAATGTTTTAAACCCGTTGAACAATTATTATTGCCTTTAAAGTTATTGAAGAAATTTTTATAAAATATTTTAAGTGTAGCTGTGGTATGCAAATGGAAATTGATGCAAATTCTTGTTTTTTATTACACGATTGTCGTAATTTATCGTATCTCAACAAAAAAAAAAAACAAACTGTAGTTTGAAAAAATCATAATTTTTCTTAAAAAATCAAAAGTTTTTTTAATTTAAACAAGGCAGAACGCTAATAGTCCAGTTGCTATTAGAAAATATTTTACGAAAATATTTAAACTATAATGTCGTTGTTTGGTGTCATTCTTTATTTCCTTCTTAAATCGTTCAATTCTCACAGACCACGAAGGAATGCATTTCTTATAAAAATTGTGCGTTATATAATAGAAAGTCAAATTACTTTTTTTATAAGGTACGTTGCATTTTAACTTATTTTAAGTGAATTTAGTAATTTTAGCAAATATCAAGAGCTGTAATGTTAGTACTATATAATTTTAGTTTAATAAAATAAGTTTTTATTATTGAATTCATCCGACAAAGAAAAGAGGAAAAAACATGAAATCAAAAAACTTAAGAATAACAACCTTTAAGACTGTCATAGCATCTTTCAATTCTCTTCACCATTTTTCGTTTTCAATTAGGTTGGGAACTATTGTATACAACGATTATCCTCTCATGTAAACACATAGTTAGATATAAAAATCAAAGCGAAAAATAAAACGAAATTGTCAATTTTTTAATTGAAACGAATCACCCCTGCGTAATTGACATTAATTGACATACGAATGTTGCTTCACATTTATTTAGACATTCAATAATTATTTGTGTTTTATAGCAGTAAACCAAAGTAAACAAAATATGTAAAATAAAAATAAATAAAAGCAGATCGATTTTTATATTTAATTTTTGTTCAAAAGATGACGTCTGTTCAAGAAAGATTGCAAATCAAAAGAACGGCGTTGGATAAATGGTCAATTAAGGAAAGATTATGTTTGGCTTCAGCAGTACATTGCAGTGGCGATCAGAATTGGATGTCAGTGAGCAGATCTTTGAAATTACTTTGTTCAAGTCACAATCGTCCCCCGGACTGGTATTATAAATTTTGGGAATAAATTCCAAAAATTTTCAATAATTTATAAATTCTAGGTTTTCTCAAAAATCTTGTGCGGTTCAATATGGCGAGTTATTAGAAAACGTTGAAACACCAAAGCGGAAAAAACGTACAAACTCCGATAATCAAAACCAACCCGCAGAAACACCAACTGAATCAATTTTACGAAATTTGAAGCAGGAGCGAGTAACTGAACTTGAAGCTTTAATACAAAAGGAAAGGGATGTTTATATAAAACTTCATAAAGATGCAATTTCGTTACAAAATAATACAGCAACTGATGAACAAATTCGTGAATTGTGGCTACAAATACAAAAAGAAAAGGAACATCAAATTGTAGAAGAACAGAAATATAATGATTGGCTAAAGGAACGCGAGCAGAGAAAACTTGAACTGCAGCGTGCTTGGAGACCTACTTTTACTTCCAATTTAAATGCTAATCAAACCGCCACACAAACATCTCAAGGAACAAATTTAAAACATGAAGATATGGATATAGATGAAACCATAACACCCATATCATCCACAATGATAGCGTCATCAAAGCCACAACAAACCGCAACATCACCTCTGCTAACATCTCTTTTAAAAACACCATCTCCTACTATCGGACCTGCTACTGTTACACATACAAGTTCCACGCCCAGTGCAAGGGTACAGGCACCAACTATAACTAATTTGTTAACAGGTGGCCAATTACCTCCAAATACAACTTGTCATCAACAATATAAAATTAGCCATCCAGTGACGGGACCCCCCATTCACATGACTAACGTACCGCAGGTGGTTCAAAGTCCATCTCAAGCGGCCCCAACATTGTCAATGCTTTTAGAAAATAAGAACTTAAGCAAGGAAAATTCTTCAACAAATTTAGACACTGAAGACAAGTCACAAAGTGCTCAGCAATCTATAGAACAAGAAGGTGATGGGAGCGATTCTCCCAATAAAGATGAATTAATGGAAGTTTTTAAGGGATTGATAGATGAAAATATTGATGAAAATATAGATGAATTGGCTGAAATTCTAACAAATAATAACGCTATTATTCCAGAAATATTGGACGAAGCTTTAGAAAATGTTGATTTAGAGGAACAGCTAAATCCAGAAAACGACGAAAATGTTTTACTCAACACAGTAAATGAAGAAAAAACGGAAGGTAATTTTAACTTATTTAAAAAAAAAAATTATAAAATGTTATTATATTTTTAGGTACAGATTCAAAAAACGTGAATGAGACTTTCGCCAATGAAAATAAAGTGAACATTAAATCTGAAAATGATCCAGAAAATCCTGAACTAAAAATAAAAACAGAAAATACGGATAACATTGGCGAAAACTCTGCTGCCCTGAACGTAGAGCCTGTTATAAAGGAACAAAAAGATGATTCACCCAATTCGGTGCAATTTGTTGAAACTAAAGAGGAGCCATTAGATGAAATAAAACCAACTATAAAATCTGAAGAATCAGGATTTAAACAGATTGAAACTGAAAACGACAAAGAAGACAAGAAATCGGATATAAGTGAAGATTCAGGAGACATAACGTTTCAGGAAATAGCTAACGAGATAAAGGAAAAAATTAAAGCTGAAGAGGGTCAAGATTCTAAAGAGTCTTCAGACGATGTTATGGAAATAACGGATAACCTTCAAGGCATACAAAGTGGCGAGAGTGAAGATAAAAAATCTATTTTCACTTTTGAAGACTCTCAAGATACTCCAATCACAAAAAGTGAAGGTTTCAGAAAGCTTCAGACATCAACAATCAAAGAAAGTTCCAAAAAATCGATAAGTGAAAGCTCTGACATTATTATTATTCCAGAGGATGAGGACTCGGTTGAAAAAAATAAAAAGGAAAATGAAGGAGCTGACAATAATAAATTATCCTTTAGTGAGAAAACTGATTTACCACAAAAAAGTAATGTAGAAAAAACTCCCGAAGATATTAAAAGTATAAAAAATGAAGGGGATAAAAATAAAAAATTAGAGACAACAACAATAACAATAATTGACACTGATGATGATTCAACGCATACTGATACTTTGATAAAGGAAGAAAAGATCGCCGATAATTTTGTCCCGAAGTCAAACTTAAAGCGGGAGATGCTTCAAGAAAAACCAGAAGTAGAAGATAAAAAACAACCTCCTGAAGAGGATAATAAAAATTTAGTATCTAAAAAAATAATTCGTGGAGAACAAGAAGATTCTGAAAATGCACCCGCAGAGGATGAGCTAAATGATTCAATGCCTAGAACCAGAAGAAGATTTTCATCCACACCAGTAATGGACAGCGTTCCAAATTCTCCTGCTTCTTCAGTAGAAATAAATGATCAAAAGGTTTGGAAAAAATCCATTTTAGCCGTTTATGCAAAACTACTTAGTAATAAAAACTCGTCACTTTTTCTTCGAACACCAAGTGAAGAGCAAGCTCCAAAGTATCGGCAGATTATTCTACATCCCTTGGATCTTCAAACCATTAAAAAAAATATTGACAACAATATAATTAAATCTACTAATGAATTTCAGAGAGACTTGATGTTAATGTGCATTAATGCCATTATGTTTTGTGAACAAAATTCAGATAATTTTGTAGCAGCAGTAGAATTTCTCGCAGAAATCAGAACCCAATGCTCTAAGTTAACAGAGAAAGAGAATAAAAAGGAAAGTGATGACACTCAAGATATATCAATTTCTACAACAGCTATACCCACAAATATATCACTAAGTTCAACTCCTTCAAGCTCTTCAAAAATGAGGTCTCGGAAATCACAAAGATTTTAGTTCTAGATTCAATTGATTTTGTTTTTAATAAAAAAAACCTGAAATAAAAATTTACATTCTCCCAATATTTAACCTTTGTACACTTCCTGAATTTACCTTATAATTTTTACATTCCCTATTAAAACTAAATTCGACTTTTATACAATTTTATTAAGTTTACTATAACTGTGTTAGCATTTATTAAATTACTCATCACATGAACCATCCGACCAACCATCTTTCCAACGTTGATAAACTTTAGAGCAATCAAATAGAGGTTTTCCTAATTTTTTGTTAACTCTATTGTGAAAGTTACACATCCAAGAAGAAAATTTGTCCCGTGATGTAACATCTACTGGATTTTCCTTAAGGTCTTCCTGAAAATCTTTCGCACAATATTCACATGGATATAACCTTGACAAACAACTTATAAAGTTAATAGCATCTTTTTTTTCATCATCAGAAGGATTTTTAGGAAATGATACACTTATAGTATGCAATAAACCCCAAGTTGCCCTTCCAAGTTCACCTTTGTCCATAGGACAATCTATTCTCGGCTGCGTTTTTCTGTTGCTATACACTTGGCTTTGTTCCTTCGACCAAGTTTTAAAGTCCTCACATGATCTGCACCCAATAATTGAAATATCATTCCGCTTTTTGGAAATTGAATCCATGTGAAATAACTAAAGCTTATAACGTAATTAAGTATATATGTATGTGCAAGTTTATAAGTTGATCACGAAACTTTTTATTATTGTAAACACTACAAGTTCAAGGCACTCCTTGTGTCTGACTTTTAAAATGACGATATTTTGCCGGCTACTTTGTTAGAAAATTCTTAAAAAATTTTTAAGAACCTATATGCAATAGGTATATTATGTATTTATCTATTATTTATTCAATGTTCACTTTATTCACAAATTCTTCTCGAACTTCATTTCTTAAATTAAGCATTGTGAATTTCACTATTGTGAACAGTTCACATCTTGGTTACACTAGCCAAAACTATAAACAGCTACATGGGATTGTAGTAAACATATTTCTATTTGACATTAGATAGTTATGCTTCGATATTTTATTTTTAAATTCAACGTAACACATCTTAAAATGTTTAATCATTATCTAAATTCAATCTCCATTATTTATATTAAATAGTTCATCTTAAATTCAGTATAGAAATTTGTGATTACAATTTGAAATTAAGACTGTCAATAATATGGCAGCCGCTTATACTAATTAAACATACATATATCTCTTTGTTCGTTCTGTGTTCGTGATGACAGTGAACAATATTTTTCCACGATTAAAATCGATTTAAACAATAAATAAAAATAGTGGAAAAATAGTAAAATGATAGGACGAATTGTATCTTTTGTTTTAATATTGTGCACGTAGTCATACACATTTATATTTTGGAAGGTTACAGAAATATTGTGCCTTACGTTGTGTCCCCACTCTGTGCATTATCGAAATGGTACTAATTTAGTAATTTAGTAAATCAAAAAAATTTTTTTTGAACAATTTTAAATAAAAAAAACTCAACTCTTATAACCTAACATAAATTGATATAACGCAAAAAGCTATGCAACAAGCTATTTATTGAACATTTTTATTATCTGTAAAAAGTTGAAAATACAATACAAAGATACGAGCGACTAAAGAGAGTGTAGTATGAATGTTCAACGCAAATGTATGTGGAAGGTAATGGTAAAATCAAAAATTTTAAAAACATTATTGATCACTTTCACAATGAGGTTTTATTTTTCGAATTCGGGTTAATCTAAAAATATAGATTTTGGCGTTATCACGATACATATGCAAACTTATTAAATAATAAGTTTTAAATTAATAAAGTTCACATTTTCTTTTCGAAAATCTTAAAAATTACAAAATCACAGTTACTTTAATAAATCATTAAATAATTTTGGATCATTCTTACGTAGGAACTCTTACAAACAGCCCGTTTTCGCGGGCATCTATATTTTCTTAAACATTTTGAAAGCTCTAAATCACATTGGCATAATTGTGCTGCACATGAACGTGGTCCACCCCACTCGCCATGGCTATAGCCGCATAATGGTTTACTTTTGTAACATTTCCATAAGAACGGTATAAAATATTCTAGATATGAGGGGCAATTAGATTTTGTATAGCAATCATCATGCTTCTTGCAACATCTGTCAATTCCATCTATTGGAATTCCACTCCCCATGAAACCGCAAAAGCAACCATATCCTTTATACACTAATGGATCACATCCAGTTGAACATTTTATCATTGAATAGAGTTCCTTGATACCCCGCTTCTTTCGAATATCAATGCTACTTACTGAATTTGATTGGTTTCTGTAATAAAAATAATTGAAATATTTAAAATATAAATTAATTTTAATTAATAAATTTGAAGTACTTTACCTTAATTGCCATTTTGTTGAATGACCGAATGGGTTATTTGCTCTAGATATGTAAACATCCGAATCTTTATGAGCTTCCTTTTTAGCTGTTAAAGGCCAATGAGGATGTGATTCTTTTGTTAACCAGATTGTCATGTTCTTTAGAAAATCATTATTATTTACTATGTATTTATCTCTCATTGTAAAAGGCACACTTGATAATTTTCCTGGTAAATCCCAAACAGAATTTTTTTCGGTTTTATCTAAAAATCCATAGTCCCCTGGCATTTTAATATCGTATGGAGCCTCAGTAGGTTCAAAAATATTTTGTTCATAATTTTCATGTTGATCGTCTGAACTGTAAGATGATGAGCTATATATGTGATTAAATTGAAATTAAATTCATTTAATTTTGAAATCAGTTATTAAGAAAACGTAGAGAATTTTTTACAGTACAATGTGCAAGATTACTATTAAACAAAAAGTCTATTCAAACTAATATATTTAATCTTCCTTAAATCGCTCTAGAAAGATCAATTCATTTGAAACAGTAAAATTGAAAATTGTTTTACTTAAATAAAATTATGTAAAAAACCTACATAGGAAAAAAAACATTAGTTTTAATACCTGAATTCATAAGGATTTTGATAAATATTTTGTGTCATTCTAAATTCCTCCCAGTCAATTTTTGGATTATTTAAATAATTCTCCATTAATTTTATTTTTGGTTCACCATATTTATTTTTGAAAAGTTTATCTTGTGTCGTTGTTTTAATTTTATATTCTCCGGAACCAAAATTCGTATTGTAATAATTAATGCCAAAATATTTTATTTCTTTTCCAAAATATTTTTTACCTTTATCGTTAACTTTTAAAACATAATTTATAAAATTTGCTTCTGTAACGGCATTTGTTTTAACAATTTCATCTTGTAACTCTTCATCGGGAATTGAATTCTCTGTAATCTCATCAACATAATATGGATACTGTTGAAACCAATTTAAACCTTCTTTTGGCGGTTTTGGCATTATTTGTAAATCAATTCTTTTAGATAATTTTGCCAATTGTATATGAGTTTCACTTAAATTTGGATATATTGGAATTTCAAAATCACTACGATGCATTATTAAATTTTTATATTTATTATCAGGCATTGGCATTCTAAATATATAGATTGGATCATCTGGTATTCTTTTACACATTAAATCAACCATATGATTGAGAAAATCCTCTTTAATATGCATAGGTTGGAAAGCTCTTCTAATATCATTTCTAATATTCATATTTGATTTATAATAATTTATGTCGGAACGTGCATAAAGATGATCTACATTTCGTCCATCATGTTTTGCTTCAAAGAATAAATATATTATTTTAGTAAAATTTATTAATGGTAATTAATAAACTAATAAAATTTAATTTTTAAAGTTATTTAAAATTTTTAATCATAATTTTGGTAACAACAATTTTAACCTTTTTTAAGGGCAAATTTTATTTTTTGACTTTCTTGTTCTTTCTTGTTTTGTTTTACTTTCGTATTGAATTGGAAAGGTTATTAAAAAATTTTCCTTTAAAATTACTTCAAATTTCAAAAATAATTTTGGTTCTTTATGTATAAAAAATCAATTTATTACCTATTACTTTATTCTTAATTAAATAAAAAATTAATGTTTGGTATAGAACAGTTTTAAGTACAATTTTCGTAGCCATTCTTTTAATTTAAATTTTCAATATTTTTCAATAACAAAGTATTTTTTTTTTTTTTAAAATGCAATTTATTTATCAAAAATTATTTTTGTTTTGTTTTTTGCAACTCTAAATTTGTAATTAATTTTGAAACGCACGTTTCTTGTATTATTCACAATATTCATTTGCATTTATTGAAATTCACTTTTATTATTATTTTTTATATTTACTTTTGAACACATTTTTTTTACTTTAAATAATAATTTTTTTCTTTTTTTAACCGCAGCTAACAAATGTTCATTGAATAAAGATTGGAACTGAAAAAGTGGAAATTGACTATAATAATTGTACGTAATTTAATCATAAATGCGGAAAGATTTGAAGTTTCCTCCTATATTACCAATAAATTGTTTTCTACCACCAATCTTCATTTTAATTTCTTAAAGGAAAATAAAAAAGTTTAATATTTTTATTATCATTTTTTTGTTTTTTCTTTGCAAAGTTAAAAGCTTTCCATCGCACATCATGAACTTAATACTTATGTATTGATAATTTCAAAAATGCAAAATATGTTTTTCAACTAAAAGAAAGCACGCAACATTCTTTTATGTTTGAATTTTTAACAAAAATTATAAAAAAAAAATCTATTTATTAGCTTTAATCCGTCTGATTGTTCGGGTGTTTAGAAAACTTTAACATATCCTTTAAGATATAAAGCTGAACTTTTAATTTTACTTACCTTCCACCTAGTTATTAATTTTTTTCTCAATTGGCGGGTAAAATAGCGAAATCACTATCCCATCCTAAAAGAATAATATATGTACAATGTAAATAAATAAATAAATAAAACCTTATTTGTTAAAAAGAAATTTTTAGACTATGGAAATGTGCTACTTTGTAAACCATTAGTTTGATTCGAATTTATTGTTTTATATAAGATGTAATTATACACAAATAGAAATATGGTATTTCTAGTATGTTGTTCGCTTTAATATTGCTATCAAAAATTTTTATCAATTTTTAAATTAGAAATGCGAATATTTGTAATAAGAGAGCAATATAAAATAATTTGAAATAAAATTTTAAAATTTTCTTTAAAATTTTGAATTCGTTTGAATCGGATATAGAGTAATGAATAAATGAAAATTTAATAATTATGTTATTATGTTTACTTTTTACAAATATTTTACACAGAAAAAAAAATTGTATCTGTAAAAAATTTTTACAAGCATAAGTATAATGAGTAAAAATATTATTGCAAATAATTATCAAATGAATATTATTTCTTGAAATATTTTTATTTAAATAATTATTAATAAAAAATTAATAATTGTTTGAAAAATTTTTAATTCATATAAATTTTTGGGCGACTAAATGCTAATAATAACGGGAACTCACACATTATTATATTTTTATGCCCCGAACTCACACAAAATATATTATGTATTTGTAAGAATGCAAAATAAAGTTGGGTCGAACCAATAGTTTGAAAAGTAGCGTTTGACCAAGTCAAAATACTGCTTTTAAATACTATATGTTATATTTTAAATTATACATACTTTAATTCATATATCAAAGTATTTTTAATGATTGCATACATTTAGGATGAAACAAAAAAAAATAAAAATAAAAAATTTATAGCGACATTAACATAATGATGAATTTAAGGGTTATTTACGCGAATTAAAAAAAATAATTAATTTTTTTTAAGGGATGGCATTTACCATTAACTTTCTGTATTAATAGAAATTTAGAAAATCGTGCAGTTTGAGAAATATATGGTGACGAAACTTCAAATTTTATAAAATTCGAGAGAATTTGAGAAGGGGATCTAAGTTTTAAAATTTCAGGGCCTATACTACTAAACTAAAATTTGCGAAATTTAATAAAAAATTTTTACCTATGTAAACTTTTATAAATTAAGCAAAAATTTTTTCTGTGTATACATACGCTAGTAAAATATATGAGCCAAAATTGAAAAAAAAATTACATGTGATATAGTATGCATATATATAAACAGTGATATCACAAAATCATCGAACATTTCAAATATATTAAGAAACATTCATTTTTTCTTATTCTATTTTTTTTCGTATTATAAATAATTTAATATTCAAGTTTTATTAGTCTTCGATTATGTTCTATGAATTCAACGTTATTTTAGAGAAAAAATTCAAATTGAATAACAATTTGTAAAAATGATCGTTTCCAAATGACTTACCAAAGCTCTTTTTCATGCCTTTTATTTTAAGTTACTAATTTAATACAATAATTGTTTTATAAAATTTCAATATAAATTCAACTTATGTAAGTACATGTTAGGTAAATCATTAATATTGAGAGGGTATTTTTATATTAGAAACTTCTCAATACGAAATTTTTTAAACAATTTATTATACAAATTTATTTTATTTCCAACAGTGTATAATATCTATAATTAAATATTTTACATACACGCACATATTTGTATATTAAAAATTTTTTGATAATTAAAATTAAGATTCTGTAATTAGTTTTATTTGGTTGATTGTAAGTTTTAGATAAAAATGCGTACAAATTAAGGCGAAAATATATTCTTAAAAAGTTTATTGAGGAACAAATCTGTGTAACAAAATCTTTGAAAATAATTTTAGTTCAAATTTTTCTTTTAAAAAGAAAAGTATGAAAGATTTCAGAGAAAAACTCTCAAGTTACATAATAATGAAATTACTACCACTTCATGCGTTTCTTTTTTCTTTTCAATGGAATTTTTTCAAATAATTTGTGAATTTTCGAGAATTTTTTTACTTGAAAAAAAAATTCAAAGAATAAATTAAATTATATTTTGTGAATTAGCTGGAAATTTTTAATAAAAAATGGATTAAGTAATATTTTAATCAGTAAATAAAATTCGACACCTCTAGTCAATTTTGAACAAATAGAAATTCAATTTGACGCTGGTAATAATGGTTTGAGAGATCTTTTAATATAATATTAAAAAATTTTTACAATTTCAGAAAAAATATCAGCTTTTTCAATTAATATTTTTGAAGTCGAAATATTCTTCATTTTGGTTAGCTGATATAGCACAAAATTAAAATTGATCGAACTTTTTAGAAAATAATTATTGCACTCATATGTACGAGTAAATAAGGCACACCATGCGTAATTTATACTTAGTTGCTATAAAATCGATACAAGTATATGTATATTAATCTTTTAAAGAAATCAGGTAAGGTTTTAAATCATCTTGTTTAGCACCTATGGAGCGTTTTCCTGAAGGCGCTTTACATATGAGAATTGACAATAAGCAGATCAAATTGACATTAATAAATAACAAAAAAAATTTACCTATGCTACTGTTAATATACGTAGGCGTATAACTGATTTAGATCACTTCATTTAAAATGTTCTGGAATGAGCACATTTTGACTCAAGCACTACGCGCCCATTAGGTAGATCCTTAAAATTTTGATATTAAAAATTAGAAAATTTTCACAGCAATATTGCGAATAATCTATGAATTTCAAAGCTGTTATATGCATTCGTATTCAACTTATTTTATGCAAAATTGAGTAAACGACATGATTCTCTGTTCGAAATAATATAAAAACAAATTCAGTAAAATTATCTAGGCAACCTAGACTAAGTGAAATATTTGGGTTATTTTAAGTGTTTGCATAAAATAAGGATAATTATAAAAAACAAGATTAGTTGGATTAATTTGGATTTTACTATTTTTATTTAGTCTAAGGCTATACACATTTACATGTGTTGCACAAAAATAAACCCAGTAATGCCTGTGAATGATAGATGAACAAGTAAAATTCAAGATAGTAGGATACCTAAACTTGAAAATTTCAATAACATTTTCTTTTTATAAAAACATTCAAGAAAATAATCAATAAAAAACGTAATAATTATTTTTCCACTCATTTATTATCTCACTTGCACATTTCGACATACATATATTAAATATAAATAGTAAACAAGGAAATAAAATGAATAATGAACATAAGGTTGAGAAAAATAAAAAAAAAAATTTATGAATATTAAAATTAATCTGCTCTATAGACATAGTAAAAATAAAGTAATATTTTAACTACCTTGCAAGGTACATACAACTGTGTTAATTTTTGATTACACGTAACTTTTCCACATTACATTTTGAAATTGTGGTTTTAATGAATTTTATTACTGTGACGCTTGAGCAAACTTCCTATACATATGTATATATAAATGCATTCCTTTTTAGCTTTTTTCAAACTCAAAAAAAAAAAAAAATAGTGCTAATTAGTTTAACTCAGTCCATCCATCAATCTTTAAATCTTCGCGAGACAAGAAAATTTGAACTTACCTCTATTAGAAGAAAACCTCTATTAGAAGTTATGGTACTATCGAAGTTTTAAAGCTACCATTCATTGATATCTTGTTGTAATTCCGAAAACCTTGCTATGACAAAAAGACGCTGAAATTAATCATTATTTCAAACCAAATTTCTATAAAGCTTCGACATTACTTTTTCCTTAGGCAACACATTGTAGAACTCCAAGGTTTTAACAGTTTTTCAGAAATGAATCATTGGTTAATATCGTTAGGGCATATTAACGAAATTTAAAATTTCGGTTTCCCGTTTTCCCGAAAACTTTGTTGAAAGTAAGTTATTTTTCCGCAAAGTATACAATAATTAACTTTTCATAATACGGTATTGATAAATTTAATAAAATATATCAATAAAAAATCAAAGGAAAAGTACTGCTTTACAAACCATCAGTTTGATCCAAATTTATTTTAAGATAATTAAATTGCTACCTTTGATTTACTATATCAAGTTTAACGGCATTTTTTTAAAGGTTTAGCTTAATTAAATTTAATATTTAACCTACGAATAAGTGTGTATAAATTAAAAGAAAAAAAAAATAATTATAGTTTGTAATTGCAATTAAAATGCCAAATTTAATTGCTTAAAACATTACAAAAAAAAGCATACCAGAGCGGGTTTTCTTTTTTTGCTTTGGTAGAAATTAATTACAAATTAATTTTTAATTAAAACCAATTTTTAATATTAGTTTGTTTTAAAAGTAGATTTACAAATTTTAATTTCTTTGTCCATCCTTCAGTTGTCGATAACTCGCAAACTGATATTATCGAAAGTATTTAGTCTATATTTTTCTGTTCCTTGCACCTTATCATATTTATATAAAATGCATTTTATGAAATTTTCGAAAAATTTACAATAATTTGTATTGACATGTTCACACTGAAGGACATATCATTAAAAAAATATACAATTATTTAAAAACGGTAAAAGCTGTCACGTAAACTTTCGAAATTTCAGTACCATATTATTATGTTTTAGAAGGTATAAGTGCACTGGTGTCCTTTTGGGTTTTCTTTAAATTTGAGCTTATTATATACTTATCACACATACATTATAATTCCGAGTAGTATCCAGTAGACTCGCACATATATAAGCTAATTTGACTTATTTTTCAAATAATATCACACTTGTAACTATGTATTACTCATTATTTTGGTATATTATGTATTAACATTACTTATTTTTTAATTTTATATCAAAATGTACATATATTGTATTTATATAACAGACTATAGTCAATACAAATAGTTTTGTGTTCACATAACATGATCGCTCATAGGTATGTTCATAAAAAGAACAATTTAATAGTACATTTCAAGATTATAATACAAGAAACTAAGGTAATCATCACAATCGTGCTTACATAAGTTCTTGGAATTAACTAGTAAATACTCTCCAATTTAATAATTTTTTTTTTAAATTAAAAAAAAATGCACTTTTTTATTTTTTTTTTATATAGGCTTTTCTTTATGCTTTTAATTGTAAATTTTTGTGAAGATTTTGCAAATGTTTGTATAGAATAAATTGTTTAAGGTCCATTTTTTAAGTTCATACTCATTTCTAATAGTATATATATTTCGTCATCGATCATCATGCCGCGATAAAATATTTAATTTATGTTTGAAAACTTGAGTATACTGTTCTGTTAATATATGTAGTAAATTTAATTTAAAATCAAATTCAATTATTAAAAATTACACATCGGAGTAAACCAGCAAATCAATAAGAAATACATAAATTGGTAAAATTTTTTAACAGAATTTGGAGGTTTTCGAAATTTCAGTTTAAATTTTGATCCTAATATAAAACTTATCCTATAAATTAAAACTACAAAATCTTCAAATGCAGCTTAAATCTTTTTTACAAAAGAAGCGCGGTCGACTATCGTAGGATGTCGAAAATATTTTAATTTCACCTAAAAAAAGTTCGCCCTATGTTAAATACTAATTTTATACCTGATTCAAAAAGATGTTTAAGATTTAAGTTAAAACTTTAAGTACATATCTGAATTATCGGAAACGAACCGCTTTCAAACCGCTTCAAATTTAATTGTTATAAAAGGATTTCATATTAATATTTCAATTTTATCAAAATGTTTGAATGAAAAAGAGAGCTGTAGGCTATAAAAACTGAATGAAACAAAGTAAATTTTTTTTTTAATATTGAAATTTTTAATTTAAATAATTTTTTTTTTAATTTTTTATCTAATTATTTTTAACAAAATATAAACAATTGCTTTTGCTTATACAAATTTTTTTTTTCTTACTCGGTTTTTGTTTGTAATTTCTTTCATATATATATATATACGATTTTGATTAATTTTAAATAATTATTTTCATTAAATGTACATTATATATATACTTACATATATTTTCTATATTTTATATATTACATAGTTACGATACTTTATACAGGTTTTTGTTGAATTTTTTTTTGTTTTTAACTTAGTTATTATTTTATATTATATACGTAACATTGTGTATATAAATTATCATTGTTTATTTGTATTTTCTTTCCGATATTAAAAATAAACTTATTTAAAATTTTGTAAAAAAAAAAGAATAATTTTTTGAAATTTTTTTTTGCTTTCGATAATTTTTTTTTTAAAACTTAATTTTTATTTTATATAAAACATTTATTATGATTTTATATTTTTTTTTTCCCAAAATTTTGATTTTATTCATACAGAATATATTAAAAAATAGTAATGCAATTTAGTTTTGTATGTTACAAAAAAATAATTTCAATCATTTTATTAAAAATGAAAATTTAATGACTTCTTTTAGCTGCCAAACAATGAAATGGGGGTTTTTGTTTATGCACGCTGAACTACAGATCCTACATTAGAACATTTGTGCAGCGTACGATTTTTAAACATTCTACAAGTTGGAACTATATTCTAGAGCTGAATTAACGAAAACCCCCCTACAAATAAATATGTTACAATATATTCAATTTGCGTTTTAATTTCTAATTATTTTAAAAATAAATTGAGTTACTTAGTTAAAGTTAAAAGTGTATTTTTTAGATTATTACCAATATTGCTTTTATAAATAAAAATTTTATTTGTTTTTATATTTTAATTATAAAAATATTCTGTATGAAAATTATGATTTTAATTTTTAAAATTTTTGTTTAAATAAAATTTTTTTTTTAATACTAATTTGTGTGAACAGTATTTAATGTCGACTTTTGTTCAAGTTTTTTATACAAATTTTTATATATATATAGATGTATATATTATTATTTTTTTTGTAATTTCAGGGTTTTTTTTAATTTTTTGAAAAAATATATGTATTTCTTTATGTATATAGTTTTTTTTTGCGTATATAGTCATCATTATCTTATATTAAATAAAGCATATCCTTGAAAAAGGATTTATGTATTTATATAAAAAGAGGCAATTATGCTGCGATTATTATTTAATAATATTGACAAGCCTTGCCATATATATATATATATACATATATATATATACATATATATATATACATATATATATATATATTTTATTTTTTGTTTATTTCACAATTTATTTATGCAAACCTAACATTAATTTTTTATACAAAAATATTGAAATATCAAAATTGAGTATTTAATCATTGGTATTTATTTAAAAATGTTTTTAATAAACAAAAGAAAATAAATAAACAAAAATATTATTTTAAAGAAAACATTTTTAATTAAAATTTAATAAAAAAAAAGTTTGTAGTTCATATTTGCAAAATTTTAAAGTAAATTCTGTTATACCCGTACATTGAGTCTTGCATTAAAATATAAATCATAAATTTAAAATTTATTTATTTTTAAATAAAAAAATATTTTTTGTCCTATAATGATGTAATCAATAATGTCAACTGCCTGTTGACAACAATTACGCATCTGACGATCACCAACCATGAATCAACAATTAATGATAAATAACAAATTATTTTTGATACTGACTAGTGTTTTAGTAACAAATTATTTCTAGAACTAAATGTCAATAAATAAAATTATTTAACATCTTCAAAATTTTCAATTTTGCATAAAAAACAAAATCAGCAATTGAAAATGACAAAAAAATTTTTATAAAATTATCGGCAATTGACATCATTTATAACGGCGACATTTGTTTTTTTTGCATTATTGCTTACATTACAAATCTAGACGTCTATTGGCAAAGTTACAATACTTTTATTAACTGCAATATCGATTAAGATGCAAAAGAATTTAATGCGCATTTTACATTTAGTTTATATTACAACTTTATAAAACATAATTTTAAAGTTTTTATTGTTGTTTTTCATATTATATGTGAATAAATAAATTATGTTAAATTGAAAATGTTCAGGTTCATTAACAGAATTCTTAAAGTATATTAAAAAAAAAATGCACGAAACTTTATGTGAAATTACAAAAACACAATTTTTTAATCTTAAAACGCAAATATGAACTAAACTTTTATGAAAAGTTAATTTTAAAATATACTTCTAATTGGTTAAAAACAATTCATAATTTAGATTGTTTTAAATATTTTCATCAATTTTTTACATTATATGCCATTTGTTTTACATTTAATTTTGTAGAAACAATTATTTTACTTTTTATTTTAAATATTTAATTTGCCAAAATTTATATGATTTCAGTTTTTAGTTAATTTGATTAATTTGTAAACAACAAAATTGAAATTAATTAATGAGCACAGAAATGGAAATGAAATATCAATCAAATTGGTATAAAACTTAATTTGATATGTACAATTTTTAATTTAGTAAAAGAAAAGAAGTAGGTTTGGAATTTTTTTAAGAATAAATGAGAATTGCAATTGAATGAATAAATGAATTTATATATAATATATATTTATTATTTTTCAAATTAATATTTAGCAAATTTTTTTTCAATATATGAAAAAATTGCATTAAATAATAATATCGATTAAAAAAATGTATAAAATTTCGATATAAATTTGCAAAATTTATAATGTCGAACAATCAAACTCTACTATAAATTTCACACAGGAAATGGAAGTGAGCTTCTTCATAAAATGACAATGCAATGAAATAAAGAAGTTTTGTTATAAGAAATATACATCAATATTCTGTCAGTCGCATCACTTGGGGTGATGGGATACTATTTAAAATAATTTTGTTTTTCAGTATAGAATTGATTTTTTTCAGAAAATTACAATATTTTTGAATAACAATCTCCATCACGTCAAGTATTGCGACTAACAGAATATGGATGATAATTTAAATTTGAAGAATATAAAAATAAATGGGTTTTGAAAATTTTAAATTTGTGTGAAAATAGTTATATTACTGTTATGTAAAAAGAACTAATTAATCATAGAATAAATATAAAAAGAACTAATTAATCATGTACATTATATGGCAAATATTATTTGAATGAAAATAAAAATTATGAAATATTTAATCAAATCGCTTCAATACATAAAATTAAACATAAATGTTAGGAAAAAAATCAAATATTTCAAACAAGTTAACAAAACAAAAATTATTTTTTTAAACATTTTTAAAATACTACAATCATTTATTACTATTTTGCTATATTAAAATCTTTTAATAAATTATATAGCTTTCAAAATTTCTAAAGTGTTTTATGTATGTTTTTTTTTATAGTTCTATTAACACAGATTTTTATAATATAAAATAATCAAATAAAGTAATTATATATATTAAAAAATTTGTACTAATTCAAAAAATTATGGATTTGTTACACGTTTTTCTTGCTCAATTTTGAATTCAAAATTAAAAATATAGTATTTTAATGTTAAGTATTGTTATATACATATTTTTTATATTATTTTTATTCCAGTACATTTTGTTATATAAGATTTTGTCTAATATTTTAATACTTCCAATATTTTTTTAAAAATTTCGAAAAAAAATCTAATTCTTTTTTTTTAATAAATATCAAATAATAAAAAAAATTATGATATTGCTTTCTGTTTTCTTCTTTTTTAAATAATCAATTTTCGAAAGTTCTAATAATATTTACATTTTATACTAAGCATTATTATAGTTTTTTATTTTAAATATTATATAACCCCATATTGACATGTTATACATTATAAAAAAAAAAATTGTTCAAAATTTCTCAACCAGCAATTTGAAAAAAAATAATTAAATAATTTTCTTGTTTATTAAATTTTTTACAACAATTTATGGATTCTCACATTAATACAAAAATTTTTTTTATAATATTTTCCTGACTTATTATCTGTGCTTTTCCTATATACTTAATATTATTTAACATAATTTCTTTTATATTATTTACATTATATATTATCAAAAATTCTTCACATAATATTTTTATATTATATATATTGTATGTATATTTAAATCAGACTAAATTTAGTAAATAAATTGTAGCTGTGGTTAGATATTGTCACCGACACAATAATACTTCTAACCAACATGGACAAGCGGTTACATCTTGACGGGTGTAATTTGGTCCCCAGCCTTTTGCAAAACTAATTCTCATACTGAATCTATCAATTGGTCCGGTTTGAGCTCCAGCTATTTGTGATGGCCACTTAATATTTTGTGTTTTAGCCCTAAAATTATTAAACAAACAAACACAAATGGATAAGTATATTGAAAAAGAAAAGTATTGTATAAATAAACATAAATTTGATTTTTTTTTTAAATTATAAGTAAACATTTATAATAATTATATACGAATATACTTACTTAAAATTATCATAGGCTTTCAGGCAATAATCTGGTGGCACTTTTGTCACATGGAAAAAATAATCACTTGGATTTAATGTTGGCGAATGTACAAAAACTGGAGACGATGAACGATTGTATAACCAAACTCCATCAGACTCTTGGCTAAGAGTTACACCTATAATATATATATATATAATGAATAATGTGCTATAAACATAAACTAATATAAAATACAAATGAAAAATGAATATATTAAACTATGAAACTGGATTATTACATAAGTAAAATTTCACTTACCTAAACCTATTTTTTGCCGTACTTTTAGCACCTGCTGTGGTGTTGCCGTTTTTCTTTGTTCGACCAAAGTTTTTAAGCACATACCATCGCCACGGTACTGATCGAAAAATATATTTACAGAAGAATTTTCAACTGGAAAAAGACCTCCAACACGCTGTTTAATTTCCCAATATGCTACTTTACACCAACTTGATGATATAATTGATGTATCTAAAATTAGGAATTAAAAAACATATAAAATTAAAATATTTAATTATAATTGAAACAAAAATTTATTAAATAATTTAAAGTAGTGTATTCAATATTGGGAAAAATTGGAAATAAAAATTCCTATATAATTTTGCTTGCAATTTCATTTTTGCATTATAAAGAGTACCAGTTGAATTTCATTTTGGTAAGAAAAGTAAAGTAGCTTCAATTAAAAGTACATAGCTCAGCAATTAAAATTCGTAAACTCAAATATGTATTAATAGCGTATTACTGAAGTTTGGAAGTCAAAGTCATTTCATAGCACTAAAATAGTCCACACTATTTTAAGTAAATTTTCAATAGTGAAAAGGTATTTCTGCCTTAAAAATTGTAAAAAAAATCACAGGCCTCATTTTTTTATGTACACTTCACATGTAAATTTTCACGTTTACATGCCATGCGGACAGATGCAAAACTCTGCTAAAAGTAATTATTTTCAAAGCCACAAAATGAAAATCTCACAAAAATTTGCATATTAATATGTATAAAAAATTTTGTTAGATAAAACAAAATTTTTCTTTCATTAAATTTTTCTACTTCTGACATCCCTGAAAATTTTTATGTCAACATGGCATATTGTGAACTAACAAGTTTTTAGATGTCAAATTATGTATCAGTTAATTTTCATTATGTACACATTAGGTGGTCGCGCGTTAGTGGCCTATCCAACTTCTATTTTGACATAAGTTAATATTTGCCTTTTAAAAATTTTCTTAAAAATTAAATATATAACATTTCAGTTGCTATTTACTCGAAATGTCAATTTTCCAAGTAGTAAACTAATGCGCTGAGCGTCTCATTGTATTAGAAAACAAAATTTGAATCAACACAAAAAGTTTCAAATACATTTTACATGTTTGGGATAAGTGCGCATTAATTGGATATATGCGAACTCTTTATAAATGAAAAGTTCTGTTAAATGCAACGAATTTTCGTAAAAAAATCAGTGTACATACTTATATCTTTGTTCTACTGTAATATGCAATTACTATACAAATTAATTTATGAGTTGTTGAATGAACTGAAGCAATGAAGTGTTACTGTATTTTTGAAGTTACGCTTTACATACATACATACATATCTAATGTGTACACTAAGGTTAAAAATTAATTGAAAATCAACTGTTATACTAAATATAAATTTCATAAATTGTATTCTTATAATATTCTAACTCAAATTTCCCTTCTCAATATAGAAACGCACAATATATCTATTTAATTTTCTTTTATTGCCAAGTGTGACTAAATCAAATTTTATTTCTATATATTTGTTTTTTTGGTTTGTGCTATAGTGGTATTAAAATTTTCTTTCTATTTATGATTATTAAATTTTATTTAAATGTTAAAAAAAAAAACTTTGCATTATTGTTTTTTACAGTCTGGCGCCAAAATATTTTTGTTTATTTATTTATTCGATTTTTATTTTTTTTTTTTTCAAAACTATTTACATATGGGCGCTACATAAATGTTTCTTTTTTATATACAATTTCAAGGCGATAGGAATAGCGACTGGCGACGGGTAGGGTAAACATTTTGAAAACCCAAAAAAAAAATTAAATTTTCTTTTTATTTTGCTGTAATTATCTTACTCTTTTTAATTTTTTTGTTTAGATTAGCAATTTAAAATAATGTTTCAAGTTACAAAAAATTTTTGCAAACCAAAAAACGAATTATAAGGGTATAGAAGAGAAAAAATTAAAAGATCACGTATCTAATAAACAGTAATGAAGATACATTTACATAAGTATGTGTGTATGTACGTGTACCATTAAAAGTACTGCACTAATATGAATGTAAATTCATAGATAAATAAGCGGATAAACTATTAAGTAAACATTCCTTTCCATTTTTAAAATGGAAAAGTACAATTTAATTGTATACAGTTTTTAATTAAATTTTTATTTATACATACATATACACATAAATTAAAGGTGTTAAAGTATTTTGTTCATTTATTTTCTATAATTATAATATACTAATTAAATGTATATAATATACTGTAATTTCAATTGTGCAGATATGCGTCAGAACTAAAACACTACATTTGACAAAAATCTACACATTGTAATATGCATTTCATTAACTAATATTGTATATTCACTACAAGTTCGTGAAGTTCGAAAATGATATTTTGACATTTGCTGTCATTAATTTTTTATATTTACAGTCATTTTCAAATTCGACTATCCAATAAAAATTCTGTTTTGTGCTGCTTTTCACATATAATATACGCATAACAAACTGAATACATTGAACTTTGGACTTTGCAGATTTTTGTAAGGTCAATGATATTTAAAAATTGTAACATTTGTATTAATGGTTCAATATTAGACTCAAAGCTATAAAGTTTGAATTGAAAATAATAAACTCAATAATTTTTTTTTTTTTTTGCAGGAGTAATAGATACTATGACTTCCAAAACGCAGTGAAAACGTAAAATTTACAATGTATCATATTCCAAAATGTAAATTAAGAGCTCTTGACATTGCATATTATCAAAAAATGTATGGCAAAAATGTTTTACAAGCTTTTCGATGTTTTTTTTTAAAAGCTTTTCGATGTTGTACGTTAAAACTGTATTTAGACGGTATTTAAACTGTATTAAAACTTTTTATACTGCGTTTCGGAAGGGTTTGAATATAGTTATTCACTAATTAAAATTATGCTATTGAATAACTCAAATGATTTTCGGAACACAATTGATTTTCTGTAAAATTGCAAAACACAAAAAAGAATTTCTGCTCTTTAAGTGTTAAAATTAAAATATTCCAATTAATTTTATAATATTCATTAATAATGATAAATTTGTCTTTGATATACATTTTTTTTTCTAATTTGTTAACCATATTTATTTAAATTATAACAACCAGTTATTCAAAATAAGGAAAAATTCTAAAATATTATATAATAATAAATTTTATATTAATGATTAAAATTTTTTTTTAAGATAAAATTTCAGTAAGCAAATACATTTACCCATATCTAAAAATCCCAATGTGCATGTACATATGTATATTCATACCTACATATTTAGATATCTACTCCGGTTATAATAATATTTGGAACAAAAAAAAATTAAAACCAAATAGACAAACATTTATCTTAGTGCCATCGATAATAAAAATTTTATCAATGGCGCCTAACTAATTAAGTAAAGTTATAAGCAAGAATTAATAAACAAGCTTTCCAGATACAGCTTTATTTATTACTCTGAATGTATATATAAATATTTGTGTATTTAATTTTTCGCACATACAAAAATTGTTGAAATATAACCCGAATAAGAAAAGAAGCTTGAAAAACAATTTCAATTCAAAAGCACATTTTATAAAAAATAATTTAATTTTAAATTTTTGAATTTTTTTGTTATTTTCATCGGTCATCGCATCGCTTTCGCATCGTATTCGTATCGTATACATATTATTTTATATTTAATATCTCTCTCAATTTCTCTCTCTCTCTCTCTTTGAAATTTGTTTTTACATTTAATGACGACAAAATTAGTTTATAATAATTTGTCGCCAATTCCATTAATGGTTTTTGAAATTTATAATTATAATAATAAAGAGAAAACAAAATTAATTTAAAATATTTTATTAATACACACTCATACATGCACATGTAAAATAATAATTATATAATTTGCATATGGATAATAAATGTGTGTACATATATAAATACTATTTATATTATGTTTGAACATATTATTATTATATATGAAACACAGTATACTCTAGTTAAATGCGCTACCATGAATGTTTTCTTAATTTAGGTGATCAGAGCTGATTTCTTTTAATTAAATTTTATGTTTTGTGAGTTTTGTAATTGTATAAAAATTCCTTATATGCTTTTTGAAATAAATATCGCCATAAATAATATGATTTTGTTATAAAAATCGCAACATAAGATTGGAAGGGTAAATTTCTGTCACTAAAATCCCGATTTAAAAATTTAATTGGAACAGAACAACAATTAAGATTAAATTTAATCAAACAAAAACAAAGATATTTTGTTTTCCTTTCAGAACACAAATTTTGTTTTGCTGACGTTGACATTTCATTTTTAAATTGACATTATGAGTATTATCACCATTCTCCTTAAAATTTCTTCATCAAAATCAACGGAAAAAGTCAAAAATTGAAGACCGCCATGTCAATTTAAATGTTAACTAACGAATACTGTCAATACTTATCATCAAAAGTTTACAAAAACCATCTAGAATTTTTTGGATGTACAATTTGCTTTCCTTTGCGTTTCAAAAACGCATACTATACAAATCGAAATTGTAAAATTTTTTTAAGACACAATACGGAACGTGATACATTGTCAAAGTTTAAGTTGTTTCTACAATATGGAATACTGCCATACTTAAATTAAAAAGTTGCTTAAAATAATGTTTTTAAAAAAACTGATGTTGCTGCGAATTTTTCATAGCAACAATTTATGCTATTTTAATTTTTTTTTTTAAGAAAAAGCTTACCGCACGTGTTAAAATTTTCCTGGCTTATTAATTCAATAATTGAGTAAATTAATCAGTAATTGCGGTATTTACACAAATATCTAGAAATGTTGCAATCCTTTCTGATCTATTTGTAATATATTGATCAATTTTGGAATTAATTAATTACATATACATATGCATGTATGCACATTTACAAAAAATCTTTTTATAATGTGTGTATTAAACTAAATTTAAGAATAAAATTTATAAAATGGATGAAAGTGGGAATTTATGTTTTACTTTTTAATTTGTTAATAGATAATAATAGCAATATTACAGAAATGGAATTTTATACAACACACAATTTAACGTCTTATAAACATGCTAGTTTCAAATTGTGCTTAAAAACTTAGAGTGGTTTTCAACCAAAATAAAATCTGTTTAAAGAAAACCGTGTAATTTCATTCGTGCCTCTAAAATCATTGTGAATATTTTTTTGTTAAATAATTTGCAAAAAAAAATGATTTTGCTTTTTTAAGATTTTTCTGATTAGAAAATTTTTAATTCAATTTTTTTATTTTAAAACTAAGCTTTAAAACGTTAAAATATTGTTAATTATTAAAAAGTAAAAATAAAATTAGAAATGACAAACAATACCAGTTCTTTCTCGAAACAAATTTAATGAAATCATTTAAATGAAAAATTAATTTATTATTTTAACTAAAGTGCATTCAGCAATTAACAATTTAATTTATATATACTCCATAATTATATTAATATTTAATTTCCAGTCGTTTTCTTAATTATTGAAAGAAGAATATTGAATTCTAAAATTACTAATATTACCTCATAATTTTTGAATTATAAATACTTTTTAATTTTATTATTAAAAATTATAAGTGATTTTTTTCTATACTGTCTGCTCTTTTTCATGCTTTCATTTTTGACATTTCATGTATGATTTCTCAACTTACTCAAAAATTCTTGCAATACGAGTAATAGCGTTGGATTTAGTAAATTAATATTATGTTTTGAACTATTCAATTGGTCAATAACATTTTATTTTGGAAAGCAGTATTAAACGAACCAATGGTTGAAAAAGAGCCTTTTGGAATGCAGGATTTAAATTACTTTTTAATCGAAAATCGATTATTTTAAATTATGAAAACTACTTCACTTATAAGGTTCATTTGTAGTTCAAAATTTCATTAAAATGATTTATGGACCTCAAACTTTCTTGAAATTCCTTGTTGCTTTATGGAATTTCCGTACAATCGAATTCTTAATACATAACTATTAATTAATGTGTCATTTTAATAATCCGACTAGCATATCATATGTTAAAATTATTAATTTATTCCTTTTTGTACATTTAAGAGAACAAATTTAGAAATTGTAAAATAAAAGAAAACAATATTGTACATATACTACATAAGTATCTACATATGTATGTATATATAACGTTATTCTAAAATTAAAAATGATTATATTTATGTCATACATACGTACATACATATATTTTCATCGCACCAAAAACAAATTTGTTTCACTTATAAAAAGGCAAAGTTTATACGATATACTTATATGTATAACAGTATACATGCAATGTGTAAAATGATGTGATGATGTGAAAAATTGCGATTTGTGATATTCAAAAAAAAAAAACCCCAAAAATTCAAAAATAATAATTTATTTAAATAGAAAATTATTAACAAAAATGAAAAATATTATTTCGATAACCAACCATTATTCTAAAATAGTTTTTACATTATACGAGGTGATGAAAATAATTCACTAGAAATTTCACACTTCATAGACCATACCGGCAACAATAATATTATTTAAACTAGAAATTAGTACATACACACAATGCAATTATGTTTTATTAACCTATACAACACACACACACACAAATTTAATATATGCAATTGCCTTTGTGTATTTCATTGTTAATTGTTTTCCGCTATTTTTGCAAAAAAAAAAAAAATAAATTGCTGAAAAAGTCACAATTAATCAAGGTTACCCAAATTTAAAACCAAAAAAAAAATATTTCAAAAATTGTCTTTTATTTGTATTTTTGGTTTTTTATTTTTAATAAATTATTTTGTGTTTTTGCTTTCTTAATTCTTGAACTTGTAAGTGTTATACCTGGCCCAAAATTGAAAATCACTTTTCATTCGCTAAATTTATTGATGTCATTATATTTTTTATTGTTGTAAACACAAGTTAAAACGTAAAGCGAATATAATAGAAGCGCGCATTGCATTAAAATTTCAAAATCTTTGAATGCAGAACGCTTTATTAACTAATTAATTTCAGTTGAAAGAAGGGTACTGAACTCTCACACAAATAGTTCTTTAATTAGTTACAAGAAAAATAAGGTATATCTAATATCAATCTGATTTAAAAGCTATACTTAATCAAGGCTAGAAACTGAAATCGAAATTTTATTTTTAATATACAAAAATATTTGCCGATAATTTAGGAAATCACACACTGTATACTTTGAACTCTTATTAATTTTGTATGAGAATTTAAATATAAAAACGTTGATTAAATGGTTATTTTTAGGAAATTGCAGGTGAGATTATTTCCACAAAATATATATTTTATTTTAATTATGTATATATACTCGTAGTATGTGAATACAATAAAAATTAATTTTCTTATCTAACATTTGATTTGAAATCTTTCCAATAATTTTTTATTGTTTGTATGTAGAACATTTTTTTTCTTGATATTCTCATAAATCACATGAGTGACCAAACACTTATTTTTAAAACTGTGAAGCAAAAAAAAGCAATAAAAATAACAATAAGGTAGCAAAAAATCTGAAAAATATTACAGAAGGCAAAAAAGTATATCGAAATTGACGTATAATTGTTATTTGACGACATAAAAAAAAAGAATCTGAGTTCTGTCAGAACCCAAGAATTTTAGTAAACTTCAAATGGTTTTAAATCTGAAAACGGACACGGGATAAAAATATTCTAAGATAGATTTTTTTAGCAAACATGCAATATTATCTTTGATATTAGAATACAAAATACGTAGGTATGTGTAAGCTCTATGCTCATTAATGAACGCGTATCGCGAATATTTTATGTCAAAATAATTTCAAATACTTGTTTTTGAATGAGAGCACCCGAAATACGCAACTTTTTATACGCTCCACCTTTTAAAAACCTCCATATTTTTTTTTAAATTTTATAAGCATTTTTTACTTATAATTACTTATTAAATATTGATTAAGAGTTTACAACTTATTAGGCATTTTTTATTAAAAACCACATTACAATAATTTATTTAATTAAAATCATTTAGTTTTTCTAACAACAATTTTATAATTAAAATAAAGAAAATAAAAGCTTACATATTGATTTTTTTAATACAAGTATAGTTGTTTTATTGTTGTTGTTAATTTTATTAAAATAATTAAAAAAAAAAATTATTTATAGGAATTAAATTTATAGGATCTACACAGAAATACACAAATATACGTACTACTTATACTGGGTGCCTCCTATCTAAGTGCACTGCCATATGCCATTGTATAGCTCCTTATAAAAAGAGACGATGTTCACAACTCAACAAGTTCCAAGTTACAGAGGTTTCCACATATTTAATAATGCGCCTCTATCTGATGCAGGAATGGAGTTGCACTTAAAATTTCCTAAAGTATTGAAAAGTTAGCTGAGATTTCTGTAACTCAAAACTTATTGAGTTGTGAACATCGTCTTTATACAAAAATTTCGTCTATTCACTAGGGTCTATACAATGACATATAACAGTGCACTTGGATACGAGACTACCTGTATATAATAGTATGTACAAACAAAATATAGTAGATAATTTATAGGTATTTAAAATAATGAAGGAGCTGCATATTCGCATTAATCATTTTCTATGAATAATTATTTTATTATTCAGTTTTGCTTTTCTTTTTTTTTTAATAAATAATTTATTTTAATTTAGTTGATAAACACATTATTTGTAGACCTACAATTGTAGCTATGCTTAAATTTACTTAAAAATTATAATATATGTATATAAAAAATATTTAAATTAAAAATATTTAAAAGAAAAATTTTTATAATAAATAAGAAATAAAAAAAAATAATGAAAATGCGTTGAAATTTATTAAAAAAAAAAAAATTAATTTTAATTTTGAATTTTCAAATATTCAAGCAAGTATGTTGAGGCGTTTCTGTATTATAAATGTAAATGAAATATTTGAATTATTTATATTAGTGTAAATGACTGTCATAACATTGTGTCAAAATATAAAAAAATAATCAATAAAATATTATTGTATTAGGTGCTTACCTAGCCATTATAAATGTATTTGTATGGGGATATTGCAGTAAAAATTAAGAAAAATGCACTTAATCGAGTGGAATAACACAAAATAATAACAGTTTGCAATTCCAATCGATGCTAATGACGAATATTTGTTAAATATTTAATAAAATTTTAAAACGTTGTTATGATATCAGTCTCCATCAAGGTTAAATTAAATACTACACTAAGTCCATTTCATTTTGACATAACGAATGCACTTGAACTTTAAAAAAATACCGAATATGTACTTACATACATACATATGCAGACTTCCTCATCATTGATGTACAACTACCTAATATTTCGGATGAAATTTTGTTCAAAATCAAAAGAGATACCGTTTAACGCACTATATAGAAATAAACTATGTACTCGAAAAAAAGCATTGGCAGGAGTACAATATCATAATGTAAGATTGTTATACCAATAACGTGAACAGCAGTTACTATGCGAACTAATTTCTTATATATTACAAGATTATTTTTATACTCATGTATATACATACAGACTTAGTTCATTTAAAATATTCTTGAAATTGTTATAATTTCAGTTTTCCACTTTGTAAAAAAATTTTGAAATTGAATTTATAAAACTAACATTTAAGAATAATTTGAATATTCTGTTTCGTTTTGTTCAAAAAAAAAAACAAAAAGAATAACAACAAATTAATTTTACGATAAGGTAATCCAATAGATTCATTAATACACCTTTTATCGTATTTGTTTATATTTAAACATTATTTATTGGTGTATCTATGTGTATTTCTAAAAATATATACATATGTATATTTAGGTTACGACTTGGGTAAATGAGTCCATATAATTTACATATGTATATAAATTTAATGTGTGTAAGCATGTGTACTTATACTTAGTATATTAATTGAAATGAAACAAAACCCTATCTTAATTTTTCACTGGCGCCATATTAATTATATCATTATAAACCATACATATGTATGTATGTATGCGTATATATTTTTATATTAAATAAAGAAAAATAAAAATAATTTTCCTAATAATTAAGTATAACACTTACTGACTGATAATTATTTAATAATTAAAGATTTTTTTTTTTAATATTTTTGAATGTTTGAAGATTAATGCCTGATTTGATAAGCAAAATAAACACTTAAATTAATTATAATCGCAGGCTTTTTCGATAATATTATTGCACCAAACTTACAAACTGTATGTACATAATGTATGTACATTTTGTAATTAATATGCAATATTTAATATGTTATAATTTTAGGAGAAAAAAAAGGAGGAAAATTATGGAGATTGTTTCAGTTAATTTTTTTTCATTAGATATTTGAGAAAATTTATACAAGAATTCGTATTGGGTCATATTTACCAGTACATCGAAATTTTTATCTTATTTTATTGTTTAAAAATGCGAGAATTAAAAACAGTTCAGATATTAAATAATATTTTAAAGAGGTTGGGAGAGTTCGATAATTTTTCATAGTTCTAATTTTTGAGCTATGAAAATGGGATGAGAGTTAAAACCGACAGTTGCATTATATATGAATGTATGTACATATATAATGCAACTATACATGATATGTGAAAAAGATATTGCAATTCTACATGATATGTGAAAAAGAATTTTCTGTATTCCAGTTCAGTTTTTGAAAAAAATTTGAGTAAATTTTGCTTGGTATACTCATTTATACGAAGCTGAAAATCAATAATTCGTGATAAAATATAAAAAAAAGCCATTAGATTTTATAATAAAATTAATTTCGCCATAAGACCTTCACCATTAAACTTAGCATTAGTCCGTGCACATACATACATACATATTTATTTAAACTATAGCCAATGCTTCCTTTTATTTCGATTTTCTTTCCCCGCTTGTAATTTCGCTTGTAAGAAAATTAAAAAATTTAATTATTGAAAATTTTGATTTGATTGGATTAGAAATAAGGATTTTATTCTATTTATGGACAAAATTTAAGCTTCGCTCCTAAAATTTTTAATTTAGTAATCGGGGTTGCCGAAAACAAAAAACTATGTATGTATGTACATAAGTACATAACCCTTGCGAGGATCGAAGAAAAAATATGCTTATGTATACATAGGTATACGAATATAGTTTAGTGCAAGCTTATATTAACCAGACCCAGGCTTATAAAAAATGTTTGTACAAACTGACATGCAACTTGTCGGTACACAATTAATTAATTTGAAAGCGGTTTACTGTATTTAATTTCTGATTTAGAATTATTTGACATCCATTAACGGTCAAAAATTATTGTTGAATATGTATGTACATATGTGAATGTGTATGTGTGTACAGCAATATCATGGAAAATATTATTTACATATACGAGTATATCATACATACAAACAACACACATTTCCATCTTATTTTCTTCCAAAAAAAAGCGTATTGAATTAATTAAATTGGGTTTTAATAAAAATAAAAGTTTTCTTAATTTTTTTTTGAGACCTACACTACATTCCACGTATAACGTAACGTAATGTACGTTAAGAATGAAATTAAAACAAACAAAAAGAAAACAAACTACAAAAAAAAAAGAAAATAATAAAAATGTAAAAAAGAAATAAAAATACCCTCTTCTATAAATAGAAAAGAAAAATAATTTAGGCGCCATCAATTTGCATAAAACCTATTCACATGTTTATAAACATACATACATACATACTTATGTTCACTTATATTATTGTATAAACTGACATACATATACATACATATGTATATATATATACATATATATATAAATTAGCACATAAATTAAAACGAAATTCACGCTGTTTTGAAAAACTTTGAATGATTTTCGAATTGAAGCGAGAATTTTTTTTCGTATAAATCAGAAGAAATGCAAAATTCAAAAAAAAAAAAGGCTAACAACAGCAATTAAACTTTTCTGAGTGTAAATGTGTTTTTATTAAAAAATGTAAGTACTATTTACATGTGTACATAAGTATGTATGTACATATTTATTAAAGTTTTAATATGTGGATTCGAGCACGTATGAATGTAGGTAAGTAAGCTTGAGTGCTCCATAGCAAATCGAGAAGTGATTGGTTATTCGCATGAATTACCCAACTACTTTTAGTTGATTAGTTAAACAACAAATAAAAAAAATATACGAAATTATTACACATACTTAGTACGCAATACATTTACATAATATACTTTCAATAATACAAGGGTAATTTTGAATAAGTATGTGTGTATGTAAATATGAAAATCATAAGCCCTTATATTAACAATTCAATAACATTTTTTGATAATACTATCGTTATCACTACCAAATTTCTCCTAAATTTATGCAATTATTTTTATGCATTATAAAAAAAAATGCAAGTTTTCATTATTTAGAAGTTTTGGGCTTAAAGGAAATTATTTGTTAAAGGATAATGTGCCTTTATTACAGACAGATAGATTATGTGATAGCACAAAATTTCGGCGGAATCGCATTTCTCTATGGTAGAGAAGCACAAGTAGAGAAAAATAATCAACCAATTTCCTTGAAATTTAATATTTAAATTAAAAATAGTTAACCTATAAATTTTTTGAAAAGATCAGCGCCCGGAAAACGAACTTGGAACCTATTTTACATTTTTCGTCATATCTTAGGAGCAAATTTCTTGAAATTTGATATTTCACGTCTCTTAACTACCGCAAGTAAGTGAGAAATCTTTTCAGAAATTTGGATAACATAAAGTAAACCACTATTAAGAGCTAAATATAAGTACATATAAACATTTTACAAGTATGTTTATAATTTTGTATTTTTTTATAATTATAATACTTTCGCTAAACAAGGAAATACACCTTGCGGTCGGTTGAAAACATCGGAGATTTTTTTTACAAATAATAGGTTTGATCAAATACAACTTTTCATTGAAATATAAAGAACGTCTCTCTTAAACGTTAATATTCAAACATATGTATGTATATATGTATATATAATACACATGTACCTTAATATAGGTATGAGTTATAAATATTTGTTAAAATTATGATAAATTATTTTTGATTGATATTATTTCAACTTCTTTATACTTTTATAAAGGTGTGTATAAATTTATTGCTAAGGGTTAATGACAATAAATGTAGAAAATAAGGAAATTTTTCGTTTTAAATAATTATATACATATTTATAATTTATACCTGTACATATGTATGTATGTGACTATCATTATACAGAAACAAGTATGTGAACTTACAGTACAAGTCCATAAATAACGTCAAATTGAAATAAACAAACTACAAAAAAAATTACAAAAAAATATAAAAACAATAGAAAAATATTCGAATGGATACTTATGTAGTTGGTTTGGTATTTAGTTGAAAGGTGAAATTGTTTATTTTTCTATGTGCTTCGTGTACATTCGTACATATACATATACATACATATGTACACTTAGTTTGCGTTAATTTTTTTTTATTTGGGTGCTTATTTAAAATTGTTTGACACACAATCCTATACACATACATATATATCTACATATCTACATTTGAATACGTCAACAACTACCTATACTTTTAATGAGCCGCTATGGTGGCGCCTGAATTTTTTTAATGCGCAATTTTTTTTTTCTTTATATGCTAAATATAAAATTCAAGTAAATGAAAATGCATTTATACGTAGGTACTTGCATACATGTTTGTGTATTTATTTACACCCTTGCATGCAGGACCTTTTACAAGAATGACGTGTAAACGTAGTTATGTATATGTCATTAAAGACAAGTCAACATTAACGATTACCACCATGGTTTATGTCATTTTTATTAAATGTCATGCAAACAAAAACAAAAAATAACTACATATGCCAATTGTTTATGTCATTTTTGACACATCATACAAAGTTTATTAAAGAACGTCAAATAAATCCATTTATGCCAAAGAGGTCGAAATAAACTTAGTTAATCGCGATTAAATAAAAATTAGGCGGCATAGAATAAAACAATAGTAAATTTGCGATTATATGCTCATAAAACATGGGAAGAATTGGAAAGATATGACGAAAATATTTCTTAATATGTTCAAAATCCTTTGGTAAATCTAATCCAATTTTTCCTTACAAAATAAATTTTCAGTGTCCAAACACTATTTTAAATTCTCCAATGTCCAAAACTGTTTTAAACTCCTTTAAATTTATTTTGATTGAAATTTCACCCATTAAAATTACAATGTTGCATAAAAGCCTTCAAATAAGTTTGTATGTACTTGAACACAAATATGTATGTTCATTTTGTATTGTTATATTATGATACACATGCATGCCTAAGCGCCTACAAACTTATGCACAAATGTATGTAAGTATATATATTTCCAATTAATAACATGAACTCTATTGTCATAATTATTATAAATTATATCTACTGCATGTTACAGTGCTACACTCAAAATTTTAATTATTAAACAAACAATGTCTAATTTAAATAGGTTCAATATAATCTGCACACATATACATATATATATATATATATATAAGTATGTGCATCTATATCCCTAACATTTAATAAAATTTTTCATTTTACATGTTGAATAATGCCGCAATTTATTTCTTTTGCAGAATCTATTCACGTATTTGGCAACGAACAAATTTGACAACATTGTTGCAATTTTATAGTCTTTTTTTTCTAAAGTGGATTGCAAAAAGAAATTAAGTACCTGTATATAAATATCAAGTTGTATGGAAGTAAGTTATATGTACATACATAAATGAATTGAAAACAAAATAAATTTTTTAATTAAGAAAATCTTTTAGATTTGAATAAGAAGCATTGTTATGGAGCAACATTTGACGTATGTACTCTATAGAAAAAAAAATATAGAGGAAGTGTAATTAATACTTTGTAATCATAAAATTATGAATATTTTTAATTACATAATTCATTTGTGTTTTGATTTTGAAATACGTCCGAACGTCACAGCTTTATGGTCACGCAAAAGAAACACAAAATGTGCGCATTTACTGCTTTATTATTCGAAGTTTTAATAATATTTGTAAAATGTCAAACAAATAACAAATTATTCATATTGTAGCCAATCCTACTCTTAAATCAGATTTAAATTAGAAAAGAATTGGTGAACTCACCAGAAATCGGTAAACTGTTAAATTTCGGAATGGTAATTAAATACGAGTACAACATCATTGCTATATGTACAGAACTTATTACGTTCACATGAAAACTTTGATTTGTTTGAAGCATTTTATCAAATTTTGAATTATTCAAAGTCTCCTTCTATTATTTCAGTAAATCAATCCGAATTAAATGTAATTTAATAACAAATAATATATTTTAACAAATTATGACACTTTTCTAGTAGTACAAGCATTGAATTCCAAAATCTCAATGGTATTTTACAGGTGAAAATAATTTTTGTGTTCTGTTACTCTTCAAACACTGGAGTAATTGAAGCATTTTTATTCCTCTAGATGGCTTAACATTTTTATTTGGAAAATAAACGTTTAATCCTTAATGTGTATAATAATTTATATAATAATTTTCACTCTCACTACCTATCTACTCTGCTGTAACAATATTCCTCTATAAAAGAAACAAAGCTTTGCTTCAAACAAATTCTTGTGACAGATACATGCTTGTGACAACTATATTTATCAAACACGTTAGAGTAAGCATGCACATACACATTATTATGTACAAATAATAAAAATACAAATTATTTTAATTGTCACAAATTTTGCAGAAAAAAAAATACCGGAAATCAATATGGGATTAACGGTAATTACTGGCGTTAGTTAATTTTATAAGTTTAAATTACATTCATTTTACATTTACGTATATTTGAGCTAATGTATATATGTATGTAATTATGTATATAATTTCATTTAAATTTATTATTAGCACAATTAAATAAATCTGAAAAAGAAAATTGCTTGTTAATTTTTTATATTTTTCGTCTTTTTGTTTCTTTATAAAATTTTTACACTTTTTTTTTTTTTGAAGGCTAAAAGAATTTTATTCAGAAATAGGTACAATTACAGTTGTATAAATGTATGTAATTATATAAATATTTTTAAAAAATTAAAGCTTGTAATGTATGTATTTTTGGTGACGCCTTGTTGATATGCAAATAGTTAAATTTGAAAATTTCATTTAAAATCTGAACTTAAATGCGCGTTCAATATATGAGTTTGAATGCTAGTTCAAAATTTGAATTTGAAAGCAAGCCCAAAATCTAACATTGAAAATTATATTTGCTTCGATATAAATAGCTGGATTTGTTTTATATGTATAAGTGAATGAGAGGACCGAGGACATTATTTGTACATATGTCGTGTCTAAAATTTTTATACAGTATTACCAAGTTGACAAGTTAACTACATACACTATTTTATATGTAAATTTTTGCAATTAATTAATCAAATATTTAAAAATGATTATTTACATATGAAAGTATGTACAAATATGAATATATATGAATATAAGTATATGTGTAAATTTATATGTACATATAAATTTGCTTATTTTACTTATTATGTACTTGCATAATTTGAATGTGCTTGTAAATTTATATTTATAGAGTAAAAATTACAAAAAAAAATTTAAGCACCATATTAAAAAAACTTTGCAATTTTTTATATTTTTTATAATAAAAGCGTGTGTACAATTATGTTCATAACAAGTGAATATATACATACATATATCTAAGTAAAAAACTGTTTAATGCAAAAAACTGTTTAATAAGTAATTATTAATGTATAGTATAGAGTTGTCGAATATAACAATTTAATAAAATTATTTTTTTTTAATTTTAATTTTTATATTTCTTAATAATTTGTTAATATTGGAGGCCATAACACCGTGCATATTTTCAATAAGTCTCTGCACATTTAAAATTAAATTCATATTTAATTTTCCATTTGAAAAAATTCTTTTATTCTTATATTCTTGCAACTTTAACAATTAAAATAACATTGCCATAAATATTGCATTTACAGAGTAACAACATAAAATACATGTTAAACAATCATGTAATCAAATAAATATCCGTGAGGAGGAGTAAAAATTTACTATTTTTAAGACTAACTAACCATTACGTACGTTGTTAAAGTCAGTCTGTTTTGTTTTTTAATTTTATTTAATATCTCCCGGTGTTTTAACAGTAGGACTCTATTAAATCACCACGCAGTACTACAAGGAGATGTAGTGGGAAGAAACATTCCAGTTAAGTTTTATTATTAACTCTGTCTAATAACATCCTAGAGTTAATCAATTTTATTCCGATTAAATCTATTAAAAAATGGTATATTTAAAACAGTAATTTTTTTTTAAAGATGGCAACTTTAATAATATGAATAAACATAAAAATATTTAATAATCATTTTAAAGTATTTCTCACGTACCGCCAGGCGTCTAACTTCTTGATTATATTAATAAAAATATATTCATGAACAACTATTTAAGTATGTATGTACGTTTGAATATGAGTGAGCGTTAAGTGTTCGTGAATATTTTGTTAAAATATTTTAAAAGAATAAATATAGTGAATTGTAAGTATGTAGAAATATTTAAATATAAATAAATGATTTGATTTTTGAATTTGCAAAATAGAAACTTTTATAAATTTTTTTTATAAAATTGTTTTTGTATTAAAATTTTGTTTTTTATTTTATTTTATTATTCTATCCGAACGTTTTATAATTTCAATCATTAAAATACGCTTTCAATACTTTTTATTATTTCAATGAAAAATCAATTGATGTGCGATTTATATAGAGATCAACTATAATCGTACATATTGATTTTTATAATTTTGTTAATTTTTTTCGCCTCTTCTTCTTGTGTTGTGCTTTTTTAATTTTATTATGGAGCGTGTTAAATTCAGTCGCCTTTTAAATTTTATTTTATTATAATTCGCGTATTCAAATTTCAATCATTTAAAGTGATTGTAGTGTTGTGTGTATAATATGTTTGTGCCTTTGTAGCAAATATGTGTTTAGTTATTATATAATTGCAATAATCATTTCTAACATTGTATTTAAATACTATAATAAACATTTAAGTAATGATAATAGCATTCATAAGAAATGTTTTAAGTTTACGGTCACTAACAATAACGTAATTAAATTGCGAAAATGAGTATGACAAATATGGAAAGTTAAAATCTATATAATAATTATTTCAATATTTATTATAACGTGTGAATCGATGGCTAACAAAAAGGGTACGTTCTTCCAAGCACGGACCAAAAAAATCTTTTTTTTCGACATTACAAAATACTCATACAAATTAAATATGTTACCTTATAGATTAGAACATATTATGTAAGATATGAGGTAACAATGCACCGCCTCCCGACAGGTGGATCTATTGTGCTCCCCTCTCCCTTCCCCTTTACCTATAACGAATAAACCGCTCCCTAAAGCCTATCTTTCCGATAAATTTGATTATCTTTTAGAGATCGACTTCTTGCGGTTCTTTGGGTGCCAGAACGTAATGACATAGAGACTCCCTTGTATTGTGAATCAATGTTTTACACTCAATGAGAAGCTACATTGAAGTCACCTACATCTTTCTCAATTTCATGAATGTGATCGCTGAGTTAGCAGTGGCCCTGTGGGAGACCCATGAGCATTCTCATCCAGTTCTTACCCATTTGCATTATTTTCTTATACCACTTCTGATCAGAATTGCTTCGGCCTATACTTATACTAATTAAGATGGTGCTTGATTTATGAAATATTACAATTTTGTTCGAAATTAAGAATATTTTTCCGGAATATCATTGCGAAATTGAGTTTATCACACATTTTAACAATCGGTATCAATTGCCTATCCAATCATATAATTTTCATATTTTTTATGAAAGAATCCGAATTTCTTCATTCGTCACAATATTTAATAATCTGTAATTAGATCAAATTTTAAAATTATGCAGACCTAGTATGAAAACTTCGCTATATTTGAAAAAATGTTTACAATTTATTTTGTTTTTGCAGCCACTTCAACATGAGTAAACAATAATAAATTTTTTTTTCTTTAATTCGTTTCATGAAATTTTTTATAAAACAATGTAAACAGTTATTACGACTTGAATATCAAATTAATGACACCTTACGAAATTTTCTGACATTTGATAATAAAAACAAGCAGTAAACATAAAATTTAATTACTGGCGTCTACCGACTATTCAAAAAGTAATAAGATTTTGTTTTATTTGTTTTTTTTTTTGTTAAATTAATTTTTATATTCTTATTTTTTTTTTACAAATAAATTGCAACACATAAACACATATTTATAAATAGATAAGACCCATAGCATATGAGAATAAACTTGCTGGAATCCGAAAAGGCAAACATTAAACACAGAAAAAAAAAGAAAAGCAAAAATGAAAACTTGTTATACTGCGGTCTAAAAAAAGTTATGATGAAAAACTCAACTGAATGATTTGTTTATTATGGCTATTAGATTAAAAGCAAAATGTAATTAAATGCATAAAATATTTGCACACTTATTATGCGAAATATTTATTTAATGCGAGAAGTTACAATGCCAATTGTAAATAAATTTATTAATAATGGCAGTTTGCATTATAAATTATGTAAATATTAAGTCATTTTAATAATAATATTTTTATACTAATTAAAATATTCAATTGTAAATTTACGCAGGTGAGAAAATGATATGAAAGAATTTCAAGTTTTTTTAAAGTTTATATTTCTTGCAATATTGTTTAAGTTTTTTAACTTATAAAAACTAAGCATTCGGTCGAACTTGTGCCTAGAAATTTGGAATTTAAAAACTGAAAACTATTTTTACAATATCGAGTGGTAAAACAATCGAATGTTATAGAATGTTACCGACTGGTAGCGCGAGTGTTTAAATCTCCTTGTAATTTAATAAACTAAAGAATATATTTACTAAACAGCCAAATTAACATAGCCTAAAAATATGTAACAGGATTGGGTATTAAGCAATAACGTACAGAAGCGAATTACAAGATATAATAAACTACTCATAGCTGTCAAACATGAAGCACAATTAGGACTTCATATCATTAAGAGCAAGAATATGGTTATAAAAGTAAACCCAAGGAACCAAACACTAATAAAGATTCATAACATAAAAATAGAAGAGGTGTTGCAATTCAACTACTCGGAAAGTACATAAGTTCTAGAATTTATTAATATATAGAATCAAACTATAGAATTTAACCAGAATCACCATTTAATTTTTTAACATGACTTATGTATGTACATATGTATATATTTTATCATCTACCGAAAAATTTTAAAAGTAAATTCCTAGCTAAAATTTTATGCATTTAATATACGATTTTTGCGACTTCGTATTCCAATTTATCTCTTACAATGAATACAAAAATTTTTACATTTCCGGGTTCTTATTAATCTTGTTTGTTATTAATAAACATGTTAAAAAAGCAAGTTAACAATACGCTAATATATACATACATACACATACAGATAACTTACAGCTATGTGTTATTGGTTTAGAGAAGAAGATCAGACTTATTAAAATACTTGTTACCTTAAAACAATTATCACAAGAATTTGATAAAGTTAAATTGGACCAACAGTTTGTAACGTAGCACATTTCTTCGTTCCAAAACTCTTTTTTAAAAAACTAACTAGCTATATAATTATATTTTACTTACATTATTCTATTAATAATATAATATAACCTATATTCGATTATTGCATACTCCTACGAGTACTATAAAAGTGGAGTTATGTTAATATCCTAGGTTTGGAGGAGTATTAACACATTTATCTATAATTTTGACAAATTATTTCAAAATTTCGAAAAAAAACCGAAACTAGTTTCAGATAACGGCACGTTCTGTAGTAGATTTTTTCTTATAAAAATTTCGAACAACAATTTGTTGTAGAACAAATAAATGGGGATCTTTTTAAGTTCACGAGATTACAAAGAGAGAGCTATTCGCAATAAATTTGCCAAAAAAAAAATATCGTTTTTAGAACTTAAAGGAGCTAGAATGTTTTAAGGGCGGCATTTGAAATTTTGAATATAAAATTGAACTTTCCTATTTTAAAGATTGTCAAAATTTTGTAGGCGTTAACGGAATATACAAATGAAATAAAACTAAAACGAACATTTATTTCCAATGTGCTCGTAAAAAAGTTTAAAAAAGTGAAAAGAAAGTAAAAAAAAAATGTAATCAACCCCTGGCAATGTCGCACTGCCATTAATTTAAACATAGACGACTTACATGTATATGCATAAAACCATACATACATACCTACATACATACATGTACAACAAATATTTTTAAACATTTCTATATTGTACACATACCTTTTTCTTTTTAATTTACTTTTTTCGTTTTATTTTAGGTTGTCGGTGGCGCCAGGAATTGAGGTCAGTAAAGATAATGTTAGATAATTTTCTTTTCATTTTGCTTTTTGTTTTATTTTGAGGTTAAATAAGTTCAATGTGATATTTGGATTTTTTTTTTTTGCATTTTAAATACGAATTTATTTAGCGTTTATTTTTTTTGTTAAAATTTACATATACACATACGTACATACATACATATGTACAAAAAAAAACTATTTGTATAAAAACGTAGGTATGTGAAATATAAAAATAAAACTTTTAAAGGAAATAAATTTTAAAAAAGTGATGAAAGATTTTTCTTTCCTTTAGCCAGTTTTGGTAAATTAATTCTTCTTTTTTATTTCTTTCTTTTTTAAGAAATTTTTGGCACGTTTTACATTTTTGGTTTGTAATAAATTCAAAATTTTAAAATACATTTTAATTGCTTTTTATTTAAAATACAAAGTTTGTTTTGAATCTGTTAATATTTTTTTCATTTCGGATCGTAAATTTTGGAATGAACATCAAAATAAATAGATGTTTTTTTTATTTATACGGGATTTTATTTATATACGATCATGATGTTTTAATTTAAATTTAACTTTTTAGTTTTTTTTTTCCTTTCTACGTAAACATTTTAATAATAAAAAATATAGCAAAATAGCAAAATTTTAAATATTCTTTTGTATTAGAGTAATTCTAAGACAAATGGAACTTATTGACCATAAAACGTCAATTTGTATTAGAAAAAAAAGGCGGTAAATGATGCATGACAACGCAAAAAATTATTATTGACGCGAATTTTATACAGTAAAAAGTATACGAATTACGGTAAAAAATTAAATTAATTTTGTCTTTCAAATTTATCACAAAATTTTAATTTTTTATTTAAATATCTATTCAACAACAAAGCGAAACATATAAGGTTGTAAAGCGAAACATATAAGCTTGTAAAGCGAAACATATAGGTGTAAGAAAAAAGAAACATAGGTATAAGCTTGTGAAATTGCTCTCAGGTATGAGAAACTTAAAAGGTATTGTATGTATGTACACATTGAAATTTTTACAATAGGAATTTCCGAAAATTATTTGGAATAAAAGGAACCAGAAGCAGAGAAATTTTAAAATTTTTCTATATACATATGTACATTCTTATGTACATGTGTATAAAAGCAAAAGGTAATTTGCCGTCAAATTACCTTTTTACATTTTTTATTACGATTTTAATTAAATTTACTATTAAATAGAAAAATCACCTCATTACTTAATTAGAAAGAATCATGTACGTTTAAATATAAAATATGTGTAGTATATACAAATAGATCTTATTTAACAATATTATTAAAATATCTACAAAATAATAAATTTAAAATTCAAATTAGTATACCGTAAAAAAAAATGTGTCGAATCAATATTTGACCTTCTATGACATTCTAAACAAATTCAAAAATAAGGCCGTTTTTACGCGTCAAAAAAAAACGCTCAGTTACAAAGATTGTGTTAATTCTTTGAAGAACAAAGCGAATTAATATTTGGTATGCATTTCTTTTGCTTTAAATATGTTACTGTGTTTAATCTCCTAGGCATAGATTCAATCAGTGCTTTTATTCACTCAGAAGGTTTTCAAAATTACTTGCTTCAACTCTTGCTTGTTACTAATGTCTCTTTTTTTTAATATTCTTATCCAAATAATCCCACAAATGCTCAATTGGGTTAAGGTCTGGGGAGGATAATCAAAATATTTGGGTGCCTCATACAGTAACCATTCTTTACGATATTAATGTTACTAACCTAATTTGTTCATAAATTTGGCTACTTCTACTCAATATAGCGAAATTGTACTATATGAGTAGCACAATTAAATCGTATGAACCGTTTTAATGCTATAGAATACTGTTTCAAAATATGCTGCAGTATTGCGTTTCGCAGTTATTGTTTTTCAGTATTACGTTTATGAAAATCCCTAATCACTTCGGTTTTCGCAAGATTCGCATTCAGATTCGAATTCGCATTTCAAATTCGACAAAATATTTAATAAAATTTTTATATTCACAAAAGTTTTCATTTATTTTTCTTCTGATAATTTTATGTTCTAATCATATATTTTTTTTATTAAATTTTCTTCGTTTCAAATTACCCACATTTTTGGATTTTCGGTTAACCTCATAAATACATATTATAGTAAAAGTTCACTATTTTGTATTTAATTTTAAGTCATCCAGAAATAAATAGAAAAAAAAAATTAAAGAAAATTATAGAAAAAAACAACACAAACAAACAAAAAAGAACTGTAACCAGCAACAATACAAGAAACAGAAAAAAAAAATAGGGAAGAAGAAGAAGAAGGGGGAAGCCCAAAATATTTTTTTTTGTGAAAAAATAAAAGCAACACAAAAAAAAATCAACTCGACAGTCGACACCCGTAATCTTTGTATACTCACAGATACATTTTTCATATTGTACACATTTTTATGATTATTTTTTTTTATTTTTCAATAAATATTCTTGTTTCGTTATTTTCTTTTCACTTTATTTATTACAAATGTATGTATGTGTATGTATATATGAGAATATATCGCGCGACTTGCAGGCGCCAAACGTCACCTCGATTAGCTTTATTGGACGGCCTTCAAAAAATGCTTAAGCCATTATATTTACATACATACACACACATACAAACATAGCACACAATCTATGAGGCTCTCGTTTTAAGTAATTTTTATTTTATTTATTTTTTGTTCTTGTTGTTGTTTTTATTGTTTTTTTTTTGTTTTTTTAACATTTTGAATTTGTTATTTTAGTTTTTGTGTTTTCGTGTGTTTTTCACAAAAATTTCGGGTTTTTCTTTTGTTTACTCAGAAGAGAGCTAGTCAGTCAGACATAAAAGAAAAAAGAAATATGAAAAAAAAAAAAATTATATTTGAGTTTTTCTTTAATACTTAAATGCATTTTTTTCTTTTCTTTTTGTTTTTTTTTGTATAATTTTAGGCAAACACATTATGTTAGCATTTCTTTACTAACATGTACATACATATGTACGTATGTATTATTAAATATATATGTTTATACATGTGTTTTTCTATTTAGTATCTGGTCATTTAGTTTCTGTTCTTTTAACGTTTACAATTTGTAACTGACTATCTTTTGAATGTTATCCTACAAAATCTGTTGCTTTTTGAAATTTTAACATTATTTTAGAATGTATGTACATATGTATGTATGTATTTATGTACATGTGGCTTTAATATTTTGAAAATGGTATAACTCAAAAAATTTTATTTTCCAGTTAGAAATGACAATTTGTTAAGAATTCTTTTTTCTTCTACCTTAAAAAAAAAATAAATTTTTTTTTGACGAAAAAATCGAAAGTCTCTCTGTTTTGGTCTGAATAATAAATATTTACATAAATCCACTGGCACTTAAAAATCCACTGGCACAAAAGCTTTAATAATTTGGTAATACGACATAAAGCGTTTATAAAAAGGTAAATTAAGTAACAGCCTACTTTATTCAGCAATTAAAATTACATATATAGCTGAAAATGTTAATTTGATGTTTTCGTGGATTAACCTCATATTTTGCTTTTACACTATAAATCTGTACGATATTGACTACATGTACAATGTATTATTACATTAACACTGCATGTTGGATGTCAGAGTATTTTGAAAATTAATAAATTTTCAACTTGCTACAGTTTTATTGCAATCATCCGATGTACATACTTATTTCATGAATTCCAAAATTTTCATTTAAGGTAATCTACACATACTTCTATAGTTAAAAGCGATGGAGTTACAATTTACTAAAATATTGACATTAAAAAAATAAAAAAAAATGAATAAATAAAGAAAAAGTTACAAAAATAAACAAGAGCAAAAATCACAAAATGTTTAGAGCAACAAAAGAAAGAAGAAGACATTGCCTACAGGTGATGATGATGGGTGTTTGGCGGATTAATCTATTTATAGCTAACATACATGTCATGCATGCATCCATACTGTATGTTCGTACGTTATAGACGTAAGCAACTCTATAGATTAATTTTTATTGTTATTATTTTTTTTTTTGGGGAATTACAAAATTATCATCAAACATTCAAGAAAATGATTATTGTGAAAAATTTTGTGGTTGTCGCGACAGTTTTTATTCTTTATTCTCTTTTGTTCTTCTTTTTCAATTTTGTTTTTTTTTGGTAACAAACCCAGTTACAAATAATTTTTAAGCTTTAACAGCAATACGGTAGGTATTTTGTCTACTATTTTATGACAGTTTTTATTTACATGCATACATATAATATGTACATAGATATTTACTGTGTGTATACATTTATATATGTATGTACCTATATACTATTAACATTTTGTAATAATGTTCACCTGTTATTAAAAAAAAAACAAATGTTATTGTTTAATTTTAATGCTACTCTTACAATAAAAAATCTACAATATTGTTGTTTTTGTTTAGATTTTGTACAAGTGTAATAAAAATTATATTGGCGTCGATTTAATAGTTTTCGGGCAAAAATGAAATTAACTTAGTTTTTCCTTTTGTGTCAAAATTGTAATGTGATTAAAATATAAAAAATTTTAAATATAAAGGGTGTGTTTCCTCTCACTGTCCGAAAGTTCGAACTATATACAAGAAAAAATTTCGATTTTCTCTTATGTATACCGAAGGACTGATATTATTATATCGACATTAAAATCAATTCATAAATAAATATCATATGACCTAAAATAGAATTATTTTGGCTTCAGCCTTCAGTCAAAAATTAAATTTTCTTTTAGTCCGGCGAACGAACTAACTGCCAAGCCATTTCATTTCTGCATAAGTATATGTTAGTATGTAATATGAAAAATTTTGATTGGTTAAAAATATTATGCGAACGTCCGAACACTGGTAAAAAACGCACCTTAAATGTTTTAGAGATTAACAAACAAAAGAAATACGAGCCAATAAACAATTTTAATGTTAAGTCCTACAAACTTCTTAAGGCAGTGAAATATTTCTATGCATCTACAAGAAACTTTGAAGATCTAAAATTAAATAAAAAATAATGAAATACAAAAAATCAAAGAAAAACTCTAAAAATTTGGAAAAATTCCATTGCACTACAGCTGTCCAAAGCTTAACAGGTTTCATCATATTTTTGGTACTAGCTACATACAAACGTACGTACGTGTTTAGGAACAAGAGAAAAAATATGTACAAGCTACATAAACTACAACATGTTTGAATACTGAATTTTAATTTAAAATATCAAACAGTCTATAAAAATATCCCTAGCAATCTTAAAATACCGTAATTTCAATTGAAATCAAAAAAATATTTTTAATGTCATGGTGAATAAACAAACGAACAAACAAACAACTGTTCAATTCTTTATGTAAAAATTTTATACTGTGGCATGTGACGTATTTGTCAATCGCCATAAATAAAAATGTGAAATTTTCAATTATTTAAAATATGTACATATGTACATACATATGTATATATATTCCGTTTATTTTTCTATGAATAAAATGTTTCAATTTTTATAAAAGTATTGTTCGATGAAAATTTAAAATTAAAATAATTCATCTCATTGGGTAATTAACATCTAATTGCAAGTAGGTGAAATTTAATTTGAGTGATGAAATATTTTCAAAAGTTCAGATATACATACAAACATACATATGTCAATACATTGTACATTTATACATACTATGCATTTTTTTCGAATAATTTATTTTATTACAATGTTTCAAAGAATAATTAAGATTATATCGAAAAAAATTAACATTAACTTGGCAGCCTTTTGATATTTTTATATTTTATTTAATTTCCTTACTTACTTACATATATATCAAATCGATCTTATTTATATTTTAATTAAATTTTTTTTTTATAATGCGTTTATATTTTTGTTCCGTTTTACAATATGTGTACATACGAGTATCAAGCCCCGCAAAAATATTATTTTGAGTAAAATGACAAATGTTTCAATTCGTCATGAAAGAATATTTCGAATGAATAAACATTGTCACTACAATAAAAACGAAATTCGTTTAATTTCGAGAGGGGGGGTTATTTTAATTTTAATATCTTCTAAATTAAATATAATTTTTTGTCGACCACATTGCATACAATAAGGGAGGTCATGTGATGACATCAAACTTCACATGTAATGTTTTCCGCAGAAATGCGATCCTCCATGCTAGGGAAGCGTATATAAGCAAAAAGTTTACCACTTTGTCCGCCTGATTGTCTGTGCAGATTAGTATCGCAAGTTCGGGTAGAATGATTTTCACGAAAAAATATATCTAAGTTTACTCTGAGGATGAGAGGGGTTGATTAACTTTTGGGTTATGTCGATATGTTAAGAATTTTCTTTTATTTGAGTAAGTTAAAAAATTTCTATATACCTCCGATTTCTTTTCTTTATGTAGCTACAACATTTTTTTTTAAATTATGATGTAGATTTTTTATAATTTATCGTAATACACTACACTTATTCCTACATTTAATTATACTAAACTTAAAATTAAAAAAAAAATACACATATAATTAAAAAGTAAAAAAAAATCATTTTTGGACACCTTCCGCTCACGTTATTAATACTTTATAGGTATGTATAAAAAATTTTGCGAAATGACCTGTTGAACAGAGAAAATATGATAAAAATAGAAAATGGAAAAAAAAAATTACTAGCAACAACAATAAATTATAATTTCAATATTATTTATGTAAAATTCCAAACTAATAAAAAAGCAATTCCGAATTAAAATAAAAGTGGCGACTAAAATTTTAGTGGCGCTAAAAATATAAATTAATTAAATATGCAAAATGTAAAAAATTATATTTGCATTCACCTTTTAAATATTACAATAAAAAAACTTTATTTATAATAAAAGTTGATCAATTAATATTTTGTTTTAAATAGCATGAGTTAACGATTGTACACTCCATACTCGATTAACAATGTATTCACAAGCGATTAGAATAAATTGAGGTTGTCAATTAGAAATCAATTGAATAGAGTTGTAAAACACATAACTTTTGCTATAAAAGCGGAAGTGACATATTCGACTAAATAAAACTTAATACTCAAAAAATGTTCTTAAGTTTAATTTGCACCTTCAACAATCTCAGTTGCATTAATAAGCGAATTTTGAAATTTTTTTTTTGTATTTCGGATTTAGTGTAGTTAATATTTTAATAATGTCAGATCAAATTTTTTAAATAAACCTTATTTTTGTGAAAAGAAATATTCAAAATTCAGAAATTCGGACATAAAACTGCAGAACAGATGGATAACTTAGCCAAAGGAATGAATCAAGACCGTTAAATTAACTCCGAACTAGTTAACTATTGTTTTCTAGACAGAAGCTTTACAAAAGAGCTGCAGCGATATGAAGAAATTATCGCAAAATTCTTTCTCTTATTGCTTTATACAGTAATCGTCATGATTACCTTAGGTACAGCCTACAGACAATTGCCTTTGACATATCAATAGGATTTTGCCTATTGCACTAACAATAACAATGTTCTTCATTTTTATATTGAAACTTAAATTTTATATTATACGCTCTTATATTTTTATATATGTACCTTCATTTTCTGTTGTTAACGATCCTGAAAACTGAATCCGAAGATCACGCTTTTGATCTGTTATAGAATCGTTTGTACGTTTTTCTCTGTCTTTCGTATTTTGATTTAGCGCATGATCTAGAATAAAAAATGAATTTTATTAAAATTTTATATATTTTTTAACAGCTAGGACTAATGAATGAAGATATTTGTCTAAAAAAAAATTTGTACTAAAATTAACATCTATTAGATATTAATTTTAGTCTATGGTATTGATGTCAATACCATAGACATAAATTATCATCTATTACCTATTTAATTTGACATTTTCCTTTTTAAAATAACAGTTTTTGTTTTAAAATAGAAACGAGTTTCAAATTTAAATAACTACAAGTAAAATACAATTTTTTAAAAATAACACCTAATAAACAATTGAATTTGGAAATTGTTCACCTAAAAATATGCAATTTTTGTATACTGTGTTCGAGTTCGAAAATCTTTATGGCGTATTTAAGCGGGTACTGTTTGTTATAGCGGTTTTAAGAAGTAACGTAGTCTACAATTTTTAAAATATGTAACAATAATGATTGTCATAAACAAAAAAAAAAAAAAACTCTAGAAATATGCAATTTTAGCAATTTCATTTCAGCTTAAAACTATGACGAACTCAAAATATGTAATTACTGCATGTTTTTAAATTTTTTAAGGTAATATTACATCGAATTATTCGACTTATGATTCACAAATTACAAAATATCCATTAAAATTGTCTTGTCGTAGATCATTGGAACTAATTTTAAATTAAACACACTATTCTTAGTACTAATAATAATGAAGTAATATTTGGCATACTTAATAAGTATTTTTTAATTCTGTAAGATTTACTTTTGGAATCAACTTCAATTTGAGTAATATGCATTATTTATACACAAATAAATGCATTTTTATTATGAACACTTGCTTTTTGATTACATAAGCATCTACATCATTTTGTTTTCATTTGTTATACGTATATAATTATTTTATACAGTTTAATTTTTAATTTTTTGTTTAATTTATATTTACTCATACCGTATATATACAATTTTCAATTTCAAATGAATAGTACATACTTAAGTCATTCGAAAGAAAAAATTTTTTTTTTTTTTTTTTTTTTTTTCCTTTGTTCACTCCAGTTTAGGAGCATAGGGCTTCCACATAGCCTCTCCATCGCACTCTGTTATTTGCCAATGTTTTTATCTGTGACCAAGACTTGCCGCTGTCGGCGATTTCTTTGTTTATGGTTCTACGCCATGTCATTTTTGGTCTACCCACTTTTCGTTTCCCTTGGGGGTTCCACTCTAGCGCTTGACGTGGAATCGCACCCGGTGGTCTTCTTAGTGTGTGCCCCAACCAGCGCCATTTACGTTTCTTGATTTGTGTGGCTATAGGTTCTTCACCTGTGAGGTCCCACAGCTCTAGGTTGGAGATTCTATTCGGCCAGAAGATTCTACATATTTTTCTGAGGCATTTGTTGACGAATACCTGAATGCTGTTTATACTGGCTTGGTTTGCGTGCCAGGTCTCGCTTCCATACAAGAGTATTGGTTTTATACAAGCGCCAAACAATCTCAGCTTGGTTTTTCTACTGAGATTGGACGATCTCCAAGCAGTCCACATTCTGCCAAATGCTGCCCTAGCTAGTCCGATCCTGTTCAAGATATCATCCTCCGTTCCCCCCGTTGTAGTTATTATACTACCGAGGTAATTGAACTTAGTGACGTCCTCTATAGTTGTGTTGTTTATCATGAACGTGTTCGTGTTGCGGCAGTTTAATCTTAAGGACTTTGTTTTTCGTGTATTTATTTGGAGTCCAGCACTTTTTGCTTTACTGTGTAGGAGGTCGAGTTTCGCTTGCATCTCTTCGTAAGTATGGGAAAGCAGGGCAATGTCGTCAGCGTAATCCAGATCTTCTAAACGATCGGTTAATGACCATCTTATTCCTCTGGGTGTGCTTGCCACTTCTTGCATTATGTTATCTAGGACAGAGTTGAAGAGTATCGGTGAAAGTGGGCAACCTTGCTTAACTCCACTGTTTATAATGACTGGCTCGCTTAGTGCGCCATTGTGTAGTATTCTTGTTTCATTCTGATCGTACATCGCTTTGATTATGTTTATAATTTTCTCTGGAATTCCTTTTTTCCTTAAAGCACTCCATATAGTATCTCGTTTTACTGCATCGAAAGCTGTTTCGAAATCTACAAATGCAATGTACAATGGTGAGTTCCACTCAATAGACTGTTCCACGATGATTCTCAATGTGTTTGCTAGAATGCGAAAGAAAAAATAGTGTCATTCATTTGTTATCGTATTTTTTTTTTATCTTTTACTAACCTTAGAAGGTCATTATTGAGTCAATAGCACTTTTTGGAATATTGTCGTGTTATTATACTAGAGCATTTATTTACTTAGAACTATAATTATAATAAGTTGAGAAATGCGTAAAGTAAAAAAAAAAGAACTTTTATATTATTACTTAATTAAGATAATAATTTTAAAATTTTTGTACAGACATAAACATTTTTTTATATTTTAAATATTATACATATATAAATTTTTGTAAGTATTATATATGTACATATATTTTAACCATTAAATATAATCTACTTAAATTTTATCAACAAGAAAATATTATAAAAATAGTATAGTAATAGTGAGATAAGTGATAAATAAGTTATGATAATTGTTAAATACGAGCCTTTATATCTTATCTAATGAAAATTAAAAAAAAAAATCAGTTAATTTTAATTCAACATCGAAAATAAAAAATGTATATTTTTTTAAAATAGAAAAAAAGAGGTTGGTTTTTTTATTATTTTTTTTTTATTTTCAAGTAAACAACTTGAAATTTAAAAATAGTAACAAATTCATTAAGGTAGTAACAATAAATTAAATAAAATTACATTGAATAAAATACAGTAAGTGTTCAATAAATTGAAATTCTTTCATAATATATAGCATAACTAAAGGAAAGAATTTAGGTAAAAACTTAAAAAAAAAAAATTTTGTCCTCGAATTGAACTTTAACCAGTGACCTTTCGCTTTTTAGGCAGACATTCTATCTGCTAAACTATCAGGGTATACGAAGAAATTAACGACAAACTGCTCTTCAAATTGCATTATACAGTAATCGTAATGATGCCAACCATCGATTGTTTATATACGAGCGATTCAAGCGTAAAAAAAAATGTAGTTTGCGAAAATCATTGCCAACTAAAATTTAAAGTTTTTTATTGCAATTAATACAATTATTTTTCAGAAGCTTACATTATCTATTATATTATATTTATATTGAATTATTCGAACTATTAAGAATTTACTGTACTAGTTTGCTTACAATAAACTTAATATCAATATCAAAAATCGATAAGTTACTGTTTCCGGATGTGTAATAAAAATAATTTTTATTAATCATTGTTTAAACTTAATTGTAATTGGAAACATTTGGAAATGCAAAGTTACATTAAATACAAATAGAGAATAAGTATTACACATATTTATGTAAATAATGTATAACAAATTTCTAAAACTTCATTTATTTTATTCAACAATAAGTTTAATGTAAATAATGTTCAATTGATCACGTCAAATTATTATGAAGTAATGTTCGCTATATAAAAGTATAATAAAAAGTCTTGTCTCGTGTTGTTTCTTTGGTTTCCATTTTGTTTTCAAGTTTCATATAAATTAAAATTGATAAAAACTGGATCACTTAATTGTTAAGTACCTGAAAGTATTATTTGATTAATGCGATGCAGTGGTTATAGCTTCGTTTTCGAACCCCGGTCAGATAACCATAATAATTATGCTTAACGTTATATAGCTTTATATACAATATTTTAAAATAAAATCTTAATATTAAAACAATCGCCCATATATCCATAATATTTGATATTGCATACCGACAAAAATAAACAACATAAGTATATCAATAACCTTCAGTATAAGAAAAAAAATATATTTTATAACAAAAAAAAATCGGCTCGGTCACAGCCTAGTTAACTCAATGAAAGGATCCTAACTGTCCCAAGTGGAGTAGAGAAACAAAAAAAAACATAAAAATATTATGCATTCTGTTATACTGGCCAGATCATATTGAAGTTAATAAATACAATCAAAAGGGTTTTTCCATACAAATGTATATACATACATATGTATAAGTAATTCGTACAATTCTCATTAACAGTAATTTTCTAGTTAATTAACTGTTATACATATGTTACAACAGCTTTGAAATTTTGAAATATTTAGATATTTATATGATATTAAAAGTTGAAACACTATTATACATTTTTATTTGTAGAACAAAGTAATAAAGAAAAATGTGAAAATTTCCAACGAAATTAAAAAAAACAATGATGAAATTTGTTTTAATGTTGTATGACAAATAGAAAAAAAAACTGTTATATTCAAATTCTACAAAACAACCTCTATTAATTTTTTAATTTTAATTATCCTTTCATAAAAGAGGAGAAGTTTGATTTAATTTTTAATTATACTCAAGTATTTAATTGTATATAAGTAAAAGAAATCCACCCAACTATATGGTGAAAATTTCTTGAATGGTAAAATTTATACATATGCATGTGTAGGTATATGTACTTATATAAATATGTATACATGATTTTCATCATCTTCAGTTCAGTATTGTCATTAATACAATAATAATATAACAATTTATTATCATTTATAGTTAGCAAGTAACAAAAGAAACAGCAGCTCAATTAGTCGACATAGAAAATAAAAATGATGGCGGCGACTATTTTTATTACAGCGACAACAGAATAAAAACAAAAAAATATAAATAAAAATAATATAAGAGAGAAAATTTCCAAGCACAGTTTGCTGCTCTTGACTGGTGACTTTTTATTTTCTTTTTTAAATTTTTTTTTTCTTTTTATTCTTATGATTATAATTTTTATTGTTCTTTTATACAATAATAGTCGTCGGCTGTGTATTTGCTTCAAACATATAATACGTAAGTATGCTTACATACTAAACATACATATTATATACATCCAAACGTATATACTATTAGTATGCGTTTAAAATATGTGCTCGTATAATAGTACACATTTGTACTCGTACATAATATACGCGCAAACACAAGAAACATGCACATATACGTTTATTTGAATTTCCATTCGAACCCCATATTAACTACATAAGTTAAAAAAAAAGAAAAAAAAAAAGACTTTTAGTTAATTCGCGAAGAATTCTGGCGCCGATTTAAACAGCTGCACCGGTGTTTTTATATTGATTTGTCTTGTGAGTAATATTATTTGACTTAATAATGTAACTTCGTATAGTTAGTTACTGCTTTTACATGGATGTAAGTATGTATGTACATATATTGTGGTACGTACATATGTATATAACATTAACTTGACGTAACATGCCTACATATCGTTATAGAAAAAGATACAAAGCCCGTATACAAAAATTTTGACATGAAATGCAGGTAGTGGCACGTTTCCATATGTTTTTATGAAGGTACATGTGTATGTACAAATTTACTAAATTTATTTGTTTGGAGAGTATTAATTACAATTATATAAGATGACAGATTTAAATTTTCTAAATTAAGTATGTTGTGCCTTAAAAATAATGCTGACCAATGATACAAGTGCATACATACTATATCTCCTGAGAGCCGATTTACAATTTATTTAATTTGGGCTTTAGATATATAATTTTTCATTGTAATTTTGGTGATCAAGAATTTTTACATATGTATGTAAGATTTCATTTGTAAGAATCATTTTGTAATATTCAAATACACATTTTCTTGCATGTGAGCACAATATTAAATTTCAAAACAAAAATGAATGAAATGAATTACAAACAACTGCAGTTCTAAATTTTGTCCCTCTCTTAACCTGATTATGAAAAATTAAATTCATTTAAAGCACACGTTTAACCTTTAACCTTGTAGTAAAATGTACATCTTTCGCTTTTTCTTTTGTTATTATTTCCTTTTATTTCTCTCTCACATTTCATATTCTCTGTGTTTTGAAACGGTTTTATATGCTCTCTAGCTTAGTGTTAATTTTTTTACAATAAACACTTACGGAGATGTTGGGAGAGTGTTGTAATAATTAATTTGCTAAAATTTTCATCTCATACTTTAGAAGTTTTTTAATACTTTAGAAGAATTGTTGTAGAAAAGTGGTTATTGGTTTGACTTTTATTTGGACGTATTCATGACCATCTGTCTGTCATATGTGTATATATATATAACGAAATATTTTATGTAGATACATAAATATTACATACTTTACAATTCAGTTAAATTCGAATATTCTTAAAAATTTTTAATATAGTACCTAAATTCTTATGCACTTCAACCCTTCCAAATTAGAATTTTACATACTTATTTATTCTTGACCATAAATTTGAACGATTCTGTATACATAGTCCTATTTTCATCAAAAGACGAAAAGATGGCATAACATATAGTATAAATATTCAGCCTATTCACTATTGTCACATCGCATGTTTATATAAGAACAAATGTATAAAATCTAGATCTGTAACTAGCTGCGATTTTTTATTCAGTACGGAAATTTCTGTGTCTGGTTTTTCAGAAAAAAAAAAAATATAAAAGAAAAAAATTGCTAGTAAATATTTAATTAATTTTTTTTTTTCAAATTCCTTTCAGTTGAAATACAGGGTGTGCATTATAAAATCCAAGAATAAATAAATGATAGCAAAACGAAGTAAGATGAAAACTGAAATTATTCCGATGAATGTTCTTTAATTAACTTGAAATCATCCAGCTTCTCTATTTTAAAAAAATCTGATCGTAATTGGTATACTCTTATTTTAATAAAAACAGTTTTCCACACATATGAAATTATTTTGATTAAAAGTACTTATACAAGAGTGTCTTGCAACGATTGATCACAATTTACTACAAAATTAACGTCATCCGTATTTTGAGGCGTTAGGGGAAGCGTTTACACATCATGTTACCCAAAATTTGTAATTTGCTATCATTTTTTATTTAAAAAAAATACCCTGTATATGTTTCAAATAATTTTTTGTTGGATAGTAAAGCTTTGTTCACTCTAATTTTAAATGTTTTAATAGAGTATGACTCATTCATATATAGGTTTATTTATAATCCATTTTGTCATAATACGAACCTGTGCTTTGTCGTTTTTATGAAATAAAATTTTCTAGTTCTTTCATTTTTTTAAAAAAATTGAAATAAAAGAATCAAAAACTGGTAGAATAAATGGTGATTTTATACACGTTTATTCTAAATATTAAATGTGTTATACATGTGTTCATTTGTAAAATATGTATAAATTCTAGTAAGCGTCCAATTTCTAATTTAATCAAATTGACATTTGATGTGAAAGCTTGTTGTAAGTACAATATCTCTTATATAATGTGAAAGTTTATTATTAAATTTTCGTGTATTTTGCAGTTTCAATCCTGTAAATAACTGTATGATAATATAACACTTAAAAAAAATAATAACAATTTACCGTAAAACATTTTCAACTCTTTAATTTCCTATTCAAATGTTAATTTGTACAACCACCTTTAGTATATATTTGAAACAAGTAAAAACTTTGAATATAACAGAATCCTATTTGTAAAAATTCCGGATCTGTCCTATACTATAATATCCTATTATTAATTTCGAACCGCATTTTGTAATTTTTTAATAAAATGAAATGTTTAAATAAATGTAGTCTAGCATAAAATTAAAGGCGTTATTGTGAACTTTATTATGAAATTAAAAATTATTTTGCTAATTTGTTTTACTGAATTAATTCATTTAGTAAAAACTATTAATTAAGTATAATTCAAAGATTTTAATTAAAATGAATGACAAGTTATTAATTTCGAATGATTGCATTTATAAACAATTATTGGTGCCATTTCAAAAAATTTAATAAATATAAATGAAAAACACAAATGTAAAGTATTTATTATATTGGAACATGTTTTATTGCACATGTACATATGTATGTACGCATATGGTTGTGTAGGTATTTGTAATAAATAATGTCTTTTAAAATGGAAATAATCACATGGAATAAAAAAATAATCACCGTTTTCGAAAATTTAGAATTCAGTATTGCACAAAATTTGGCATTCAATTTACAAAAAAATACGTGTTTACAGAAGCGTGGTAAATTTCAATTGTCGAATAGTATGCCGACTTGAATATCTATACATAATGTTAAATTTGTCAGCAATTTTTTTTTTTGTTGTATTTTCAAATTTTACCAAATATGAAATTATGTATTTGGTATTTGATAATGTAAATAAAATTTGTAATGTAAAAAATTTATCCATTTCGCATCAACAAATTTTACTAAAAGTAAGCTTAACATTTGTCATGGAAATCAATGAACAATGATCATTTGTTTGAAAACCTGACATTGATTCCGACATAAGGATATGGTTTCACTATTAAAGTATGGCATACCACAAACTGTTATACAATAACAGAAATCACCGACATATCGAAATAAAATTTAGATCCTGTCAATTTGTGTCTGAAATTGTGTCATTTGAACTTTCCCAATTCTTTTCAGGATTAAACCAGAAATATGTGGAGTTTTGAAAGTTAACATTATTGGTTTTATAAATATAACTTCCAACTATGTACCTGCAATACTCAATAAAGTGAATCAAATTCGAGGGTCTAGGATAAGTATCGCGTTAGGAAGATTCGTTGTTATTATGAGACAAAAATCTCTTTCTTTTCAAAAAATTTAATCGAAAGATTATGAGGCACGAAATTTTATAATTTTCGTGTATAATTTTTAACAATACCTACACAATACCTAAAATGTTTCATCCTTTATTAAGAGTCACAAATTACTGAGGTAATACTTAAGTAGTTTCAATTTTTTTATGCTTTTGACATAACAACTATAATGACTAATGAAAACTAAGAAACCTTAAAATTAAAAAAAAAAGAGCAATAAAAAATGTCAAATTATATGTATATATGTCATAGCAAATAACAGTTATTCTAAATCATCACCCGCACTCTTTTATTGCAATAATTACACTAACATTAAAACTATTCAATGTGACGGAATTAAAGTAAATGATCATAAAAAAAATTTATATTTTAATTTTTGGAAAAACATGCAAATAACATTAATTAATTTAAATATACATACTTCAAAAATGATTAATAGGGAATCAATAATTTATGTGATTTTATAAGTACATATGTATGTTTCTGTATTAATAATCTTTACGTAGGTTTGTATGTATAGTACATATTAATATTTGTATATTTGCAGCTTCTGACCATTCTATAAAAGTTTCTTGTATACAAATGCCTGCGTTTTGGAATAAAATTTTATATAATGTTTGCACAATGTACATACTTACGTCCAAACATGCACACATAATATGTATGTACTTATATAAAAGTAAATAGATTAATATTTTCTTTTTCTCTTATTTTTTTCATATTCATTCTGTAAATAAAATTTTTCTTGTCATATTTAAATTTTAATAAAGACGAGGCGCCACTTTTCTTCGCGTTTGCCAAAACCTGTTTACAAAATAAATAAATAATCGGATATTTTGAAAAAAAAAAACACAAATCATATACATATGTACATATGTATATTTGTAAGAATCTTTTTGCTTTTAATATTTCGGGTTGTTGTATATACATACTTGTATTTATGCATATAATTATACACACATGTTCGTATTCGTATATAAATTTATTTGCATGCACATATTTATAAATGTAAACTTTATTTTCTTAGTTTTCTTTCTTGTTCTTTATATTTCTGAAAGTTTACTATTTTAACTGTTGAAAATTTATATACATTTATACATACTTACATACGCACATTATACAATTAATACTTATGTATATATGACTGTATAACAGTATAAACACTATCTGTAACTATATAATTATATATAATATTTTGCTGTTGGCACAGGTTCACAAGCAATCACACACATACATATATATACATTGAATATTTATATTGCTACATTTGTAAGTATCTCATAATATACTTTGACGTAAGAGAAAAATCAGGCGGTCTAGACTCTGCTTTTTTAAAGCTCATTTTCTAATAAATTTTATTGAAAATTTTTCTTCGTTCGATATTTAGATTTAACCTTTATTTAAGCGATATTAAGATTATTTAACAAGCTTTTAGTACAAACATATATACATATATTATTTGTATGTACATATATTTTTTTGACATTACGAAACGCCACTTATACTGTCAGAATTAAATATTATTAAATTAAAATTTTTTCATAAAAAAATAAAACTTAGAAAATTTTATTTATAACCGGTATTTTAAATTTCTCTCAAAAAATATATTTAAGTTGCCTTTTATAATTTTTGGAGATCTCTGAGTGTCCAGAGCTTATTGATCTTTATAATATATTTTAATGTTTTGGTTTTATTTTAACTTGCACAATGTATGTACATATTTTATCTTATTTTCATCTATGTACGTATAAATTTTATATTTGCAAAAAATATTTTGTGTTTTGTTGTACATGCATCATACTTGTAGATATATGAAACACATTTAAAGTTTGAAGACAAATTTCTTATATTACTTCTTAATATTTAAGAAAAAACCTAACACACATACATACATATTTATTTAGAATAACACAAATTTCAAATAAATTCTACCACTATAGGATATCATAAATTAGCTTAAGTTAAAATTAGTTTTAGGTCAAAACAAATGTCAAAGGTGACCGCAAATATACTGGCAGCGAGATTGTAGATCCTAAAAAACTACAAAAACAATGAGTTTTAAGAACGTTTATCTAATTAAACGCATGTATGGCGACATAAAAACATTATTGTTAACATTTTTACACTTACATTCTAGTTGAATACATAATCAGAAAAAAAGGAAATTTGACATTGCAAAATGTCACTGTATTCTACTTCTGAAATAGGAATAAAAAGAATACGTTTAAAATATTCGAATACAAATTAAAAAGCACAGGACACCGAGTATTCTGAATGAATAAGAAAATATATTTTGATATATTCAAAATGTTGTGAATTTCCGGAATACAAGAACTAAAAACGCAACGAAAAGCCTCGTTGCATGGTGATAAACACTTGCTACCGCTGAAAATAAGTTCTTCTTTAGGATTACTACTAAAATATTTTAAAAATTTTACTTTTTAAAATTAAGACCAACAACGGGAGTTCCGTAATATCAATAAAATAATTTTAAGCGTCATTAAATTAAATACAAATTCTCAGCATGTTCACTTCTTTACGCATGTATACGTACAACAAATACACATACATATATACAAATGTAATGGAAAAAAACCGATAATTTTTAAGATTTTCACAAACATTTTTGCCATTAAAATTTAAATTAGAAAAGAAGATTAATGAAAAAAAAATAAAGATAAAAGAAAATAAAATCTAGACATTTCAATATTTTAATATTTATGCCAATTCTTTGGTGCTTTTTTGTTATTATTTAATTTTTTTTTTGTATTTTTGAAGTTTAAAGACCTTGAAAACCAAAATTTTTATATGTTAGTAATCATGTCTGTTTATTTATTTTATTGATTCAGTATCAATTTTGAAATTATAAAAATTTTTGGGAAATTATAAGAAATCAGAAAATTTAATCATAATATTTCAAAATCAATGCAAACCTGAGGCAGACAAAACCTTATAACAAACATGTTGCGTAAGAAACTAAATTACGATTTCTTTTAAATTACTATTAAATTTTGTGATAAGAAGAAATAAAATATATTTGCCATTATAATATAGCCGGTAAATTTGTTTTTTAAAGTTTGTGTAGACACTGAAAGATTTATGAAAATTGCATACTTTTCGGGGCAAATAGTTTATTAATATAATTTTAATGCTTGTAATAGTAGCACATTTTGTATATTTAGTTACACATGCCAAATGTTTGACGTTTATCAGACAATTTCTAAATATCGCCTCCAATTTAATTTTTAAGACTATTAAGAAGAAACAACTGTCGAACTGTCAATGTCATTTTCGATAAATATTGGTATAACACAATTAAATTTTATAAAGTATGCACTTAATTAAGTATTTAATTAATAATTTACTAACCTTCTGGTTTCAGTCTTTCTGTTGTGTGCAATTGGTAAGGAGGTGGTGGAGTTTCTGAAATATAGAAAGAATAAAATATTATAATAAAGTTTTTTGACTTAATTTTGAAATATTAATACATTGCTATTCTTCAATTCATTTAAACTTTGTGATAATTAAAACACCGAATAAATTTAATACACAATATATTAATAATATTATAAAGATATAAGAGCGGTATATTATTCGAACCGTACGCTTTTAAACCCAGTGCCTTGATATGTCTAATGTCTTTTCATTGACCGACTAAATAAGTGTTATCATGCGTTTCTAAAATAAAAATTTTGGTTTCGAACCAAGAGCGAGATTGCACTTTGCGAAGTTTAAAGTTTTTATATATAATTTTTTCTATGAAATTTTAACAGAATTTTTAGCACTTAATGAACGTCTCTATATTAAATTTTGCTTATGATTTGCAACAATAAAAAAGAAAAATTGAATGAAGCTTATTTAATTCTCATTTTAAAAAAATAGATAGGGGTTCGAATGTTAGAGCACAAATATTTCTCATACAACTGTTCTTCTCGTTTAATAGTGGAATAAAAGAGTTGAACCATATTAGTTTAAAGAGTGTAACATTCCCTTAAATTAAACGAAAGCGAAGTGTTCTTAAGTAAAATAATTTTATTCACTTAAGTAAGTGCAAATGTTCTACATATTATTGTAAAAATTGTAAATATCGAAATTTATTGCATAAAAATTAAATATAATAATTATATTACGGATTTACTTTACGATCTTAAAATATTATCATTAGAATTTATACTGCAACAAAATAAAAAAAAACATTTTATCGTAAAAATTTTTAATACGAAATCGTAAATTAAACTTTATTTCTAATAATGTTGAATTTGATAACTAATAGGTATGTAATTTTATTATTTCAATATGCTAACATATATACGAACATAACATGTCCAATAAAACGACGTTTGCAAAATGACAACTTGTTTTCAGTTTGGTCATTTGCTATTAGTTTACAGCCCCTTTTAGATTTTACTTATAATGGAATCGCGCAATTTTCTTTTATCACATTTTATTGAAATTTTTTTTTCTCCTTTTTTTTATTGTTGAATACATTAAATCAAAACTAAATTCTGCATAAATTAAGTAAATTAATTTTATATTTGTAAGTAAATGTGTAAGCGTGTATTGACGGCTTTTTTAGCTTTGTCTCTTACCACTTATAGGTGAAGAGAAAAGAAAAACATTTTGTTAGCATATACATACTCTAACATGGTTTTATTGACCACATTTATTATAACAAAGGAAGTATTGTAATCCCATCAAGTTCAACGCGTCGTGAATATGTGCTAGAGAAATTTGTTACACCAACAACTCGCTTTACTACGGTCTTAACTTGTCTCGAAAAATGCTGACCGCTAAGGGAAATACCCTGAAACAAATTCGGTATGTATACATATAATTCTGCGAAATGCAGATTTATTCGGCTTAGTATATACAATTTTTACGCTTTTCACACTATTATTTGACATTGACATTTATCCAATATCTCGGTTTATAGCCTATGAAAAAAATTACAAACCTTAAAATGAGTTGTTTATTTTCATATAATTGAACGTAATTCTGTAACAACTCCTTCCTGAGACTTGAAATATGGGTTAATATAAATTATATAGCTAAATTATATTTATAGCTAGCCTCAAATTTGAAAATGCAAAATAAAAGAGACCGAATGACGTAAAGTGAAAAATTTTTTGTACATAATTGTTTTTTATTTTTATAAGAAAATCAATCTTTTTTAATTTCTAGTACAAAATTAAAATAACCGCATTAAATTTTACAAATTATCTCGCTTTACGGCTAAAAATGAAAGCCGAAAACCTAAACACTGTTACAATGGCCACAAATGCGAAGCCGCCTTTCTCTAATATAAGAAAATACATATAAAATCTATAAGAGTAAACTAATTGTAAACATTTAAAACATTTTTCAGAAAACATAAAAAGTGATCGATTTTGCTCTGACCATATCAGATTTTTGTACACACATGTATATGTACATATTAGCCCAAAAATCTTAAATTACTTATAAGTATATTTACGTTTATCATAATGTGTAGAATCTTTTATCAGTACAATTTATATATTTATATGTTATATAACCTATAAGTTATAACAATAAAATAATTATAAGTGTAAGTTTGTATATACACATTCATATTAGAGCAAACATTCGTAAATATTTGCAAACTTGAAAAACTGGAAATTATAGGTATTTAAATTGCTTTTGTTTTTCTTTTCTTTCTGCTTTTTCAAAATATAAAAATAAGTTAGATTGACCAGTGACAAATTTATACTGATATATACAAGTATACGTATTTATGTACATTTAATATACAAATACGTAAATAATAGTGCTTTTAATATAAGCAGTAACGAGTTGCAAAGCAAATTGGAAATTTTCTAAATAATTTTATTAAGTTTTGCAAGTACATAGGTACCCACTTTTTGATTGAATTTAAGAATTTATCACAATTTTTTTGGTCGAAATTAGTTTTAAATCTGACAGCTCTGTACTGCATTTTCAAATTTACAGGCATACATTCTTTACACACAGTCGCACACACAGTCATAATATTAATCTTTATTTTAACAAATGACGTATAATATTTAAGTTCGAATTTAAAAAATTATGAAAAAATGTGCTATTTTGTAAATATAAAGGAACAATTGGTAAATTTAAATTCTTCTTGACAAACTAAATACCTTTTTTTTTTAGTGAATTCTTTTCAGAAATTAGAATTGAGTCAGAATGGAAAAATAATCACTAATTACTTTTTCAACATATTGATTATTTTATTTAAGTAATCAATAATTTCACCGTTCTAAAAGTTGAACTAGTTCTCAATCGCATTGCAATCAGTTAGCATCGTAAACATATTCTTTTATTATCTGTTATTAAAAATTTAACTCTCATTTTGCTTATTTCCGACAATAGTGTCAATTACAGAAATAATTTATAAAAAAATTTGACATATTTTTGACATATTCAACATTCTTCTATTAAATTCTTTTAACATATTTTTATTGGTGTTATCCCCAAAAGTAAATTAATTGTTTTAAATTTTCTTTTATGTATATGTACATACAAATACGAGTTCAATGATTTCTACAATTATTAATGATCTTAATAAATTAATAAAAATTTAAAAACTAATTTTTAATAATTAAGATTTCTTAAAACGACTTGGTTAAAAAATGAAGGTTAAAATTCTGTATTTTTTACAATATTTTTAATTTCATTTTTTTGTGATGTCATCACATATGGCATAAACATTTACAACAGTTGAAGTTTTGGCGCTAGTTTCGAATTAAATATCGTTTTTGTGAGAAAGAAAAAAAGCTTTTTTTTCCAAATTCCATTCATAAATTCTACCATCTTCATTTAATTTTTTAAAGTTAAATTTTTTAGTTTGAATGATATTCAAATTATTTGAAAAAATTACGAATTTAAAAATATCCAAAATAAAGAAAAAAATGAGAAAAGGAACGTAAATAATAGCAAAATAGCAGAGTTAAATACTGAAAGAAAAACCTATTTTCATTCAAATCATTTTTGACAAAAAGATCTAAAGATAAGATAAACTTGAAAAGAATAAGATTGAAAAATTAACTTTAACGCTTTTTTAAACAATTGAAAATAAAAAAAAAAATACATTTTTTTTTTCTTTCTAAAAAGTATACATATCGACGCCACTACAATCATTTGGTATCTATCTACCACTCCCAAAAAAAAATTCATTAAGAAAAAATTTTTTTTTTAAATTGTTAAATGAATACAGCGCCGGTTAAAACTAAGTTTTTACAAAAAAAAAAAAAAAAATTATGTATGCAAACAATTGTGTAAACACCATTTAAATGTTGACAGATAAAATGTGTGTGAAAAGCTTAATTCCGTTCATTATAGGTATACGGTTTCTACAAATAATTTGACATAATCCTAACTTTAACAATATAGTTAAATTATTGGTTTTCGAGTGCACACTTTAATGACAGATCACTTTAGATAAGCTGAAAGATTTTCAAAACTTTTATTAACAAGAGCTGATTGTTTCTTACAAAAAAAAAATAAAATTGACAACATCAAGGAATGTAAATAATAATATTCAATTTTGGCAATTTTTTTTGACAAGTCAAATATTCAATTTTTAAAACAAAGATGGCATACATATACTATTTGCGTTTCATTGGGCACAACTACGTTACCGTAAGCAAATGAACTGATGCTGTTACGTATTTTTTTTCAATAAGTGGAGATAGTATATTTAATTTACAACAGATAGATTGTTTGTTTTTGGAGTTATGTTGTCATATAATTCTAATATTTGAAATGTCTTGTTTTATTAAACCGACATTTGATAAATAAAAATAAAAAGCTATATTAAAAGAAATGATTATACCAAACAAATTAAAGGTTGTGTTTTACTCATATACCGACAGAGAAAACGTTTCATTTACAAACTACTAATGTCAATTCTGGAATGGAAGAAGTACTGTAATTTGACGTTTAAAAAATTAATAAAATTGCTTTAACGTTCATAGGTACATGCATACATACATATACATATTATAGTTTTCAATATTTATACTTCAACTTAACCTTAATTTACATGTGTGAATATGATTTCCAAATTTATACAACAGCTTTATTATGGCATTTCTTCAAATTTTCTTTGCCGTCATTATATATAAACATGTGTACGTGTGTATGTATTTTATTATGTTATTAATTTCATTCATAAAAAATCATTACATTATATTAAATATTATGGAATTGAAAAACAAAAAATACTTTCGAGACCTATGAGAAAATTTTCGTCCAAAAAACTATAAATTTTAAACTTCTTCCTACCTGCCTATTCTCAATTCATACATGCCATCTCTTAAAAGAAAAAAAAAAAAATTTTTTATAAAAATAATATGGGTGCAGACATGTGAATACACAATATTACACAACAATCTAATGTATATGTATGTATATATACCTTCATTTATATTTTTGTATTTTTGTGTGTCTACTATAACCGTAAAAAATATACATACCTGTTACGGTATAAGTGTGCATCTTTAGTGAACAAACTAATATGTTTTAGTATGATTAGAATTTTCTTATTAAATGAAAGTTCTAAAAACCGTAATGCGCTTTTTTTAAGACAATATGTTATAATGTACATGAATATTATGAATTTTTACTGTACGTTACGTAAGTATAGCCTTGTCCGATAAAATAAACAGCCGAGAAAAATAAATTTTTTGTACTATAAATGTCAATTTCACAGATTTTTTACATTTAATCTGCAAATATTTGTTTCCTGTTACTGAAAAATACTATGTAAAAAACTTTCGAATAGTTTTGACAATTGAAAACAGTTTTAAAAAAAAGGAGCGGATAGTAACATAGTCAGGGCTGCAGTTAATAACTGAATAGTAAGAAAAATGTTTAAATACGTAACAAATCAGCGATAGGAAAGTATGTATGTATGTAGAACGACAAATAACCTAGGGCTAACTGTTTCCGGAATCTGTATAAAACAAACAGAATATAAATTTTTTTATATACGAGTCCCAGCTGTAATATTTCACTGTAATTTAAAGAAGATTTTTGTCCATTAAGCGCCTGTGTTTTCATTGCATTTGAAGAAAAATAAATTGAAATTTAAATTCCTATTTTCTATACCGTACAATCAAGAAGTTTTGTAAAGTGCCTTAAAAGCTTTTACGTATATACATAATTACAAATGTGTGTGCAAACGTATGTACATAAAATTAACGAAAACTATTACTTATCTTCATTTCGAGTCTCTATATAAAAGCCTTTTTCTTTCTTTTCCTTTTTCTATTCAATTATACGAGTAAATCTTAAATATTTTTGAAATGCATAAAAATCCATTAAAGTAATCATAAAAAATGACATTATGCGTGTTGATGAAGAACAAGTAACAAAATTATAGTTACATGAATAAAATATTTGTTTACATATTTTTTTTATATACATACGTATATGTATTTGAACATATTATTACAAAATATAAAAAAAAGAAAGAAAAGAACATTAAAAAACCGTAAAGCAACATGAAACAGGCATAACAACATCATGCAACGTTATCATTAAATAACAAGCAACTGGATGAAAACCGGGCTTAAAATCATTTATTTAAATTAACACACAAGTTGAGACATAAGAAATATATTCACGAAAAAAAAGAGAAAACAAAATTAAAGTGTATTAAAAAGTAAAATAAAAAAAATTATATTTTTTGTTCTTAAGCTCGTCTTTTAATGGAAAAAGTATATATTAACGCATTGCCAACGTTACTTGAGAAACAATCAATTTAAAATTATTTACCGAACTGAAATTTTATATTTCTCAAACAGAATTCCAACATTCAGCAATGTACAAAAACAACTTTATCAAAATCAAATCAAGCAAAACTTGTAACACTTATTTTAACTACCAAGTTCTACTTTCAGTATAGTTATGCCTTGGCTTATCAAATACTGATGTTTTCTTTAAAGTAGTCAAATAAAATGTTTATATGTAGTTATCAAAAATGGTATTTATTACTTCAATAGAAACTTCTGAGTAGTTACAAGTTTTTCTGTAAATTGTATTTATTCTAACAGCAGTAAAAACAAAACTAACCTAAATTTTAATTTTGAGGATTTGACGTTTATTTTCCTTATAAAAATTTTAAGCCATCTATCGGCCAAAATATGCATAACTTCTCCTTTCAACTACACGTATGTTTAGACCCTATGTTGTTAGCGTGTTGTACACCTAAACTGTTATACACAATTAACTGCTATACAAATAAACTGTTATATAAAACACTTGCCAACGCTTCGAAATTCAAGATTTTATATTAAATTTCATTTTTCTTTATAACTATGCATTTCTTTATATACAAACATAGAAATATTAAACTCATTTTTGACGTTCTCTCGTCACCTATTGTTAAATTAAATGCAATATAAGAAAAACAACAATGCGAATAAAATATTATAATCACTTCAATAATTCAATCATGTCATACAGTCATAAAATTAACTTTTATGAATCGGGCAAAAATAAAAAATCCTACGCGACAAATCAATATTTTTCGGCTTATTTTTTTTTCATTTTATATTTCACGATTTTTTCATATAGTAACCGTGTTGTGCATACACATTCTTTTTCTATATTTTTTTTTTTATTATATTTATTTCAATAATTTTTGTTAAAACATTTAAAAAAAAAATATGTATAATGTAAAGATAAAAAAAAAAATAATAAAAAAATTTATCGTAACGCCAGTTAATAGCGCTATCTACCTACATTTATTATACTTAATGCAAAACAAACAAACAACAAAAAGAACATTGAACAAAACAACAAAAAAATTAAAATGCTTGAATCGCAATCAAGTCAACAATTAACTATCGTTCTTTACTTATGTTTGACATTTTCTTGTATATGCGCCTATATTTATGTTATAATATGTACTTACATATATGCATATTTTACTTTAACTATGTAATAAAAATTATGATTATCTCTCTGTTTTCTTAAACTTTTAACGTATATAGTCAATTAATTTTTTAAGTTTCTAAATTATTATTATTATTATTTTTAAATCAAGTAAATTTAATTTGATGTTAACATTTATGTTTGTACTTATGGAATACCAACATTTTGTAGTTTTATTTTTTTTTTTTGAAAATCTGCTAGTATTTTTCTTTTTTCAACAGGTCAGGTCATTTTGTCAATTTTTCTTTGATGGTTTTTGCATTAATTTTGAGATTGACTGACTGACTGTTGACATGTTGATATTAACAAGGATGGAAAAACCATAATGAAAAATCGAATTATTTATGATATTTTTTAATTAAATTGATATTTATTAATGGTATTTAATTTAAATAAATACGAACATATAAATATGCACTATATAGATTGAGGAATTTTCAAAGAAGAATTAAAATAGAATTTAATAGTAAAAAATTTTATAAAAAAATTCACTAAAATTCCAAAAAAAAAATCTACAATATAAATGAATTATTTTTGATTCTATTTATATATTTTAGTCTACATTCTTAATTGTCTGGAAACAGTAGACATGCTAACATACAAAATGAAAAATTATTTTTTAAAGATTAAGTATTTTATAGTTATTTGTTTTGACATTTTTTGATAAATGGACTTTTATCTATGTATATAAAATGTGAAAAATGCAGTGCAAAAAATTTGAATACAGTTATTGAAATGCAGTTAGATTATTGCAATAAAATATTTGTTAAATACATAACGATAAACAAAAAAAAAAAACAATATAATGGTTTGCAAACCAACATTATTATTTGTCAAACTTTTGACATGATTTTTGACAAGAGAATTCTCTTCAAAAATTATGTTCACAAATTTGAATCCTAAAATTATAATAATATATAATATACCAAAATAAATGAAAAAAGTAAACAAAATGGGGCTTTCAAAACTTGACGAATATTGATAGAAAAATATCGAACAAAACAAACACATCCAATTGAATTAAATTTAACAGTTGAATGAACCAAATATCTATCATACTTTAATATCCCTGAGATCATAAATGTCTGAATAAATATCCCTGATATCGTAAATGTTTGAATAAATATCCGTGACATCGTAAATGTCTGAAACACATCTCGAATGCAATATGACACGATCAAAAATGTTAAACGAAAGCTCATTTATAATGTATTCGTGACGTATTTAAGACGTTTTTTGCATATATAAAATATTTTGAACACAAACCTCAATTTTTAAGATGCGTGGTGTTTTTAAACGGTTCGAACACAAAGTGCGCTGAAATAGTACTTCTTTTGACATAAATCTTATGGTTTTGTCTAATCATGCTAAATTTAGCAAAATATTGCTAAATTTAGTTCCTAGTACTATATTTATATACGCATTTTATTTGAATTTTGGAATGAAAATTTGTAAGTAATAAAATATCAAAACAAAGAAAAAATAACAAATATGTCAAATCTTTCCAGTTGTTGCAGTGCTGCCGATGATAAAAATTCAATCTGGACGCATGATAGAAAAATGTTGATATTTTCAATCCGATTGAATTAAAGTATGAAACTGAACATTTCAAAGCCGAAAAAATAACTAACAATGATTTAAGTTTGCAATATTTTGAAAAGAATTGTTTTAATCTATTCCAAATTTGAAAGAATTCAAATATTTTTGACGTAAATTTTATTATTTTCAGAACACCACTGACAAAAACCGTTTTCTATTCACTTCAAACACATTATAAATGTACATATAAGTATGTGTGTATTACTATGAGCCTAGAATCTTACAAGAATCTAAAAATTCCTTGAATAGCTATTAATGGATGGCACTTTTTTTGACATTTAATATGATTAAAACAAAAATGACACAAGAAGTAAAACATTAGCTATATATTAAACGTAATGGAATTTTGCAAGGATTTTTTTTTAAATAAAAAAAAACTCTTAACTCATGTATCCGATATCATAATATTCCATTAAGAAAAATCTTAATTTTTTCCATCCACTTTAACAAAAAAGGATGTTGTTAGTATAAAAAGCCTGCATCCACCTATACATATAAGTACATAAGTGTGTACAAATGTAATATTGTGCATACCTTAATAATCAACTCACCTCAATAAAGGCATTCTCAAATTGTATTTCAAAAGAAAAAAGGTTAACGTAAATTGGCGAACATTAATGAATACTCAAAATGTACTTAACTTGTTTCCCTTTTCTTATTTTATTATTTTTGATGTTGTATAGAAAAAAAAAGTAAATTTACAATGAACAAAAAAAAAACTCAAGATTTTCAGAATTTTGTTAAAAAAAAAATTATTTTCCATTTTTGTTATTTTCTTGTTATTTTATTTGTCATGTTGTGTATCTTTTCGTCAACAGCCACTAGCATCAAAGTTTACCATTCCTTTTATTCCCTATCCATCCATACATACATAATATTTATGAATGTGCCTTTGTTATAAAATATAAACTTCAAATTCCTCATCTTTTCACTGCACTCTGTACATATTTTATATGAATACAGTATAGTATAGTATGGTGCTTATGTCATCTACATAAATACGACAAGCCATATTTATTAACCAATATTGAACTTCCTCCCGCTGGGCGCGCTTCAATATTCCTCTTTGTATGCCATGGCGCTGAAATTTTTTTCACATAATTTCTCGTCACAAGCCATAAAAAAAACAAAATCAAAATAAAAGAAAAGAATAAAAATACAAGACGCAGACGATTACCCATTTTAACCTCACTAACTAGTCCTAAAGAACATTATGTATAAAAAAATAAATGTTGGAATATCAACCAAACAACACAACACAAAATGAAAATGAAAAGAAAGAGAGAGAAAATGAAAAAGCAAATATGTACAATAAAAACATTAACAATAAAAAGAAAAACAACAGCATATACCCAAATACTTCGATTCATTTGAAACGGACTAGTATGTTGTCCACTCAAAACCTTAAGTTTATTTCAAATTACATGTTCTACATTTTTATATATTCTATTTATACAAAACTATAGAATGTGTGTTATACGATCATGATATGTTTGTATGTACGAATATATTTATAATTGATCAACAACTTAAGTACTCGTATATTGTCTGTTTTATAATATTATTTTTCTTAATTTATGCATATTTAAAGAGTTTAAACACGTTTACTTGTAAGGCAAACTTTGCTTAAGTTTAGATATCAAACATTGTTCGTGAATTTTGTTTGATAAGAATTGTATCAAATCAAAGAACATTCACAAACAATGTTTGAAATGTTATGAAACTGAAAAAGACTCTTCGAGAATTTTTTACGAAAGATGGGACATAACAAAATTTCATCAAATTTTAATCAAATCAAACAATGCCGGTAAATAATGCTTAATATGATATGAACCCGGCAAAGAGTCTTTCAAAACGTTTTACGTAAGGTGGGTTTTAGAAAATTAAACATTTTTGTTGGATTTTGTTAGATAATACTTATATTTGACATTCTATTCACAACATTAAACAAAGTTCACGAACACAACAAACTTTCATCAAATTTCAATTAAGTCGAACAAAACGTATGAACAATGTTTGAGATATAGAACGATGCAAATACACCTGACTTCTTTCATCGCACTATGTTAGACTTAATGAAAGTTTAACCTTTACTTAAGGGCTCAGGCAATTTTTACAACATTCTCCGTTCTTTAGACATGTATTACAAATGGAAGAACTAATATAGTACAGCAATTTATTAATACTAGTGACCGACTATACAGAAATGTAATAATGAAACGATTATTATCTTGATCATATAATGGACATCAATACAGAGTTGATTAATAAGAAAGAAAAAGTTTTATTACATACTTAAAAATATGTTTAAAAACATACACATTTTCTTATATACATAATGTACATACATATGTACATACCAACATTTTCGTATAAAAAATATTGATTGTTGTTTTTGTCTTTTTAAGTAGTTTCTGTTAGTTTTGTTAAACAACGTAAGTGATGATGTGGATTGATCACGATTTTTTAGTTTTTTAACATTAAATAAACTTGAAGAATGATCAGACATACATATGTATATACATACAGAGAATGTATTAAAGAAAAGTTGAAAGCAAAAGAGGAATTCTTTAACATTTTCGAAATTTTTTATTACATTAAAGAAAAAGACTATAGTTTCTGCCTTGAATTCTTGAGGTACATATTCTTATTTATATTTCTCATTAAATAATAATTTCATTTCATTTAAATAGGTAAATTAAGAAAAGTAGCAAGTCAAGCATAGATAAATGTTTCTAGCCATTGTCGAAAGTATGATTTTTTCTATAAGACATTAGGAATAAAGGAATCCTTACAGAATAAAACATGCGTTTTTCAGCTTTGCAATTGTTTGATTAATTATTTGCATTCCATAAATTTTTATTCAAGCGCGCACACATGCAACTGTATGATCGTATGCAATTAACCAATCAAACAGTTTTTAATTTTTTATAAACTGATTACAATTTTTAGTTAACGCAATCTATTTGAATTGGCGCAATAGTTTGGTTGCTCAAATCTGCGCCCAATGATTTTACAATCAAACAGTAATTGCAAAACTAAAAATTGGTTTTCTGCCTGAGCTTCAAATATACTGCTTACTTTCGATTAAATTAATTGTTTGAGACTTTCAGCTTGTTACAAATTACTTTATTAAGACAAAATTTGCTTCTCAACAAACATTTATTTGATTTCAAACTTGTTTTTCTCATTACTTAGCTCCAATAAAGCTACAACAAAAACAAAAAGAAAAAAAACCAACCTACATGCAAAATAAAGATGAAATTTTCTTTCTCCCCTGGTATCTACATTAAGAGTCCTAATTAATGATTATAAATAGCAACTAGCAGCTTATGTATTATAAATTGTCCAGAGAAACATAAAATTTTTTTGGTTTCTTAAAATTTAAATAAGAATGTGTGTTGAGTAAAACAGCATTTTTAAAGGATTTTTTCTTATAAAATTAAAAAAAATCTTCAAAACATGGAAGAGAACCTGCTGAAACAAAACATGAAGTCAGTTAAGATGGAATGAGAGAAACGAAAAAAAAAAACATGGTAGACAAAAAAAATAATGGTAATATAATGATGATGATGATGGCAACGATGATGTCATGATAAATTTTAAAGTCGGTGTCAAAAGGACTCAAGGAATTTAAATTTAATAAACCAAACCATAGAAAGAAAAGACAAAAAAAAGAAGAACAAAATTCTTTATGCTCAGTGTAAGCGCATGGCTAGAAAATTACCGATGATCATGAAATTGTTGTAATTTAAAATTTGTTTTTCTTCTTTTTAGTTCCTTTTTTGGCATGAAACATGAAAAGAATAAAAGAAATTCATTCAAGGCAAAATTACCAAAAAAATAATTTGAAAAAGGCAACAGAAAAGCAAAAAAAAAATATAAAATTAATTTCATTTGAAAAATGGTTTTTTAGGATTCGGATGGAATTTTTTGCATTTTTTTTTTGCTTTTTTGTTTGTTTCTTTGGTAATTTTATTAGTAATCTAATCTCAAAAATTTTTTTTTCCGAATTTTCTAACTATGAATGAATATTTTGGGTAGTTCTCAAAATTTTTAAATTTTAAAATAAAGAAGAAGCCAGATGGCAGCATAACAACTTAATAATTTTAATTAGTTTGTTTAATCATAAAGGATATTAAACAGGAATGGGCGCACAAAGACTTGGAAACATTATAGGCGGAAAAATAATAATAATCAAATATGTAAGATTCGGATGCATGCCGATATGCATGCCGATAGCCGGCTTTTAAAGTTTTCATTTTATAAAAATATTTTTCAGGTGTGCAGATAATTTTATTTTATTCTTATATAATTAAAAAAAAAATTACCAAAATGCTTGATTTTTAAAGCTAGCGCCTTCATATGCTTTTTAACGCATTTTGATCCCCAATTTCAATTTGTTTTCTTTCAAAAAGAAAGTAAAATTTAAGATGTTCACTATATTTTCATTTTAGGACCATAGATTCATTGATTTTTATTCGATATATTTGAAATATTACTTTGAAAGAGTTGAAATTTTAAGATTTTAATAATCCCTTTAAATACTACTCTCATTTCTTCCTATTGTATTTTCTTTAAGAATAAAAGTAGTATATGGATTCTCTTGATGACTGTTAAAATTTTGAAGTAAATTTTACAGACCACCTCTAATGAATGCATGTACGTATTAAATTTGAAATACCCCTAACATTTGAAACCATGTTGGAATCCGGTTTGAATAAACTTCATAATGTTCTCGATATACTGTTGGTACCGCAGTTATTTCAATTTGAATCCATACAAATGCACTACACTGATACAAGAACCACTAATAATATCATTTACGATAAGATTGGTTTTCGAATATCATTTTTAGTGAGTTGGAGTCTCCAATTACTGTTTATAACTGTTTGTTCTTTCTTTCGAGATTTTCATTTTAAGTTTTGACCAAATCTAATTTTGTGAAACCGAGAGCATTTTTAATATCAATGCTCTTGAACATTTCAATTTTTTTTTTTTTGCTTGTATTGATTGCTACAACAATGCAATTTTTGTTTCTTATTATTTTTATTGTTGCATCCTGCTTTTTTCTTCTTCTTCCTTTTTGTTGTTTCCATTCCTCAGAAACTATTTAGGCGCATGGTAATTTTTTTTAACTTTTTTTTTCCTTTAATTTTGACTTGTTTTTCATTTCTTAGCATTTTATTAACTAGAAAAACGGCTTCATCATCTTAATTTTTTCTTTAACTTTATTTTATTTTTGTTTCTTTATTTTATGTTATCCGTTTTTTTGTTCTTGCCTTTGTTTTTCATTTTTTCTTTTATTATTTCTTATAGGAAACGAAGTTTGTCTGTTACATAAACAGATTTATACATGTTAATGTTATGTGTACATACAATTATGTATGTTTATGTGCATATATAAATATTAGTAAATATGTACGATCCCATATGCATATATAAATATATATATATATGAGTTGCACCCACCGTAATGCATCTCATACACTTATTATAAAAATATTGTAGGTACTTGAATTATAAATAAAAACACTAGATGTAACCACAAAAGAAAACACATAAAATAAAATGCACGAAAGATAAGTCATTAAGGCAACAAGAGACTACTTAGCATTAAAAATGGGTACAACATGAAAAAAAAAAAAAAAAAACTGAACATCGAAGTCATTATTAAAACATACAAAATAAAAGCTGTACATAAAAACTGTATTTGAGAAAAACCAAAAATCCAAAAGAAAAAAATTTTATTAAAACAGCAAACATTAGCAGAAGCATTGGCGCATTTAAAAGTAGCAATTGTCGTTGTGTATTAATTTTAACATTTTTAAGAATAATGCACATACATATGTACATGGGTTTGGTATCGTAGCTGTTACAATCATTATCTTCTTTACTTTATATAGATATACTTTAAGTGAAGTATGTATATCAATACAACAATTTTAACATAACAATTTTAACATAATCATTTTGTATGTACATATGCATTTTTAAAGTCAAAATATAAAGGTACATGAGTACATACTTATATAATTAGTGGTATTCATCGAATTCAAACAACCATCAATTTCAGTGTTATTAACATACCATTTTTAGTCAATAATTTTTAAAATTGCCGCGTCGCCAACAAAAATACTACATATTGAATCCGTCGTCGTCTATTTTCTTAATGAAGTCAAAATATACATTTTATATTTAAATATAATTTAGTTTACTATAATATTAAAATAAGAAACTGTAATAATTGTTATACCTACATTTTAATGAAAAATTGTTATAAATCATAACCGTCAATGATAATGACGGTTAGTTATTTTTTTTTCTTAATTTCGGAACTGAAATTATTTACGAAATGTTCTAAATTTACACAAGATTCTACTAAAAAAACAACTTAATTTTATATACTACGGTTTGGAGCGTAGATTTACTTCTATCAATCATATTAGCTATTTCGCCTAATGATTTGCCACCCACATGTTGTTTGACTATCCATTCCCTCAACTCAACAGATAACTCCCTATTTCTCGTACTCATTTTAAAAAAATCCTAACTATATGGCTCCTATCAATACGTTGTGCATTCAACAAATTATTAATATAAATTAAAAACCTATAAAAGCCTCCCTCTAATGATTTTTAGTTCTATTTCATGTTTGAGCGACGGTAAATTGATTCGAATTCAAGTGGACGTAGACTTTTGACGCCAAAATTTTTGTTTTCATTTTAATCATGTTTTGCTACGTTTTGTTGTTGTCGTTTTAAAAAAAAAAACTGTATGCAAAAATATTATAAAAATATTATAATTTAAGAATAAAATATGATTTTGGACTTACTTTACGTTTTTTTTAAAATTATAACAACATTAAGTTAATTTCTTCAAGCGTACGTAGACTTTTGCCGCTATGTGTATAAATACATTTACATAGGAAATCTGGCATATGGTTGTCAAAAATTTGAAATGTAGTATTCGTTTACGAATACGTTTACAAAACGACTGCAGAACTAAATTTGAACTAATTCCCATTTGATATTGTAAAATTTTACACGTGTTCTCTTTTCTCTTCAATGTTTGCGAGAATCGAATTCCAGTTCTCAAAAATAAATGTTCCTCAACAAAAAGAGACAAAATGTCAACTACCTTGATTATAAATGTCTACTGAAAGTGACGTTTTTGTATAAAAATAAAAAAGAGTATTATTAAAGCGTTCAAACATTTTGACTAGTACAACTACATTGAATGTCAAATAACTGCGTCACTTATTCCGACTGTAGTTTTAAATATTGCACTCTACTTATTTCAGTAAACAACATCCACAACTACTTTCTTATGGTCTCCCTTAAAATTCTCCAATAAAAAAGTAACAAAGATTTGATCACATACTTTTTTGTTTTTTGTTCGCATTTTATTTTAAAAACAACTTTCCTTAACTACAACAAAAAAAAAAACAAAAATTGGAAAAAATTACGACAAAAAAGCAAGTTAAGGTAACTAAATTCCAAGAATTATTTAAAAATGCATCAGAAGAAACAACCTGCTTCGATAAATTCAAAATGAACCGAATAACTTTTTTCAACATGCTTACATTATTAATGCTTGTATCATGAGTATGTATGGATGTTTGTTACATTGAAAAAAAAATACATACATACATATGTACATATGTATACGATAGTTTTGTATTCGATTCAAAACTTTGAAAACGTGAAATGTAATCCTCTTTTGGTGTTCATTGTGATAAGAAAACCAACAAAAAAAAAACAACAAAGAAAAATGAATATCGTAACAGAAGAACGAACCTACCTTATAGAAATCAATTTTATCACAAGGTCTTAGAATTAAAAGAAAAAAAAAAAATACTTAAAACTAAAATTGAAAAATATTAAGAAAATAGGAAGAAAGTGGTTAAACGTGGAAAAAGATATGAAGGAAGAGGAGAGTAGAATGCGGATGATGGAAGAGGAGATGATCATCATATAAAGATAACATAATGTATAATTCATCTACCGCACTGATTTAAAAGAAAACAAGTAAAAACGTATCAGTCGATCTCAACCGACTGAATTGTACCCTGCACCTTGACAATATAAATATTTCTTTTTGAAATATTTACAATTTGCTTTCATAGTTATATGGCAGTTACTCGAACCTATCAAACCTTTCCATAAAAATTTCAAAGATATGTCAGACCACTATTTTAGAGATCTGACCAAAATTGGACACACTACCGGCAAGTTATTTAATATTAGCTTTTAGAGTTGTATAGCAGTTACCCGAATACGTTCTCCTAATTAGTCCAATTACAAAAGGGTCCGTTCTTGGCAGAAAAGAAAAAAATTGATGGTGTCTTCTTTATTCGTTTTTGAATTACCGTGCGATCGGACTGATGTGACGGACAGACATGTCTGAGTAAACGCAGAATTTTACGCTGATCAAGAATATATACATATATATATGCGTTCACGCCCAAGACGACTCCTTTAAATGCTTACAAACTCCATACCAAAGTTAATACACCCTTCACGAAAGTGCAGGGTATAAAAACAAATGAAGTAATGTCAGAAACGAATGAAAAACAAACTGAAATCAATAAGAACACTTTAGATTTAGAAAAAAAAGTATTTGGGAAAACGTAAAATTTTAGGTAAAAAGTAATTCTCTTAAAAAATATAAAGTAATGATTATTACCCACCAAAAATATACCCTTCAAAATAATTTCATATTGCGGATGGATGGGATGAATTGAAATTTGAAAGGAAGTTCTAAATCTACTAAAATTAAAAATAATAATTTAAAAAATAAAAAAAACCCAAAAAAAAACAGACTATTTACCTTTTGTCCCCCATTTGTCGTTAAATAACAAATTTTTATAACTTTTATTTCGTTCTTCTTTTAAAATTTTCATAATTTTTAAAACGTCCCATGTTGTTTTCGCTGCTATAGCGCTCAAACATTTTTTACGATAATGTGAGAGAGTGGTGATTGTAAGTTATTTAGAATACCATTTCAAATTACTTATACCATATAGATAATGTTAATTTGAATTTAGTTTCTATGTATAATATCGTATAGAATATCATTAAAGCATAAGGCAAGGTATCGCCACATATTTATAAGAGGCAATAATTGTACAATATTGGCTTCAAATTAAAAATTAATAAAAAGAAAACATATAAAGGAAAAAACCGAGCACAGATAATAACAAAGGGTATAAGAAAAAAATGATTTTATTTTCAATTTTTTAAGTTTTAAAACAGCAAGATATCGGGTCACAGCAGGATATTTTTTGAGTTAAAGAAGACGAAAAAAAAAAAGAAACGAGAATTCACAAAAATTGTTTTGATTTATTTATATGGTCAGCACTAGAGAATATGGACGGATTATAGTCATATGCAATCAGGTTTATATATTAACAACAATAAGTTAAACCTATGGTCATTTAAATTTTTATATTCATTATTTAAAAAAGGAGGAAAGAGAAAATATTTTTGAAGAGGATTTAAAATGACATCCGCCGATTTAATTAGCCTTAATTTATTTCTGGTAATAATAAAAGGGAATATATTTAATCATAAAATCGATTAAATTATTCATTTTATAAAATGAATTTAAATTTCATACTGTTTTATAAGTATATGTATATAAGTATGTCTATATGTAAGTTGCATATAAGCAGTAAAGTTATTTGAATGAATGGAAAAATGCAATACTTTTGCATTCAATTTTAAAATTTCAACTTTAGCACACTTTCGGCGCTTTATTTTTAGGGAACTCAATTTTTTTTAGATTTCCTGTTTTTGTTTAAATAAAACCATTGTATATATAGCTTATAGTGTTATACACAAGGAAATTTTTATCATTATACGCAACGAGCTACTTTTTTTGAGTGGCGCTAGTGAGTAATAAGTATTAAATCAGAACAGCACCACTCAAAAGTATTTCGTTTGTGTAATTATGAAAAGTGTCTTCTGTATATCACTTTAATTATTATAATAATAATGCGTATAATTTTATAATGAAATCGCTAATATAATTTTTTGATTGACATAATAATGTCAATTTAATCTAATAACAATTAAGACTGAACCTATTGTCGAATTTTTTAGAATTTCAATCCTTTAATTTTATACTTAATTATAATTCTCTTGCTTCAGTTTTCATTCAAATTTGTTCACGTACTATTCAAACTAATTAATTCTCACTAAATTTGATATACAAAAACAAAATGAGACAAACTACACAAATAATTCTAAAAACAGAATCACAATGGTGAACGGAACGTCAAAATAAACTGTTCAATATTTTGCATCTAATGTCAGTAGATGATGTGCCGAAAAACCGCGTAAATAGGAATTTAAGCTATTTTACCGGCGGCATTTAAATTTGCGGTTGTACAACTTAACAAAGAGCGCAACAATAACACAAAATTGAACTTTACTCGGCAATATACTTTAATTATGCTGGTGATATACAAGATCCAGCAAGATTTGTTGGATTGAGATTGTTTTTTGTTTATGGAGGTTTTTACGATCTTCTCCAAAATTCGGCATACTATGTAAAGCAAGCTCTTATTATTCATTCTCATCCAAAGAAAAAATCAAGGCTTAAACAGTTTATTTCTCATCTAAATAAAAAATCAAGGCTCAAGCATTTTAAAGACAAAGTGAACATTACAGAGAAAGTGAAGCGTGAAGAAAAAGGTTCCTTTTTTAACTCTACTAAAGATTTCATGAAAAAAAATTAATTTTAGTTCCATCTTTTTTGAATATTTTTTTTCGGTTTTTAATTTCTGGTGAAAACCAAACCACATTATAGCAATAATAATAATAATACAATTCGAAGACAAGAAGTATAAATGTAATACAAAAAAATACACAAAAGAAGATGAACGTATTTCTTGTACAAAACAAGTAAGCACAATGGTTAACCTCGACTGATGGATGCTGTAAAATTTTCTCATTAACCACTTTTTGTTTTGTGTATACATTAAGTTCTGTTTATATATAACACACAAAAATTTTAAATACACAGTCGAATACTTTTTTATAGAACCGAAAAATAAAACGATTTTAAATAAACTTCATTTGGCAAAAGTAAAATGATTTTTTACACTAACGTTCAGAAACAATTAGGCATCATACTACTATCATGCCGTATTAATTAGAATGCAAGAGTTGAATAAATATTACCGCAGTCTTACCAAGAATTTTTGAAAGTTTTGAATGACACTCAAGTTCCTCAACTGTTAACACCTTCGTTTTGAGAACTTTTTCATTAGTTAATTTCAATTTACCAGTATAATTGAGAATCATTTAGTTAAAAAAATTTATAAGAACAAGTTCCTTTTTTAAAGAGATTTTAGTGTAATACAATATCATATTATTCATACAAATAACTACAATATATAGCAACTTATAGAGAATTGATTTTATGTATGTATATATACTTACGTTAAATAATGGATAATGATGTCCCGATCAAATTTGGCGATGGGCAACAGTTAAATTATTTTTTATATTGAAAAGTAAAACAATGACTTACATAAACATATTAAGCATACTATACCATTATACTAACAAAAAAAAAAACAAAACAGTCTGGGATAGAACAAAAAGTTCCAACATTTTGGATTATGTTGAATGGCTTTAATCGAAAAAAAAAACAAAATAATTTTTATTGAAGATTTCTTCGAAAACTATTTTAACTTAAACATTTTGTGTGTCTATATTTCTAAATATGCATATATGTACATACCAATATGTATGTATGTATATATTTTGTACCTTGTACTAAACTACAACATAAAATGATGATGATTTTATCCTTATTTTTTTTGAGATTTTTGTTCTACATAATGTTCTGGAATTTATAGAAATTACTTGTAAGTTTGCTGTCTTTATTGATTTTTTTTTATCTTTTTGTTGTTTTTATTATTGTGGTTCCTATCTCCCTATAGGATTTAAAAATTCCATAAAAGTTTCTTGTTTGGATTGGAATTTTAGTAGAATTTTATTTTTTCTTTTGGCATTTTCTCTTGTAAATTCAAAATATTCGATTTTAATCTATGTGAGTATAAAAATTTATTTATATAATATGGTAACTCTTAAAATAAATTCACGGCATAATTAAAGTAATTATAATGCTAAACAAAGAGAAATTAATTATGGTAACTAGGTATATCTTTATTAATTTACCTTGTTTTTAAGGAAGATGGTTTTGACAGTTTAAAAATATTAACCCATTATGCACCAAGTTTTTTTTAATAAATCTTAATCTCTGAATTTCTCAAATTAATTAGAAAATTTTAAATATTTATCAGTAACTAATAATTGATTATTAAAATTTATTATTAAAAAATTTTAAGGTGCTTTGACTTTCATGTAGGGACGATTTTTTCAAACGGGTTAATGCAATTGTCAATATTTTTAACGCTTGATTTTGCACATCAAAATAAGATCTTATTTCGAATTTCAAAGAAAATATCTCAGCAAAATGCATGGTTAAATAATAAGCTGATTTATTATTATAATTTAGATTTGGATTTTAAAGTTAAAAGAGCACACACAATTTATTATTCTACATATACGTATGGCACAACATAAAATTTCCCTACAATTCAATTACACATGAAACCAAATTTTCAAAAGCTAGGTAAAACTCACTTTTGTTCGACTGCTGCAACCTGGTTATTGTATAACCCTAAGAATGTCATATTATCGAAATATAAGTGTCAAAAAATCAATATGTCTTGAGAAGACACACAAAATAAAAATTTCTTTCTGACATTCAATTTGAAAGGTCATCAAAAATAAACAATGTTATGCTTATTTAAATAATTTTTTTATTAACTTTTATTCAGGCGCCCCAAAAATAATATCCTTGTTATCCCAATCAATATTTACAACATTAGGAAACTAAAAGAAGATGAAAATTTTATAAGAAAAAGAAATTCAACATCTTTATTCATCAGCATCATGTTATACACAAAAAAAAAGCAGAAAAAAAATAAGAACAATAAAAACAAAATTGAGAAAAGGCAATTCAAAAAATACTTAAAATGAAAATGGCTTTATGTTATACTGGATTGCGGCGACCTTTATATCATTTTTTCAATAGGTACTTCACATAAAAGGTAAATGTATATAAAAATACATTTATTTATGTATATATAAACATACATAATGTAATGTACAACATATTTTACTTCAAGTCTTTCATATGTTCGTACACTTGTATATTCATTAATAATTATCCTCTTAGCTATACATTGGCATGAACATGCATACATCCATACATATTTTTATACTTAATACAGGTTGAAATCCAAGAAGACTATAATCAAATTAATGGCGCTTGAACTGATTCATCATGATTAATTATGGGATTTTAGGTTTTTTGAAATCTTGGAATTCTAAATTTTCAAATATTTTATTTTTGTTCTTATTTTAAATTTCTATTGATGTGTGTACGTGAATATGTACATATTATATTGCAAGTTTACACACATGTATTACAGATATGAAGGTATGTGATTATAATGTATAAAATAAATTTATATTCTGATATTATTATATCTGTATTAATTAGTATATATGTAGGTATGTATGTATATAAAAAGGTAGAGTAGAAATACAAAAGTATACAGATTCGATGTTATTCTTTTTGTTATAATATTTAAAAGTCTGGAGAAAAATTAGTTGATGACGAGTTGATTATAGAGTAAAGTAAATATGAGAAAATAAAAATAAAAAAATAATTTGAAAAATTATGAACATGTTCACAGGATAATTAATATGTACGTAAATGGCATGTATGTGTGAATGTTGAGGAGCTTTAAAATAACCAAATATTTGTTTTTAAGTTTGTTCTGAAATGTACCCATTGTCATTGTTATATTTACCCCTCAAAAATTTTTTTGGAATGCGAAGAAAAATAAATAAATTTACAAATACTTAATTTTTATAAAGCAGACTGCAAATATTGTATATTTTAAAATTATAAATTATTACACGTAAAGCTTTAAGTGCTCTCCAAAATGAACATGTCAAAAAAACATCCATACTTATCAAAAACGTAGGTTTTGACATTTTGTATATAATTTTGTCATACTGACACTTTGTTTCAATATTTTATTATAGTAAAATACTCTTGACTACGAATGAGTTCGTATTGACGTGTCTTGTTAATTCTTCATATAAAATGACAATTCAATTCAAAATTTAACGAACTTATCTACTTTTTTGAGTAGATTAATTCGTTAAAATTTTAAAATTTGTTTAAAATGTCAAAATATTTAATTGTGTTACAGTTGCATTTAACAGTTAATTGTGGTACAGTTGCATTTCGACAATTCTGGTATTATATAACTAAAATGTATAGGCAAATTTTTTTTGCAATTTTGAGAAAAAATTGAAAAAACCTTGTTTAACACTGACAAGAAATAAAAAATTTTCTTGAAATTCACCATAATTTTTTATTATAACTTTCTTTTCTTAAAAGTGAACTTTTTTTTGTAAAATTTGCAAATCATATTGAAAAAATAACTTTGTCCCATTTTTTTTCAACATCTTTTGTCCATCTTTTGTATGGACATCCGATTGCGTCGAGGGAAACGCGATATATTCTTAAATATTGCTCTTGCGCACACAACTGTAATTCATTTGTATTCCTTGTCATATTATTATATCTCTGGATAAAAATTAATCATTAAGTATCGAATTGAACAGCCGATAATTTCTACGTAAATAAAGAAACAAAAAGTAACGTCAAGGAATAAAGCCACCGTTAAATTTTTTTTTCATTTTTTGTCTTTCAAAATGTTTATTAAAAAAAAACGAAAACGCATTCAACTTTTCATCGATTATTACTTTATTAACTAAAAAATTGACCAATTAATTATTTTCGTTGATCTTTTTAACATTTTAAATACACATAGGCGTATAAAATTCATGCTCACTGATAATCTGAAATGCATGGACAAACAAACATAAATTATGCCTTTGAGTTTGTATTCATTCTGTTTTGTAAAAAACAAATTGACTTTTCGAGCACGTCTATATAAATTTCCCTTACAGTTTGTAAGGTCTTAAGAAGTAATACTTCTTAAGCTTAAGAAGTAATGGTCTCAGATATATACAAAAGTCTATGCCTTTAATCAATGTCGAATTTTGAGTCTAATGAACAATGCCTGTCCGTCCCAATGATAACTCGAAAATTTATTGAGCTAAGCTCACGAAAATTTTATTGATTTGATTGAAAAATATTTGGCTACATCTCAGAAATTACTGAAGATATACAAATTTCTGGACCCGCTGTGATAGCTGCCACACAACTTCAATGGCTGTTTGGCCATATCTTAAAAGGTATTGAAATTACAGTACTGAAATATAGCATGATTAAATAGGTGATAACTATCATTTCGGGTGAACGTATGTTCGTAGGTTTTTATAAATTTGCCAATAGGATAAGAGGTTTGTAAGGATATCTCAGAGACAGCAAGTTCAACTCTCTTGTTTCTCGTTTTTTCTTTTAACTTTGTTTTCGACCTAAATTAAACCGCGTACCTACAATTAAATTTTTTTTATAGGCTTTTAAGTTTTTCACGAGAATTTTTTTTGCAATAAAATTATCATTTGAGGTTTTTGATTTTGTTCCTTTTTTTATAGCGGATATTTAAGTATTTATTTAAATAAGAATATTTTGATAACATGTTAATTAAATGTAAAAGTTTTCTAAGAAAAATGCTAATAAAAATGTTTTACAATCGAACAAAATTTAATAAAACAAATATTTTAAAATTTAATAAAATTTCCTCAAACATATAGCAAGAGACGTATATATGTACATATATTGCTTTTGAATTCATATATTTGACCCTTATTAATAGACCGATTTGAAACCATTGTTGTTTATTCAGAAATGACATTGTTAATTGCTGTACTTGTTTTCTATAATTTGAATTCACAGGCATTTCATTATTTCCGAAAACATTTTTCAAAATAAAAATTTACAATTTTAATAAATATTGTAGATTCTTTAATTTTAATATTATTTTCAAAATCTAATAATCTTATTTTTGGTCAATTTTAATTAACAGTTTAGAAATTGTTTGCACAAATAATCCAATTTTTAATCTATCGAGAGCTGTAACTTAAAAACTTCCTATTTATATGTAAAAATAGGACCAAAGCGGTGAGCGGCAAAGCGTGACGAACGTGAAAATTCGCGCCGTTAATTTCGTTTAATTTTGGGCTGTCCCATTTAAATATGTGTATTCTATATGAATTTTTAAATTGCGCCGCACAAAATCGCTTCTGTTCTGTTTTCAATTTAACAAAAGGAGAAAACTGCTAAAATCACAACCTACTTAAGACTCTTTGTCAAAAATATCGAATTGTGATATTGAAAAATTGCAAATTTCTTGATGGTGGTATCCGGCCCTGTCAATTTTTTTTGCTAATTTTATTAAATTTAACCACAATTTATTTCATGGAAAGACATTTAAATTTTATTCGGGGTATATATTCGGAGTATATATTCAGAGTATATTGCAAATGAAATTACCATAAAGACATTAGTACTATAAGCGACTACTAATTATTAAAATAAAATTTTCAAAAGTTGAAATTCTGTGCAAAAATTTAAAATGCCATTTTCTTTGAAAATTCATTAATTTATGTCATTGTTATACAGTTACATAATTAATACCGAACACTTACATGTGCATAAATGTATATGCAAAAGAACTTCATAATTTGCATTGCTCCATAGTGTTAAATGAGGTACAGACACGTATTTAAATGTAAATTGAAATAAGTGGATAAGTAGTTATTGATTAAAAAATTTTAATTGACTTAGTAATTTAATTAACCTAATAGGATTTTTACAGCTCTGCATTATTACATTCTCAGCGTACATTATAGTATGTGTAGAAGTATGCATTGTATATGTACGCATTGTAACAAAATGTTAATTATAAACTAAACATTTAACAAAGGCTAATAAAATAATTAAAAATAAATTTATACGAAATTTTAAAAGGAAAAAACAAAAACAGGTAAATGAGGAAAACTGCATTTTAACCACATTAAGTTCCTTGTTTGTTTGTTTTTTTTTTTATTTTTAATTTTTTTCATTATTTCTCTACTAAACAAAATGTTTAAGATTAAATTTTTCCAATTATACTTTTAGTTTGTTTGTTTTTTTCCGTTTGCTTTATAAAAAGTTCGCTTTTCATTTCAAATTCTTATTTAGAACATTTTCAACAAAATTTGAAAAAAAATGCTTATTCACTTTTTTCCGTTTGTCTGACTTTCCTTCCGTTTACTAGTCAAACTCTTACTAATTACGGGAAAAGAAATTGTGTGAAAAATTAATATTTCGGCTCTCTTTTAGTGTCACATTGAAAGCCATTCTTAAACGTTATTTTTTTTTCTTAAAATGACAAATTCGGAATTTACAATTTTTAAACATCATTAATTCGTAGCCTACTTGAACAGAGCAAAATTTTCTATTCTTTTTCTCTAATTCTAACTACAGTTTACCTTAAGCTGAACAGCATAATTTGACTGAAAATGACCACGTCAAGAACTCGTCCAAAACTTATCGAAGACATAAGTTTTGACATATTGTATCAATTTTGTCATACTGACCAAAATAGTCGCGTCTATATTGTATAAAATTTCAGATTAGCTGATACTTTGTGTTGATATTTTTCCAATATAAGTAAAGAGCTCCTCACTACTTTAATCAACGAACGTATTATACTATGTTCTGACACTTTCATTTTGGTTGAACGCATTTATTTCCTTGTATTACGTGTCGTCTTGGTTGTCATTCTATTCATAAAGTATTTTTTTTAATTTTATTTGACACTTATATAAGGTTCCATTGATTGACCAATAAGATTCGTAAATCGACCAATATTCTTAACGAATGAGTTCTTATTTGAATATTATTTTCTTCTAATATCTGAATGTGTTCAATAAGAGTACGATAAATAAGAAAATAAATTTGCATAAATTGAATTTATATTTTTTATTTAATTTATAAAAAATAATTCAAATTGTTAATATGAAAATGTACTTATTTACAAACCTATTGGTATGGACTCGGGCTTGTTGATAATATTTTCCATTCGAAACTCTATCTAGATTTATTTCGTATTCATTTCATTCATTTTGCTCCGGTAATTTTATATTTTGTTTCACATTTCTTTCAATATTTTCTCTATATACATATTAAATACCTTTATGTAGATAAAATGTACATAGGTATGCATACATACTTACATACATACATACTTTCTATAATTTTCATTATTTTTCTCTCTCTCGCCGTCTCTCTCTCTTTTCCATTTATTTCTATTCTGTGTACTAAATAATTTTTTTTTTATTTTCATTACGATGATACTTAGTGGAATTAACCTTTTTTTCATTGTTAACAACACTTTTAAATTTAAAAAAATAAAAAAAACAAGAAAAAAAAACATTATAAAAAAATGAAATAAAAAAAATGTGATATTGTCGCGATTTTTATTTTAATTTCGCTTATTTTTTTTTTTATATTATTTCGTTTTTGTTTGATTTTTGAGATTATTTCCTGGCGGCTGGCGCCAGTCGTAAATCCACGCAAACAATTTTTATGTGCGCTTTTCTCATTTAAATTATTTTTTTTCCTTTAGTTTTTATTTTCGTTTTTGGCTGTTTTTTTTTTCTTGTTTTAAAATTTTTTCAAACAATTTTAAGTTTTTTTTTATGTTTTTCATAACCTTTACTAACTAAATAAATTACTAATCACTGCTGAATAATATGAATTGTTTTCCCCTCTATTTTACTCAGTCAGTGCTCCTTCTCTACTTTCAAATACAAATTTTGATATTCTTAATTTTTTTTTTTTTTTTGGTAAAATTTTGTTTTGAAATAATTTAGAAATTTTTGTAATTACAGAAATAATTTATAAACTTTTTTAAAATTTACGATTAAATTTTAAAAGAGATACGCACAATTTTTTTTTTTTGTGTGTTTTATCACTTAAATTTATTATTGAATTTTCCAAATAAAAATGTGATTTAGCAAAAATTTAGTTTTCCATTGAAAATAATATCTGAATTAATAATTAGTAGGTACAATGAGCAATTTGCAAAGTGTTCTAAGAAAAATTTTATTTAAGTGTTCTGTTGAATTTTACGAAGAGTGTATACACAATAAGTAATTGCGTATATTAAATGTGATTAGTTGATTACCTAAGTATATCTATAACAATAATGTCTACACTTACATAATAAGATAACTAGTAATTATATATTTTGAGTGTGAACGCACGGATGTACGAATTTGTATTATAAAGAAATTAGATATACTTAAGTATGAATGAATGTACTTATTTTCTTTTGTCTTATAATTGATGTCGAAGAATTAGTCTAGATATGAATTTAATTTAGGTCATCTAGGTACCAATTCTCATTCAAATCTCCTATTATAACTAAACCTTATCTACATACATACATATTTTAATATAATGAGAGAAACACTCTTTAAATCTCAGTAATTGTGATCTTTGGATTTTTTATCTTTTTTTCTCACCCAAAACTTATGTTACTGCCCGGCGGTATTAGAAGTTAAATTATGGAGAATACAATGTTCGTCAAAAAAGGGCAAATAATTGTACTTAGTATCTTTCATTCGAAAAATACAAGTAATATGTGTGACCGACAGATGAGGGTAAATAACCACCGTAATATGACTTATAATAAAATTTTAATTTTTTCAAAAGTTTACATAGCATATTAGAAAAGCTTAGTCAAAATTTCTTAAAAAATAAACAGGGATAATTCAAAAAGATTAAAAATGATTTGGTTCTTGTGAAAATACAGCTGTTTTTTCTTATATTCCGATTTTTCGGGATTTTCGACTGAATTTCTTGATTTTAGTCGAAAAATGAAAGTCAATGAAAGTACACTAGTAAATACATACATACCGATCTTCTATATCTATTACATTTATTCACATTCTTACTTATAGTTTTATACTCTGGTCGGAGTATGCAGTAAACCATATTTTCCTATAATTCTTATTGCAAGTTTTTAATAAAAAGTTCAGATGAAAATTCAAATTAATGTAAGAAAGTTAATTATGTGATAATTTAATCTTATTCAATCATAAAAATTACACAATTATTTTATAAAAACAAAAATATTTCCCCCATTTTATAAAATTCAAAAACAGATTAATATTGCAAAGATTACCTTATAAAAAAAAATGTTTTATTAATAAAAAAGAAAACCTGATCATAATCATGACAAAATTGATTTACTAATTTTATTTAATCAGTATACTTACAAATGTACGTACATACATACATACAAACACAATACATTATTTTATAATAAGTATGTATGTAGTATATTATGTGGTAAAGTATGGAAAAACACATTACTTATATAAGTGTGTATGTACGTAAATTATTATTTAAATTGAAGAAAAAGCTGTGTATATGCTAATGAAAAAAATATTAATTAAGATTATTAAAGGCAATTAAAAGAAAATTATATTATTTTCTAAAATGTTAATAATAATCATTTAAAATAACAGTATAATATTTAATCAAGGAAATAATAATACTCGTATTGAACAAGGGTATATACATACACACATACAATATATTTATTGTAAGGCGCCACTCTATTGAATGGCGCCAATATTATTTATTTTTTGTGAGATTCTTTTTTTTTCTTGATTTTTTTTTTTTAAATATTAATTTTGTAAGACGAAAAATATGTGTCATCAATATACTCGTAATAATGTACTTATATACTTATATTTTATGTACATTTTGTGTGAAAATTAAATTGTTTAACATTTTATTTTAGGAAATTACAAAATTAATTAAAAAAAAAAATTTCTAATTTTTGTCTCATTAATTTATATGTTGTGCTTGTTTTGTAAAATGTTTATGAATTATTGATAGATTAAAATATAAAAACAAATAATGAGCATTTAGCAAGGTTCTCTAAATTTAAAATATGCAATCTACCTGTCTATTTATTTTTATTACATACCAAAGCATGAGCTGAAAAAATTTATTAATTTATTTGTAAAATTTTCCTTGAGAAAAATTTGACATTGGTTATATGACAAAATTTCTCTAAATCACGTGTGATTAACTTAAATAAGGGTAAATGTAAATATTACCCGTATAAATAAAAATGTAACAAAATACTAAAAAGTTGGCGAATTTTGGTAAGTTATTTTTGTCAAGGTTTTAGGAAATACTTATTAAATATTTTAGTTTGTCACAATATGCACAAAAATTTTATTTCGTTTCGGGTAAAAATTGTAAAAAATACATACATACATACATACATATAGGTACCAAGATGCGTTTGTGAATGTACGATACTATTTTTTTGAATTTTTAGCATAAAATGACATTAACGTGAATGATCTTAATCTTAAATGTTTTTAACCTTAAATGAAGAGTTGGTCCTTAATTCGAATTAATACTTATATCTTAAATTTAGTTATTACGATTATATTATAAGTATATTCAATACACTTCTCTTATTCTTAACGTTGGGTTGATCAATAAAATTAAGGATTTATGGACTCGGGTTCATTAGAGTTACTTATACATAATATATTATAGCGTCGGAATTGTTTTACTTTACAAAGAATCAGTAGCTACTTTTTAATGTTGTATAGTATATAGACCAAAAAATTCCTATGAATTGTCATGTCCTAACAATTTTATATATGTAAGTATGTATGTGGACATTCTCATCACATTACTGTTTTAAAAAATTTGAATACCGGCATGTTTTTGACCAGTTTTGTTCTTTTGACATACCAGTTTAATAGATACTAAAAATTTTTGGCTTACATAATTAAGTACTATTGTTAGTATATAATAATTGTTTGAAAAATATAACGAGAACAACTAAAATTTCTCAAAATCCGTTAAGTATAAATTTTTATATTCAAATTTATGTCAGCTAAAAAAATTTTTTTTTTTTATATATTACAGAAATTAGTTACAATTTTGTGGTTTTAAATTTTATGGTTACACTATGGTTCTCCGCTCATATCCAATATTTATACATATATGTATGTATATATATTCGTATGTGTACTCATGAGCTCATGAATAAGTAGAAAGCATTGAATGTAAATGTCATTAAGAAAAATAAAAAAAAAAAAAACGCAGTGCTGTGCGTAAATGCAATTCAGTTTGCAAATAAAATTCAATAAACATATTTGTACGAGTATTAAATTTATCTACTGCGGCCATATTTTAAAAATAAAGCAACTATTCTAATGCTAATATGCTCTTCTTAGATATAAAATACGCAATAAGGCGCCAATTTATATTTTATGTACTTAATGGTTAGTGCTTAATGTGTTCAAAGCAATGTATAGACCTATGCATACATATATGTATTTATATATATATGTTTATTGCATTAGAGCATTAGAGCGACAACTGACGGCGGTTTTTCTTATTTCTTATTATTATTATGTCTATTTTCCATTTTCAACTATTTATGTTATGTTTTTTTATTGTTTTCTTCTCTAAATTTATAAATTTAAAAAAATTTTTTATTTGAGAATAGGCGTCAGTGTTAAAATCAACTCAACTTAATGAGTTTTATTCATTGAAATATGTACATATACACAAACGTTCGTATATCCATAAGTTCACATATTTTTTTGAATATGCATGGATGCATATACACATATACAGAGCATAAGAAGAAAAAATGATATTAATTTTAGTTTTTTTTTTGTTTTTTATTATGTTTTTTTTTTCGATAATAGAATCAAAAAAATTGAGTGGATAGATAGATAAATATTGTGTATAAATGCGTTAAATTTAGGCGCCACAATAAATATTTCACTTGTTCAATATAAAGAAGTCCAATTCTAGGCGCCAATAAGCAATGTTGAAGATAAAATACACAGCTGTATGAAGGGATACCTTGCAGCATATTATGTAAGTGTTCAACAAACACACACAAATATTATATAGACAGTGATATATCAAATACATTTACGCATTACAAGAATTATTTCTCATATACGAAAATGAATAGATTGTACATTTATACTTTTGTTTTATAATAGGTAAGATGATTTAGACACTTTGATTTTTGGTTTTTGTTTTGTGTTACGAAAGATAAAACAAAAATAATAAATTTTCTCTTATTTCAATCAATAAAATCTTAGGTTTAATTTTAGGTAATAGATGACCTTATATACAATTTTAAAATAAAAAAGTATATACATATGATTACTATTAATAATGAGAAACTAAATTAACATAACAAATAGACAGTTAACTGAAAATTAGGTCAAACAGAATACAATATGAGAGCTTTCCGAAAGAAACAATCTCAATATTTCAAACACACTTTTAAAAACTTCAAAAACTTAAGAGTTGACTCTCTTTTACTGGTAGAAAAAAACTTAATTTATTTACTATGACTCACTCATTACTGTATTGGATATGATCAAAAAAGAGAGAACAGCAAATAAATTAAACACACAATTTCCTACAATTATCAAAACTTTCTCCAAAAACTCTCTCGTATGCTAAATTTCTAGCATCTAGCAGCTAAATTTTTGGTATATATAGAGAGAAGTATAGAAATGCGTTCAAATGTTTATTATGGCTCTGTTCGACGATAAGGGCCAAATAAAGCCGTACTTAAAATTGAGTCAGTATGTTGAAATGGATTTTTTTATTGTTTAAAATATTTCATTGCATACATGCATACTTTTAGGGCAGGAATCAAAACGTTTTTATATAAGATACTGAAATAAAAAATTATAAAGGAACCTGCTGTACGGTCGATTTCAAATCGCTATATTTTTTTCGGGGTACTTATCTTTTAAGTCGAAACTATTACTGTTAGCGCCACTATTGTTTGCTGTCCAAAATGAAATCAGCCGAAACGCATTTTTTACTTGATTATTATAGATTTTTTTGAAACGCAATTTATTTCTTTCACCTCTTTGAAAATTTTCATTAGAAATTTATTCGCGCCATAAATTTTAAGTATATGGATGTACTCGTATATTTATTATAAAATGTACATATACGAGATCCATATACTTAAATACGCACACAATTATTCGACAATTACCTTTTTATTAAAATTAAATTTGAAATTTTTAAATTTCACAGGAATATTATCGGTATTAACACATACGTACCTGAGTTTATTGAAATATTTTATGTGTAATACAACTATAAAACATTTATACATACATAATTAAATAATTGCACACAATAATAATTTATAAGTAATTGATAATAAACTTATTATAGTTTTTATATAGAAAAAGTAACCTATATTTGATAAAATATAATATTTAATATAAAAATTATAATTTATTAGTCATTAATATAATTTGTGTAGATAAGATAATAAGAGCAGAAGCACAATTAAATGAATAACTAGAAGTGCCTATCAAAAAAAAAGGTCAATTTCTATTTAAGGTTAATTGGATGATTACACTTCATATTGATAACCGACTATTTTAATTTTAGTTTGGATTAATTTAAGTAAATTTTAATAAAAAAAAAATTCATTTTGTTGTTATAAATGTCAGGAGGACGTGATTATTAGGAGATATTGGAAGCTTCATTCTATAATATCCGTCTGTTCATTAGTTTATTTAAATATTTTATACTCTGAAAGTCAGAAGGCAGAAATTTCAGAGCCAAGGATACAATATTTTTTACAGAAACAAATTATTTTTACCTGTACTTTCAATTTTTTTAATTATTATAGCTTTTTACGCATTTTCGGAGAATTTTTAGGATTTGTAAATATCGTAAATATTGTATATCAAAACAAAACTCTTTTCTAATTTTGTCTGTCACTTTAAATGTCAAATTTCCTATTTAAGACTTAAGACATTTATCAAGACATTATTAAGATCTAAGGTTGTTATAAAAATATATTCTTGATATACATTATTAAAGTGGATTATGTTATCTTACAAACCATAGATTTATTCGGAACAAATTTTTGAAATATTTTAAATCAATATTTAAATTCAAAATTTAGTAATTTATTAGAGTAAATTAATGTCTGTTTACACTGTACTTACAATTCCTATATTTATATTGTACAATACGCAAGACAATACTTTGGGACATAAAAAGAAAATCAATTGTGCATCTCAACCAATTTAGTAGTACTCACAGAAGCGCCCTCTCGAGACTTATTTTCTTTAATACCGTGCTTTAATTTACAACTTTTTTAACACAATATAAACAATTTGCAAAAGTAATCCCTCACCTTAAAATATTGAATTCGAAAATTCTCTAAAATAATGTTATGTTAAATGTAAAATTCAAATTTATTGAATATTCACGCATGTAATACAAATTTTTCTAGTAATCATAAAATATAATATCATTTACAATATTTTATTCTTGAACTTTCATAATGAAAATTTCATAATTCCACCATTTATTATTAGTTAGAAGGTACATACATACATACATGCAAACTCAACTATAAAAATTTCAAGTAATTTAAAAATTAACAAGTGTGAATTAGCAAAAGTATACCTACATACAACATGCACAACGAAATAATAAAATATAAAAGAAAAAATTTTGAGCTAGTTTCTAGAGCTACTTGAATATTTTATTTATTTTATATACGAATTATAAAGAGCAAGTATATTTCAAATATAACTATAACCACATATGCACATACATATGTATATATATGCACGTACATACACATTTGTATCGCAAACTTTTCGAATAAGCTCATTGTTAACTTGACATGACGAATAAATTTAATATTTCGTACAAAAATAAGAGTATGTGTAAATTTTCATATGTATGGATATATATATGATATATTTTATAATATATATAGAACATATTAAAAATATTTCTGACGCCAGCTACCTATATATATGTATATGCAATATTAGATATTTATTAGTATATATATATTTGTATATAAATATGTGTGTGATTCATTTTAAAATAAAAAAAAATAAAATCAATAAAATAAGATATGAAGAGAACAAAAAAAACAGGCATATTCTGAGTAGAATTAAGTAACATATTATAATCAACTCGATCAACTCGCATGAATGTAGGTAGTTTGAGCATTTCATTTTAAACAGATGTTTTTGACATTAGACTAGATTTTTCGATAATTTCTCCTTTTTGGCCTCAATAAGACGGTTTCGCCTCGAACTCTATTAACCCGTTAGTCATTCAATTACTGTCACTTATAAGTATTTTGGCTTTACAAATTTTCCTTTCGGAACGTGCAAAAAATTTTGACGTTTTCATTTATTCATTCCGAATATTCAAAATACGAACGACTCAAAAAATATTTTGCTCAATCGTCGTGCAATATTCCGAACGGAATACCATTTGTTGTGATTTTTTATTCAAGCACAGATTTTATAAAGTCTAGGGATTTTTACAACTTTTGTGAAATTATTGCTGAATGAGACACTATTTGACATTTCAAATTTTTATAATTTTTGATTTTCTAAAAGATCTATTTAAAAACTTACCTGGAACTAATAATCGACTCCAGTGTGTTGGATTGCAACATGCATAAATCGGATCTTTTTCGTTGCAGCACGATGCAATACTTTTCAATTCCTTTGAACTTCTTATATCCGGCCAACGCCATATCCGACACGCAATAACATTCGGTTCGATTCCCATTATTAACGCACGCGGCACAAGGACACAGTCCGGCTGATGTCCTAAAGAATCCGACGGCGTCGTTGATAATATACCGGTATTTGAACAATTTGAAGTACAATAAATTGATGAATTCTTTTGTAAGGAATCTACAGCTTGTACTAATGTCGTTAACTGAGGTTCTTTGACTTTTCCTAATAATGCTTGAAACAATTGCTTTAATTGTTCGTCTGTTGTGTCCTGTTGAATTTGTTCTTGAATTTTTGTATCTAAATTTTTTCGTGATAATATTGGTGTATAAGTCGATAGCTTGTTGAAATTGTTGCTGTTTGTATTGTTGTTGTTGTATAATTGGCTGGAATTTATTGAATCGGTTGAAAAATTGTTTCCTCCACCACAACAATTTTTTACCCAATCGCATACCGTCGATGTACCAGTATTTACTGATTGTATTGTTGAAGATTTTGTTGGATTTGTCCCTCTCAATGATTGATGATAAGTTAAAATATCTTTCGTCGATGATTTTTGTCTGATCATTTGGGTATAACCTACTGTATTTTGTATTGGTGTTGCTATTAATCGACGTTTCGATGCTGATTTTCTCACTAAATTTACTAATGATGATGTTGTTGTTATTGATGGTGTTGATATTGGTGATGCTGTTATTGACATTGTTTGATCCTCTTCTTGATCTGTGGTACTTTCGATTGAGTTTTCGTAATAATAACCACTTATAGAATTTTCTTGACCATCGATCATTGATGATGTATCGCTTCGATCCCCAGAACATTTCATTAAATTGTTTATTGTATTCATTGAAGATTGTTGTTGACAAATCATTGGACATGTTGACGATGTTTCGTCTAAAATTTGTGTATTTGTCATCAAATCCATTTGTAGATATTGTTGTTGTTGAATTTGTTCTTGTTTTGGTTGTTGTTGTTGTTGTTGTTGTTGTTCTTCTTCTTCTTCTTGATAATTTGAATAATGCGTACTCATTATCAAATTGTTCGATATTGTACCACTTAATATTTTCGGTATCGATGTTGTTGTTGCTGATGTTGTTGTTGTTGTTGTTGTTATAGTTGTCAATGATACTGGTATTGTTGTTACTACTAAATTTTGTTGTGCTGATGCTGCTAATTGTATTAATGTGGTTGCTGGTTGTTTGACGCGTGCACGCCATAATCGTTTTTTCTTCTTGTTGCTTTGAAAAAACATGGGGGTACATAAAATGCATTGGTAACATCTAGGTTATCGTCGTTTGTTCATTATCGATTAAATCGAAAATAATTATAGGAATTTTAAATTTTTTTTTTTATATAAACAGTTTTTTAATTATATAATTATTAATTATTTAATAATTAATTATTATAATTTAATTATTTTTTTTTTGTTTGATATTTTAATTTAATTTTGATTTTATTTATAATTATTGCATTTAATATTTAATTATTCTATCTATTTATTTATTTATTTTTATATATATATTTTTTTTTAATTTTTAGATGCTCAGCTTTTTTTTCTTTTTGCTTAAATGTTTGGTAAAAAATTTTTCGATCTATAATATAAATTAGAAAATTTATTATTTATATCACTGTTTTTTTTATTATTAAAATTAATTTTACTATAAAATTTATTATTACTTCTATTATTAATAATTTTTATAAAATAAATGTTACTACTATTTTTATTTTTATTAAAATTAATAAACTGTTCTAATAAATTTTCTGAATGGAATTTATATTTTCTCTTTTTTGTTAATTTATTATTATTAATTTTTTTGGTGAATTTTTTATTTTGATTTGATTTCAAATAAATTAATAAAAAATTATCAATTGAATTACCAAACATGTTATAATTATAAAACATGAAATTTTATTCTTGTTTTATGGTTTATGGTTTTTTTTTTACTTAAAAATGTTTTTTTTTTATTTTGTTTTTGTTTGTTAATTGAATTTAAATAATTTTTAATTTAAAATATTTATTTAATAAATTTTCTTTTTTTTTTATAGAAATATCATTTTTGATTTCTTCTTTCTTTTTGCTGAATTATTAAAACTACAATATTCATAACATTTACAAAATTTATTAAAAGAAACATTAAAAAAAATTTTTTAATTTTTTTAATTTTTATTGCACTTTAGTTAAACTAAATTTTAATTATATAAGCATCTATATGTATATATTTTTAGTTATATAACAAATTTTTTTATTTATTATATATTATGTAAGTATGATGTACTAAAATCTGTGCATTCGTATTTAAAATATACTTGGTATAGAAATTAAAATTAAAAATTAATTTTTTTTCTATTTTTTTAAATTAAGAAATTGCACACTGTTGGTTTCGTGTTTCTTGTTGTTTTTTTTTTCACTTTTTCTTCTTTTGTGTGTAATAAAATACTTTTAAAAATTCACATTAACAAATATATGTATATATATATTTATATTTGTGTATTTACATTGACATACACTAATTTTTAAATTAGTTTTATAATAAATTTTTGTTTTTTTTTTTATGATATGTGTTTGATATTTAGAAACTCGATTTTGATTTCACAAAATATTTATTTTAAACTCTTAGTTCTTTTATATACTTGGTAAATTTTGTTAATTTATTAATTTAATATTTAAGTAATTTTAAAAATATATATATATTTTTTTTCTTTTTAAAAAAATAAATCGACTAAAATGTTATAATTAATAAATGTTTTTTTATCTTGTTTCCTTAATTAAATCATAAACTGAAATTGAAATTAATATTTGTTATATATATTCGAAAAGTATATGAAAATAATTAGGAAAAAAAAAGCAAAATTATGAAAAAAATTTTGGTGTTACAAAAACCGAATGCAAGTACTAAGTAATCAACTTAAACATTTGTAAGTTTACCGTTATTACAGACAAATTTTGATTTTATAAATAATATATATTTGTATATGTATTTATGTCTCAAAATGTGATAACACACATTGTATGTTATACATACATACACTCATTTTAAAATTAAAATTATATTTAATATTTGGAAAACTCGTCCTAAATAAGCATCCAACATCTTATTTAACTAAATCTGCATCAATTAATATTGTCTTGCTGAATAAATCAAATTATGATGTTAGACAATTTTCAATTTGAATGCAATTGTAATCTGTTTTGATTTATATTGAATAATTAAAATTGCATTAAATTTGAATAATTAAAATTTTAATTTTAAGAAAGTTATTATGTGACCTAAATATAAGGCTCTTCTATATTTTAATTAACAGTGTTTATAAGTGCTTAGCTACTCAATTAATAATCTTTATACTTTAAATTATTTTTAAAATTCTTAATAAGTACCTATACTTAAAATATAAATTTTTAAGATTTTTATATCAGTTAATTAAACTTAGACCTCAGCTGATCATGATACATTTATAATTTTGCAGATAAATTGGTAATAAAATCAATTTAACCAGAGTAAGCTATATTATATAATCTGCAAAATGTGTTATATGCTATAGAGTATATGTGTATAATACAAGAATATCTTGATATTTTAAAGCATATAATTTAAAATTGTAAAATCATAAAACAATTTCATTCGATTAGAATTTATAAATACAAATTAAATAGAAAAAGCACGCATTTTATTGTTTTTACTTACAATTTTAATTTTCATTTTTTTTTTCTAATCTTATCGGACTTTTTTTTTATAAAACGATACGCAATTTATACACCATATATTTTGTATTTTATATTTTATATTGTATATATATATATATGTTTATATAGATACATACAATATTATTGAATATATTGAATAAATTAATGCTAAAATTAACTTTCAATAATTTTAATTATTAATTTATTAGGGTGTGGCAAAAACACGTTTTTTAATTTATTATTTTTGAATTGATTTTTAAAAGAAATACAGAAATCATTCTAAATAAATAAAAAAAAAACAACAAAAAGTATATACTTAGTTAGAAAAAATTTATAAAAGTTCATCTCAAGATTGAATTCCTTATATTTTTAATTTTTTTTTTTTCTATAAATTAAAGATTTGTTGATTTTATATAATATTTTGTTCTTTAACATATATTTACTTATATAATTTTGGAAAATGAATTGTCGTTAAATTGAGTACTGATACCATTATAATTATAATAAGGCAAATTAAGGAAAAGAAATAAATTTTATTCTATATATCTCCTACTTTCAGCATAGTCAAAATGTTCGCCATTTGACAGCTATAAATCGTTCAATGTTGCAAACTGACACACGTCAATCGTTTGCCATTATAACCTACATATGTATGTATGTTAAAATGATAGTCAATAATTTTTAAAACCGGCACCTCTCTTTTATAACAAAATCTTTGTTTTTGTGTTATTTGAGGTTAGTTTTTAACAGTGCATTTGAAATTCAATGATGGTGGATGAAAATATCGCGGACAATAGTACTTGGTAAGTATTATTTAAAAAAAAACATTTTACGCAATTATGCAAAAATAACAAATTTAAAAAAAATATTTTAGGTGGAACCAATTCTATATTTTAATGTTATTATCAGGAAGATTGAAAAAGATGACAATTTAATGCAGGCGATAAGTAAAAATAAAAGTCCTACAAAAAAAAATAACCGATGATCATTAGAAAATTTACCAATTTGATTGCTATATATAAAAGAATTGGGAAATCTAGAATTGCATCTTTGATGTTGCAAATATTCCAGTTATAATAAGTAGGTAGTGAATAATTCCGAAACCACTTTGATTTTTAAATTATAAATTTGTCTAAATTGTGTTCGCCAAAATCAAAAGACAATTAAAAACTATATGATAATTTCAACTATCAAATACAAAGTTACTGTCATTTAACGCATCGAATGACTATTATTTTGATTACGCCGAAACCAGTCTCTAAAAAAACTCTAATTGCGTTTATATATATCTTATATGAACGTAAATTTTTCCCTAAATCCTAGATCCGCTCGTTACAAAACTTAACCTCAATTATTATTTTAACTCGATAGACAGTCCCGATGTCTACAAAATTTTTTTAAAGCTATTTTAGAAATATCAAAAAATATTATACATTTTTTTTTTAATACATATAATAAATTGTAATATGACTTCCATCCTCTTTTAAGTTTTGAAAAATGTCAATTTTTCAGGCATTTATTTCTTTGACAATACATAAGACAAGAATGTCTCAATTAAGAAAAATATGATCTCGCGACTGCAATTGAATCTTTGTACTACTAGAACCATTTTTGATCTAAAAATTTACCTAAAAATATGCAATATTTCTAGATGTTAAACGAATTATGTATGTCAAAATACCGATGTATTCATTTCTTGGGATAAAAGTGGCATAAATCTAGACTTATAATGGATTTCCTTCATATAGGGAAATGTATGCTGTTTTACAAAACCATGCGTTTAATCTAATAAATTTTTATATTTTCATTTAACCCGTTCTGTCACAATTATCATAATCATATTATTTCCTACTAAATAATTATTTTATATAATTCTAATTTTTAAAATAAGTAGATAAATCTGTACGTATGTTTTTAATCTATAAAAAAATTGATATCTTTTTTCTTAGGTGGATATACACAACTTCTCATCAAAACGCATATTATCCAACAACTATTTAGATACTTGAGATATGTATTTAAATCATATAATTTTTGAACTTACACATATGTTTGTATGTATAATCTCAATTTATATCTTATATATATTATAAAATAATTGCTTTATAACATATTTCAAATATGTAACTATATACTTATATACAGTGTATAACTTTCACATGAGCGAATATCTTTTAATATAAAGCAAATAAAAAAAAAAACCGGTAGAAAAATAAAACTAAAAAAAAAAAAATAATAATATTTTAATACCTGCGGCTTAATATACCCAACAAACATCCAGCTCTATACAATAAGAAAGCCATTGCGTACTACATACTTACAAACATGTTAATATTAATAATTAAAAATATATAAAGAAAACATACTTAAACAATTTAAAATAGAAATATTAGTCGCTAGTATAGCAAAGTTTATTTATAGTAAAAATAGGTATACATATACCTAGATACCTAAATACATTTATGTATGTATAAAAGTGAAATAATAAAAGCATGTATACATAAAGTATGTTGATTACTCCTATCAAAAAGTACACCTATATTAAATGACAATATTATGGCGACTAATAGTTAATAAATTTTATTTTTTTCTTGTTTTTTTTTTCTTCTTCTTATAATTATATATAGCAATCACGCCACAAAATTTCAATGAGTACAAATACCTAAAAAACAAAAAAATTAAAAAAAAAAAAAAAAAAGAAGTGTGTAATGAGTAAATATTTATTTCAGATTAAAATAAATAAAATATTATAGCCGTATAATTATAAAAGATAAATTTTAATATTTTGTAATCTAAAATAAAAAAAAATGTACTTGTTTTACTGATAAGTCATGCGTACTTACTTGATTACTTTATTTATAGAAATACATACTTATGTTGGTAACATAAAGGCTAACTTCAAATTTAACATATTACGCGATTCAAGATTCTAAATATTTGAATGTATCTAGGTACTTAAGCTGAATTCTAAAAAATGATTGCAGCAACACTTAAAATCTTTGATTTTAATCATATTCAAAAAGAAAATAATTAAAATAATTAACTGAGTGTTCTATTGAGTAAGTTTTTTAAATCGCTACAAGTCTACACGCTTCTAGGGATCTAAAAAAGCCTGAGAAAATTTATACTGCTTTACATCATATTATTTAATATTTTTCATGATGCTCTACGTATTTAGTTTAGTGAGATGCTTACTTCAATAAAATACATTTAGAATATGCGGGGCGGGATATTTTAGATTTACAAAAGCAAAGCTTGACTTTATTACTTATTTAAATATAGGTATAAATAGTACACTTATTTAAATAGCACATACTTATATCATAAATCATATTATGCTTCACAAATTCGAAAGTAATTCCCAATTAGGCTGGTTAGGTACTTTCTGTTTTTTAAATCGAAACTTCTTACATAATTTTTTTCGATATTCTTCATTGTCAATTATACAAAATTCATTAATTTCATAACTTTGACTAACAATTCCTAAATTTCATTAAAAATGTTAAGAAAATCTATTATTCGAAAGGTCTATTAATTTAAGCATCGGAATTCAGAAGGGATATTGTAGTTTTACTGTCTTTTATTTTAATTAATTAAATTTATTCAAATATTATTAAGAAAATCTTATTTTGCAGCGATGCATAAAAATAAGATTAAATTAAGTATAAAATATAGATACTTTAATAGAGTTACCAGAGCGGATAATAATATCAATTTAATTTCAACTTAGTTAAGTATGTTGAGTATACCATATTCGATTAGAATTAATTTGTGTATACTCAAGGGCAATACTCAACCAAAATTTCGTAAAAAACTGTTTCGAAAACATGTTATGCATATGACATTAATTTGACATTATAAAGTGATTTCAACTTAAATGTTTATTAATTATTCAAAAAATCAAAAAATTGTTATTGTTTTTCCGATATTTTACACATATTTTTTAATTTTTAGACAGACCGGTCTTTTGAAAATTTTTATAAAAACTTTCAAATTTTGATATACATAATTATGTATTTACATTATATGTATGTATGTAATTTATTTGTATCGTTTCCGACCTTTGCGTAAAATTCCAGTACAAATTTAAAGTAAAATTAAAGTAAAATAATTTTTTATTTAAAATTTTAAGTAAAATAGAGCCTTAATTTTATAAACTTGAATAACATCTAAATATCATATACATACATACAACTGTCATCATCAGAAAAATCTGATTCTAAAAATGTTATCAAAAGTCCAAGATAATATTATTATAATTTTTCGTTAAAAATAAAAATTCACTTTATCAATATTGCCTTTGCCTTACACACTCTTTATGTACACATTACTTACTCTCTCCCTGTGTATGTGTGTGTGTATATTGAGCATCTATTCAAGATAGAAAAATCTATTAAATAAAAGTTTTTTTTTCTTCTTATAACTCTCACTCTTTCTCCTTCTCTCTTTCAATTTTTTTCCTCGTCTCACACACATTATAACTAATACCTTAATATACAATAAAAAGTTTCTACATAGAGAAATATTAACAAAAAATAAATGTTAGTAAAGTTTAAAAAACATATTTGACATTTTCTATCAAAAAAGTCACTTTCAAATTATAAAAAGTTTTTAATTCAATATTTCTCTACTTGAATATTCTTCTTTACCTAACAAATATAATATGTATATTCATCAGTATGTATATACACATTTATATCAATATCATATATACATATTTAATATTATAAGTAACATGCTTATTATAACCACAGTCCACAGTACATAAAATTAAAAAAAAAAAAAAAAAAAATCTATTGAAATTTTTTTTTCTTACGTACGTAAATATGTATTTATGTCTTTTTTATTGTACATATATATAAAATTATTACTAGGTACCTATTTATATATATAAATATATATATATATATGAACGCACTAATACATTTAGCGAAAATAAAAATAATATTCTACTGTAGAGAAATTTATATATAACAAAAAAAAAATAAAATAAAATTATTATAGAAAAATAAAAATTCTCTCATTCTTGAACTTCGAAAAATAATAAAATATTTGATAATATACAATAACTATATCTGGTATACGTATAGATAGAGATATATGTATTTATATAAATATGTAATCATGTTAAAATAAAATCCCATTATAAATCCATTATCGAATGTCGACATACTCTTCTCTTCTACTGTCAAAATTCTCATATACATATATACAATTGTAAAATACATATGTACATTACATATGTGAAATAATTCAAAAACAACCAAAAAAATATAATATTTTATTTTTTCATTATAGAATTATTATTTTTATAACCTTACTTTTATTAATTTCATTAAATAATTATTAATAAAATATAATGTGAAATAATATACATATTATATATTTACTAATTTTTTACTATTCTAGAGCACATACTCAATTTATTGTATGTATAACATCATAATATACTGATTGACATACTACATGTATAAAATACTTCTTAAGTGTATGCATATAAAAAAAAAAAAATTGAAATAAATTTGATTTGAAATCTTGTATACCTACTTATTAGAAATTGTTATACACAATTAATATATTTAATTATTATAAAAGTATATTTTATTTAAATGTAATCTACAAAAAAATTTACACAAAAATTATTACATTATCTATGTACATATATAAATTATTATTATACATGTATGTACTAAAAAAGTAGTATACGTATATTATTGTAAATAATTAATTTTGCTCTGTGTAATAACGGGACTAATAGTTTTCACTCACTTTTTTAATTACATATAATTTTTCCGAAACGAATGAAAAAAAAACTCAACAAAATAAAAATTTATTTTTGAAAACTAAAGAAAATCTCGTTGTTTTGCGTTTTTTTTTTCTGGAGTAGCACAGCAATTTGCGTAATATTTTTTCTTATTTTCACAAATTAAAATTAAAAAAAAATATTAAAAAATTATTAAGTATGTATGTATGTATGATGGATGTATGTAGTTTTCATTTTATATTAAATAATTTCAAATGTATGTACATATTGTATGTATATATAAGAATATGTACATACATGCATACATACAATTTATTTTATTATTGTTTTATTAAATTTTAATTTTTTTCTTTTTCATTTCATTTTGCTTTTTTTTTTCTCTTGTAAAATTTGTTTTATTGCTTTTTATTGAAAAAAAAAATTCTTTTACATTTTGAAATTGATGGTTTTTTCTTTACAAATTTTCGTTTTTAATTTTTCATTAATTTTTTACAAAATTTATATTTGATATTAAAGTTTTTCCGATATGTATAAGGAATTTTTATTGATATGATTTACAAAAAAATTTATTTTGACTTAAAGACAAAATAACAAAAAAAAAAATTATTAAAAAAAACAATCGAAAATTAAAAAGTTTTTCTTTTTTTTCTCTCTGTGTATGTTTTTTTTTTATTAAAAAAAAATTATAAGTTATAAAAGAAAAAAGAAAAACATTTAAAAAACCCCGATATGCTACCGACTAAATATACAGATAGACGTGAACTAAATAAAATTTTAAAATATTTATAAGAAGAGTTTTTTTTTATGCACACACAACCATAGGTACACTTTATTATATTTTTAAATTTTTCTTTTACATATTTACATATATTTATTAAAATCTTTTATACAGATAATTTATTATATTTCGAAATTTTTTCGAAATTAACAACTACATACCAATTTTTACCAAAATCTGTAGTTGACAATTGAAATGTATGAGAATGAGATAGAATTTTGATATTTTACATTAGTAGTTGTAAAATATTATTTTCGCATATGTATTTCAAGTATATGAATGAGTGATTTGAAAATAATATATTCTCAATTTTAAAATAACTCAATTTTGTTTTTTAAGTCGTATACGAATTAATTCTCAATTTCTTTTTGATTTTTGTTTCTCTGTTATGATTATTTATTAGTGTCATTATTTGTGAAGTATTTATTTGGAAATAGAATTTTAGTTTTTGAATAATAAAATTACTCTACGAGTATTAATGTATAAATTACTTTTTAGAAAAATCCAATGCCATATGTTTAGATTTTTAGATTTATTGCCAAAATCTAATTGTTGAATTTTAAATTTTCATTTCGGGACACATTTAAGGGTCTATTATATGGAGTAATACCCTCCGTAATAGGATTATATAACTATATTTTTAATAACTTTAAACATTATTTGTATTCCATTTACTTGCTCATGAGAATCCAAAATTGAGTACATCCAAAATGTGTAGATGATCCATGCCGTTTTACGTTACTTTTCCGACATGTGAAAATACTAGTATTTCTAATCTACAACAGATGAATTTTGTTTGGGATTAAATTTTAATATTTAGAATGTATTTTTTTTTCATTAAATTATCAAAAGCTTAGTTTTGGATACTCATGAGTAATTTTAATATAAAAATGAAACCTAAATAAATATTATCGCGCATATTTAAAATGAACCAAACAAATATGCCTTTTTTTCAGTTCTCAAAAGTTTATTTTTGCCCAATTTTTCCTCACTCAAGAAACGACAAAATTTAACAAATTGTATATGATTACCTACAGAAAAGTTATGAAGAAATCCCTATCCATATGATTTGTTAACATAATATTATTTTGAAAATATCCGAAAAAGATTGCCGATCCCTACCCTAAACGATGGTATATGATAAGGATATTATATATGCAGTATACACTGTGTTCGAGACTCGATGGAACTTTCGAAGCAAGGTTGAATGCCTCCAGACGAAGAAACCCCTAGTGAAATTTTTGCTTTTTGGGCCCTCTCTTTTGACTTAGAGTTCTAATATTAGGTCTAAAATTTTTTCCGAATTTTTTTTTAAATTGTCTACCTTCAAATCAATATCTAAAAACTTTTTGATTTATTTTAATTTATTATCAAATGTTGCTTTAAAAATCGATTGCTTTTATTGCAATGTTCAAATTTTTGGACTTAATTTTTCAAAATATTCGAAACATTGCAAGTAATTCTCGAAATGTCAAAAGAAATTATTCAAAATTGGTTCTTTACTTAAATATCTACGGTATAATAAACATATTTTTGGGGGCTTATTATACACATGTAAAATATGTAGAAATAATTAATGTACCTACGTGAGAATGTAATTATAAACGAAAGAAATGGTAAAATATGTACTATTCTTATGTATACATACATATAAGTAAATATGAAAATAGATATCCGTATTAGTTAATTTCAGATTAACTGTAATTGCTGGCGCCTATATTATTTCACTCGATACAGGTTTGTAAATATATGTATATGTATAATAATATTTTAATCTATAGACAGATCTGTGTGTAAGTAAAATGAAGAGCTCTAAATTATCTCGCATATGAAAATACTTATGCATGCATTTAGTAATAAATATATATATATACATATTTTATATACAATTATTATACAAAGAGAATAGTAAATTTAATCATAGTATTTTGGCACCCGTAACAAAAAACGCTCAAAATTGAATTCGATATGAGTAACTTTTTTTCAATTAATTTCTAATAAGAAAAAAAAATTTTTTCTAAATAAATACAAACACATGTTAATTACACACACGCACACTATTGTAACTTTATATAAACATGAAAATATACACAAACATTCATTTAAAAAAATATGTAAGGTGAACAATCTTGTATTCGACTAACAAAAATTTTTGTGTATATACGTGAATGTGCGGCGGTTTTCGAAAATTTATGGTGTTGAAATGAAAATATAACTGAAGAGAGAACATATTCATAAAAAATGTTTCGCAAATCGATTAATGCGATAAATTAAGCAAGACAGGTTAATATTATATTATTGTCGCGTATATTATGTATGTAAGTATGTATATACATTCTTTATAATTTCGTATATCTTCATAAATAAATATGTATGCATGTGTGTATACTTCATATATATTTATAGAAAACCACGTAAACCATCCATACATAATATCTAAAAAGAAAATGTTTTTACAAATTCTTTATACAATTGTTTATATGAATGTGTATTCACAAATATTCATTCAAACGAGTATACATAAAATATCTATAAATGTACTCATATGTACATACATATATGTATTCGATTTTTTTTATAAATACCAAAAACAACAACTTTTGTATTATTTAAATAAATGTTTACAAATTAAATTCTAAATATAAAAGATTTATTGCCAATATTTTATTATTAATAAAACGAAATTCATACAGTTTTTATGGTTACCTACGAAATTTTATAATATTTTTCCCTATTTCTTTTTCTCTTTATAACTGTGTACATATGTACATATATACATTTATACCTAAATCAACACGTACATAGTTCATTATAATATCAACATATGTGTTTGTGTGTATGTACAATGTTTATTTAAGTAGTATGTAATATAGAATTAGTTATCTTAAGTTAAATTGATTGCACAATACAAACAAGAGCACATGGCGCCATGTAGATTCAGATGCTAAAAACATTTTTTTGTCATGTGCCAATCTACTCGTTTTGTAGATTATTATTGTTTATAAGTATGTAAACATGAATATGTTATGTACAATGATTATTTATTCAAATTTATATTTACATACATGTTCTTACAGTTTAAACTAGAATTTTATGATTTTCTTTATGTCCGTCGCAGAGTTTTTGGAATAGAAGAGCCAAACACTTTTCCACAAAAGAAACAAAAGAAATTCAAAATTCCTAAGAAAATGTGGATCATTTAAAATGTAGAACAATGACGTTTGAGAGCAACACAAAGATGCGAGGGCAATTTCTCTATACGGATGGTTTCCTCTTAAAAGTTGATTTTTTGTCATCAGTGACTTTATTTTTTCTTCACACATATGTAAATTTCAAAATATAGTGTTAATTTTAATTGTTTTAGTTTTAATTTGTTAAAATTTTTCTTTTAAACTAGCGAGTTAATGTGAAGATGATTGCAATAATGATATGTGAGTACAAAAAATTTACAAACCAAAATTAAAGTAATTGTGATTCATTTATAAATTTAAAGTAGCGCCTAGACATAATATACCTACCGCATATTATGTACGTATTACTTTTTTTCATCTACATGTCATTTATTGACAAGAGCCTATAGTTCAATAAGTTTAGTGTTATCAAAAATAAATTAATGACAATAAACAGATGTAAAAAATTGACAACACTTTTCTATGCTAATGGTTATCATAAAAAATTGTGAGTGAATCGATTATTACTAAAAGCTCTAACATTTCCACTTAATTAAGTTTCTACTTGACTCAATTTCATTTGTGTAAATGTTCATTAATTCTCTTCTAAACTCTTTATAAAATACATATTTTTTTTTCTATTAAATTTTTGTTTACGACAACTAACTGTTACAAATTAAAGTTGACGTCATTTAAGTGCCCGTCACGAACATGGAATATTTGTCTCGACCTTGCCATCACATTCTAGCCAGTGGATTTTTTCCAATAATTCGTGCTCCTTTCAATATTCGTAAAATTTCATATACAACTTAAAAAAATAAGTTTCTTTTTTTAAAGATACATACAAACATACATCTATGCATACGTATAAAATTATTTAGTATAGAACACATACATACAGTGGCTCACAAAAGAAACCGGGCAAGAATATTATACTGTTTTAAAGATAAATATATATATATAAATTTCATAATATTTTTAAATTTCATTCATATATTTTTTTAATAACTTCAATGTAACATTTTTACAAAAACATAAAAATTACAAAACATAATAACAACAAAAAAAAAAGCATAAATAGTTTTTTCTCGTGAAATCTAGCTCACAAAAGAAATCGGGCAACATTGAATTATAATATTTCAAATGTTGTATCAACAAAAATTAATATTTTGTGGCATTCCCTTGCTGTCTTTTTACAGCCTGTAGCCTGCTGGGCATAGACTTGACCAACTTCAAACATACTGAAGAGTCAATTTTACACCATTCTTCTTGTAAAACTTCTTTTAACTCATGGACATTGGAACACGTCCTAGATTGCATTCTTCGGCCTAGCTCCTCCCATAAATGTTCGATTACATTTATGTCTGGTGACTGGGCTGGCGTTTTTAAGACCTTGGGACAGTTGTACAATAGCCACTCTTTTGCTACTCTTGCGGTGTGCTTGGGATCGTTGTCTTGATAAAAAATAAAGTCATTTAAAATCCCTAGCTTCTCGGCACTTTGTTTGACATTTTGTTTAAGAATGTTCAAATATTGCATTTTATCCATAGTCCCATCTATAAAATGCAAATTTCCAATGCCGGAAGCCGACATGCACCCCCACACCATGACTGACCCTCCACCATGTTTTACGGTTTTTTTTGTATTTTTAACATTAAATTCGTCGCCTACTTTTCTCCATACATATCGTCTACCATCTGACCCAAAAAGATTATATTTGCTTTCATCTGTAAATAAAACCTATAAAAATGGTTAAATACGTCTCTAAAGCTTAAACAGTGCATAAATTACTTTGTTCCAGAATGAAAAATCTTTGGTTAGATATTTTTCAGCAAATTCCAATCTCTCTTTTCTATTTTTTTCAGAAATGTATGGCTTTTTTCTGGCTACCCGACCATAAAGATTTGCACGCCGTAGAACTCTTCTAATGTTTTCAGCATGGACATCCTTTTCAAGGGAATCCTTTGCAATTTGAGCCAAGTTAGGAGCAGATATGAAGGGATTTTCTCTACTTTTTCTTAATACAAATCTTTCGTCTCTGACTGATAAAATCTTTTTTCTGCCTGTTTTTGGCTTGTTGGCTATTTGTCCGTCTTCTTTATACCTTTTTATTATGTCATGAACCGTAGATTTACTTTTTCCAACGATTTCCGCAATTTCCCGTTCAGTTTTACCACTTTTAAAGTTCAAAATTACAATTTCCCTTTCGCTTTTACTTGTATACCGGCCCATTTTGAAATATCACAAAATATTACACTACAATTGCTTCGAAAATCGCAACAGAACTAGCTATTACTAAGTAGATGCACTTAAAATTGGATTATATATCAGAAGGCAAAAGTTTTTGCTAGCAGATTATTGGCGCCGTTAATACGGTTAATTTGCCCGATTTCTTTTGTGAGCCAGATTTCGCAAGAAAAATTTATTTATGCTTTTTTTTTTTGTTGTTATTATGTTTTGTAATTTTTATGTTTTTGTAAAAATGTTACATTGAAGTTATTAAAAAAATATATGAATGAAATTTGAATATATTATGAAATTTATATATATATATTTATATTTAAAACAGTATAATATTCTTGCCCGGTTTCTTTTGTGAGCCACTGTATGTACATATTTGAATGTATCTTTAAAAAATTAAAATATGTAGCTAGTCTATCGTTTGATATACTATAATATTGATTAAGTTGAAGGTAATTTATGTAACCGAAGCGGCGTGAGGCAATGTGAGATAGAGAATACAACACTACCGTTTCATACTATGTTTTTTTTTTCAATGTAGTAGAGTGCTCTTTCTCATAATTTCTTATATGAAGAAAATTTTATTAAGTAAATAAATATTAGATTTATAATAATTTTGAAAAAAAAAATTCTCTCTTACTACTTTGAACGTATAACACTTGCATTATGCATGACATTGTAAAAATAAAGACCATGTTATACAATTGCTCACTCATATTTCTGGCCAATTATTCATGTTCTCTTTTTGTTATAAACCGGAAAATTTATTAAGAAACTTACATAGATCTCAAATTTTAATTAAATTTTTCTAAAAGCTTTGATGTTTACTAGTATAATTACGTTTATCTAGTTTGAACTATCCTTTTTTGATTTTTTTTAGTTTGATTTTGATCTTTAAATTATAAACATGATCCGGCCTATATTTTTGTATGGCGGTTGTTATATTATTTTTATAAGAGGCTAGAAATTACTTATTTTTTTTAATTCCTCCCAATGTCCAGGTTTTGATTTTATTCAAATACCGTGACCTGTACATTGCATTTGTTCTCATTTTTCATGCATGTGTTCATTCTCGAAATTGAGATATAACAGAAATTCGTATAAGAGAGTTGTTATAATATACTGACTATGTGTAAAATAAAATAATAAAACCTCTGTACTATCTCGATGTAACTGTATTTTAATCATACATATATATATGTGTTGCTCTCAAAAGGTACTCAAAAAATCACTCAATTTTTTTTTGGGATTATAATTTTTCTTCTTTTGAGTAATAATGTGGTTGAAGCAATAACGGTTAGAAATTACGATACCATGTAATTAAATGGTAATCAGTATGATTTTTGATATTTTTAATGTTAAAAAGGGCAGAAAAAAAAAACAATTTGACGATCTGCATATATACGTACAAAAGTATATATTTATAATTGCACCAATTTCGTTCATATTTATACCATTCAAACACAGTACTAGCAACTAAACAGTAGTTGCAGAAGGCTTTAATATGAGAGTTAACAGTTTTGTCTAATAATAAAAACATTGAGAAAATAAAAGAGCACTATGTGTAAGTTGATTTACAAAACAATTAACAATAGTTTAAAAGCAAAGTGTAATTTTCTGAGAAAGCATTTCATTAAAATGATTTTGTGAGTGATGAAGGGTACACGTAGTGGCAAAGCGAGTAGAAAAATTTTAATAGTTTGTTTGTTATTTTGTTTTTAACCGAGATGCAAAAGCACCCCCAGTTTGATTTCAAAACCCGAATTTGAAGAATTTGACATTTTTATGTGATCAAATTGTGTAATTGAAAAATTGTAACTTATGAATTTTGCATTTGAATTTTAGTCTCTGACTAAATACCTCTCAGAACTGTAAAAATCAAAGACTTCTGAATTTGTAAGTTCTAGAACATTGTACTCCAATTACAATGCAATTTAATTGCGCATAATATACGCATAGTATGCCCATGCGCACAAATTTTTATATTATAAAACAAAAGAATACAAAATCAACCAACTGCCACTTTACTTCACTTGTCTATTAGATTAAATAACCACGACACTTAGTGTATAAAAATTCGAAAAAAAAACCCCAAGTTTATTTTTATTATAGTCATTTTTAATGTAGTCATTATTGCATAGCATTCTTGTCGCATTTTATTTTTCATCATCATTACCATTTCATTTTTCATCATCATGGCCCGTTCTTACTCGCTTAGCACATTGCACCGCACTTAATGTATGTATATATGCACTTATACATGTACATATGTACCTACATATGTATTTATAAATAAAATCCAACAATAATCTTTTAAAAATTTCTCTAAAACAAAACAAAGAAAAAAGAACTATATAAGAATTAGTCACTCAATAATCATTTTGACCCTTTTGCATGCATAACATTTTTCGGTTGGGTGACTCCAAATTAACAGGTTTTGCTAAAATGATTCGGCTGCTGATGTTATTTTTTTTCATTTTTTATTTATTAATTTTTTTTTTCTTATATTTTTCTTTTTGTAATTTTATGTTAAGCGCCACCAATGTTTTTTTTTTTTGCTTTTGTAATAAGCATGAGGAAGAGCGCATGATATAAATGCACTATCACTATACCAACTACGAGTATATATGTATGTATATATGTACTTAAAAGAATAATATAAAACAATATGAAAAGCAAAAAACAAAAAATCAAATGAAATAATACAAACATGGGAACCGCTAGCAACTGTCACTCTGGTTAAAAGATGAGATGGCGCCACACAAATAAAGATATTTAAAAAAAAAAAGAAAAATTAAAATGTAGATTTAAAAATTGAATCAAAAATACAAAAGGTATGTAAACTTATGCATATTTTTAAGCGGAAGTGAAAAAATAACATTTAGCTGATTCAGGTGATTTTTTTTGCTATACACGAATGGTGCCTACTTTGGTTTTATATTTTAATTAGGGGGAAAAATTATACCAGCATATACAGAAAAAATTATAGCAAATTATTATGAGTTGCTTTAATTTTTAGTATAATGGCATTATTGATATAATATTCCGGTAAGAGGTTTATCAAACAGAGTACTAAAATGCTTACGTCGATTTAATCAAAATTCAGCAAATTTTTGGTACCTATGTACATAAGTTGATATAAGCGAATTAAAAATTGCATATTTTACGGCTCATTTTTCAATATGAATTTTTACTGAATGCTAATATGATGTAATTTACATATAAACAGGATCTTCTCACTTTTCTCAGAATAGAATAACTGTATTTGGTCTAATTTTTTATCGTACCATTGAAGAAAATCGAAATTGTTTTTAAAGGAATCTAATGACCTGACAAAACATTAAAAAGGGTCAGTAACAAAGAAGGTATTGAAGTCGTACCAAATTTGATATATGAATTTTTGATAGATTAGATATATCAAATTTGAAAGTTTTTATGAGGGAAATGCATTTCTCAACATTGGAGTTATTTCACAAAGATGCGAGGAATTGTTTAGCTTTTGAGATCATATTGGATTCCAGAAACTGAAAAATTTTTGGTTTTTTGATTTATATTTTTCACTATATTTAACAAAACAAATAATGAAATAATGAATTCATTTATTGAATAAAGATGAATGCATCAATTTTTCGATAAAAGCATATAGAATTGATAAAAGATTTATTGAAGATTAGAAATCTTTATTTGTTAGTTCACAAACATTATCTTCTATAACATATAAGCAGAATAATTACACCAAATTCACCTAGCGCGTTATGCAATGGTACCACAGATTTATATATAAATTTCCTTATACTTAAGGTAATTTCAAAAAAATAAAAATTTAATACATACTTATAAATATTATGTGCTTTTAATTAATTTTAAAAAAGAATTTTTGAGTTTAAACTTTAATTATAGCTAATGATTAAGTAATTTTAAAATAAATGCACACATCATAATTAAAGAGATAAATTTAATGATGAACCATTTTTTTTTATTTTAAAATTTGCAAAAGTGAATGGATTATTAAGTAATTATCTGAATTCGGAATTTTTCAATAAATAATTAAATAAAGAATTAGAATTATGTCAAAAGTTAAAATAAAGCGTTTATTTATACATATATGGGTCTAACATCAATTAGACTTAATCAGTAGTCAGAATTATATTGCAAAGTAAATCAAGTTGACTTGATATTTTGACTAAACTGTTTGCAGGTTAACTTGTAAATAACTTACCAGTAGTAGGTACAGGTACAATAACTCCAATTGATTAAAGGTAAAATCAAGCTCTAGGGCTTATTCATTTAGCTAAATTAGCTAAATTTTTTGACAATGAACATTAAATTTTTTGAAGATCATATTGTAAATTGTAGATTCTTCACTTTTAAGGGAGATTTAAAGGAACCGAACTGGGCAAGTGGACATCTCCCCCGGGCCACCACAACCAATCGCGACTTATTGTAGTCTGCCACGTTCCCGTCTTAAAATTAATTTAGTTAATTAATAAAAATATTAAAATTATGTTTAAATCAAAGAAAAAAATATGTGATAAAAATTAAATTGGGAAAGTATAAGAAGAGTCAAATCATTATATCATTTCTCCATTTGACATCAAAAAAAAGGAAACGAAATAATTTCTTTTTTCTTCTTCCTTTCTTTTAACATTAATCCGTTACTTTTACCTTAATTAAGCTTTTCCCTTTAACGTTCTTTGTATTTTGGATAGTCTAGACAAAAAAAAAAATTTACCTACTTATATAGGCTCTTATTATAAGCACATACATATATGTATGTATACTTTTTGTATACTATTCAATTATGTTAGTCTGCGTGTATTATAAAGTAATATTTATAAAAAACAAAGAGCAATAAGCTCATAAACTTTCACAAAAGGCTCGCTGCTATGCAATTACAATATTCTGTACACACACTCATTTTTATTCACAAAAAAAGCTTAAGGTGCAATAAGGGTTTCATTATTTTTTTTGTTATTTTATATGACTTTTAAAGTAAAAACGCATGATAAAGAAACACAAAGGATGTTTGATCTATTTAAATATACCGCGCCATATTCTCATTTCCATTATAATTACTGTTGTTTTATAATTAGAATGAAACATTAAAGATTCATTTAAAAGAATGCAATTATAAAACAAAGTAACGAATGCAATTATAAAAAAATATGTAAGATATAGTATTTCAGCTTATATGGTGCCATCACATTATAATAGTCCGTATCTAGATCTAAGTATTAAAACAAAATGTTCCTATTCTATTGACGGATATTCTCTGAAAAAAAAAAAATACTGAATTAATTTAAAACATGAATTCCGTTCGTAGCCCTAAAATTTGGAAAATTACAACTTACTGAAATTTTGCTCCAAATATTCGTAATAGTGTAATCACTAATTACCTTCGCAGTAAAAATAAATGTCAAAAGTCTACGAAAGAAATGTAATGAGCAATTATGAGAACGGCCGTTTTAAATCAAAAAAAAAGAACTACAAAACAGCGCTTTTAAAAAATACCATTTTGTTAAAAATACTAATTTTGATACTAGAAAAAAATGGTGCTGTCATTGCTGATGAATGAATGGAATTTGTAATCATTTAAAAATCTGAATCCCAATAGCCAAATTCTTAATTCGTAGAATTCTACAATTGGAATTCATGATAGGGCCGTTTTGACCAATGGTTTTGGACCAAAATTTTGGCGGCCAAAGTTATAAAAAGAGAAAAAAAATTTCTCTTCTATTCAACAAAAACAATCATTTCAATTAATGTAAAAAATTATGTAATTAAGTTAGATATATAAATTGTTTAAGTTTTAATAGGAAATATTTTTTAAAATTCTTTTAAGCAAAATTATTTCTTCGAATTGAAAATATGATTCTTACTTTTTCAATTTTGAAATTTACATTTTTTGACGTTTATGCCCGATGTTTATTATTGCTTATTTACATAGTCATTTTAATAAATTCAATAAAAATTTTATTAGAAATTTTCTATTCTTTATATAAGCAATATGAATTTCTTTGACAGACGTAGTGACATCATGAAATTTTTACATTGTAAGTGTTGACAAAACAAATTTCCTAAGGAAAAATATTTTGACATTTATGAAGTATATGTATTATGCTATTCGATAATAACCTCAATTTTTTTGTTGATCATTAACGTTATTTTTTGTTGATATATGAAAATATTTTGTTAATAAAACGTTAACATGAAATAAGTGAACTAAAATTGACATAAAATTTAATTCTCCTATATATAAAAAAGGTAAATTATAATTTTTTAATATTTTTGCAAAAAAAAAACATAAATTCAATATTAACCACATATAAACAAAAAATTAAATATTTTTAAGGCTTTCTTTAATTACTAAATAACAACTTTCATCAGCTCAATTATCCTCCAACAACTGCAGTTGTGTAGTGTTTTCGTTTTTTTATTAATGTTTTTTTTTTAAATGGCTCCTTTTTTTTCGTTAATTTTTTTTTTTACCTTAAATTATTTCTTTTTGAGTATTTTCATATTCTCAACTTTTTCTCATCTTTATCTTGACATATGTTATAATTGACTATGCATACTGAGGAATCTGCGTATACTTACCTTACAAAAAAAAAAATAAAACGAAGATTCCAAATCTATAGAGCAATGAATGGTATGAAGTCTTAATTTTCTTTTATTTTAGTTTATTCTGTTCTGTTTTTTTTTTCTTCTTCTTCTTGTTATATTATTTAACATGACAATTTATTGTCGAACAACAAGAATACATTCCTATCCAGCTGATTCAATTCAATCAAGGTGGTCTAAGCCAATGAAGTAACTTCCCTGAATGGTTGCCTGTTTGATTGGATTTTCCGCCGTCGGTTATATTATACATGCATACGTATATATACATTAGCTTCATTATCTTTTGTTGTTTTTTCCTTGTTTATTAAAATTTTAAATAGCGACGATTGATATACCATTTTATATACACGTATATAGTAAATTCTACACGACTGGATCGCAGTAAAGAATTTTTAGTGTACAAAATGTAAAAACAAAAACTTGACATAATCCCTTGAGAATTAAAAACAAAAATGATAATAGAAACATATACGAAAACAATTTTAAATTACAAAGAAGAAATGCTGACAGGATTCTTTTTGTTGCTTCTTTTTTTTAGTTTATTTTTTTTCAAGAATGAAATTTAAGTAAATTGGATTCGCTAATTGCACTATTTGACTCCAGAAATCTTTGCTCAAATATATATAATTGATTTTGTAATGTGAGGTCTGCGTATCAATTTTTTAAAATAAAAACTCTCGAATACAAAGAAGAAAATTAAACTTGAATAAAATTTAATAAAAATGAATATTGTGACCAATAATTTTGTACCCATTTACTCATATTTAGCTGTATGTAAAACATAGATTTTAATTAGAAAATAAAATTCTAAAAAAAATTTTTTAACTTGAACTAGAAATATTTTAGTTTTAAAGTTAATTAACTTCTGACTTTTCAACTCGAAATAAAGAATCAATTTCATAAAAAATTAAAAGAGTGAATTAATTATTAATAAAGTTGGGTCAAAGCACAAGTGAGAATGCTTCTCTTAACAGTCTAGCTATTATATTACTTATGTTAATTACTTTCATTCATATATACTTAAAGTTTGCATATATTTAGGATGAGGAAACAGGAAGTTTAAAGATGTTTTAATATAATAGTGAAATATTAATTGCGAGAGTTAATATAAATAACTATATTTTTTGATGGCATGACATTTATCGTTCTCTGCATTTATTTATAGAAAATTTGTCAAAGGGTCCACGGGCGAAAGGACGGCCAAATTGAAACTAATAATTAGCTCTTTTTTTTTAATTTTTTTTTGGAAAGTGTAAAAAATATGGTTGATTAATCTATGATTTGAAAACAGCGTATTAATTCCTTTTAAAAATTTAAACGGCTTTAGATTTTAATAACGGAAACGGTCTAAACGTGATTTTGCATATTTTTAGGAGATAATCAAAACTTATAGCTATAATATTCTTTAAAAACTGGTTTACCTAGCATATATCTTAAATTTATTGTTAATTAATTTATAATTAAAGCATAATAGAATACTTTAGTATAAAATTACGATTATTATTATGCTCTTGCATTTACATGAAAGTTCAAAGGAGCTTATGTACAGTGTAGAAGAAATTCGGGGTCTGAAAATATCAAACTTAGCACCAGTACGAGAAAATAGTACAAGAATATTTTGTTCTTGGAAAAATAAAATATTTGTCAAATTTAAACATACCTAAAATGTTATGAGTTCAAAATTGCAGTAACAATGTATTATTAAGAAACTCAGCAATTACAATTCAAAAATATTCTGCATTGTATGAGAAACAGAGCATTTCACCAATTTTGAAGTTAGAGAAATTTGACACTATAATATAGGAACTAACGTGTTTGAGAAAAATTTCTTCAAAATCTAATAAAGACCTGGCTTGAAATTTTTCAAACTATTTGAAATATTTTTGATTTATTAAAGATTTATTTAAATTTTTTAAACTCTTACTAAAATCTCAATCATCATTCCTAAAATATATGAACCCCTTGTTTATATGTGAACTTTTTATGCTAACCTCAAAATATATACTGTCAAAATGTTTTAATTAAAATTCAAACATGCTGTTTAATGAATTACCAAATGTGCCAAATAATATAAACACAAAATGTGATTTTGATTTTATATCCGCTTCCTGGCGCAAATCGAAGACTGAGTTCTTGTGTTTTTCTCTGCACCAGACATATTCAAAATTAAAAATCAAAAAAAAAAAAAATAATAAAAAAAATCTGAAAATGAAAATAAAATTAAGGGAAAATAAAACATCAAATTGATAGAATGGCGAGCGCCAAAAGCAGGAAAATAATTTTTCCACACACTCATTATAATTATGAGACCATCATAAATCTTTTTATATTGTCTCAAACCCCTTTTTTTCTGTTATACTGTATATGATGTGCAATTACATGCAATTCGTATTTACATTCATACATACACCCGTCGTATTTTATGAAGTCGCCATCAAAATATTATAAATAAAAAAAAAATAGACTAAAAGGATCTCCCCTAATATTCTTAAATACGTTATATTATATTTGAGTATATAAATGTACGTGTGTGTATATGTATATTATAGAAATTAATATTGTGTATAGAAAGTAAAGTGTTTTGAACAAAAATGATATGCACCGAAAAGAAAAATAATAAAGGAGTCAAAGAAATTTATAAAAAAAAAACCTTATAAATTTTCTTTGTTTTTTCTATAAAGAACAAACAAAAAAAAAATTCCAATCTGCACTCATATACATATATATCTATTTTGTATATATTTACATAGATACCAAATATAAATCCAAGTATGTACATACCATCAGGCTGTCGCCAATAAACTTAATTGCCGCCAAGTCGTCTTGAAGTCAGGAGGTGTTTTGTATTTGTATAATATTATAAAAGAATTGACAAAATTTTGTCAGTAAAAATTTTAATAATAATATGAATTTTATATAAACACATACATATATTATGTATAACTTAGAAACATACACAGTATACATACTTAAATTATCATTTATGTTTATTAAGTACATAAAAGTAAAAAATATAAAAATTACTGTAAAATTCTATATAAATTAGCCAACAAAATAAATGTCAAAAACATTAAAATATAAAATCGAAAACAATAAAAAAATATGGAATATTGGACGAGTTTGCATAAAAAACCTTTAATAAATTAATAATAAAAAAGAAAAAAAAGACATAAAACTTAAAAAGGAATCATAAATTACTCAAATAATTTGGAAAATTTGCGGGCTTTTACAAAGTATATTTTCATATTTGAAGAGTATATAATAAGTTGGTATGGGTGTGAATATTATTATACGAGTACATACGTAATGTAAGTATGTGTGGTTATTGAAATTTGTTAATGCAAGTAAATGCCATAAAAAATCCAATTAATAGATTTGAAATAGATTACACATTATTTTTTTTGGAAACTTAAAAAGATTAAACGGAAAAATAAATATAAAAAAATTTCACCGAAAAAAATGAGATCGAACTGTTGTCAACCTTTTCAATGACATATGAATTTGACAAGTTTGGGTATAAAGGTATCAAATTTTTCTAAAAGCTAAACGAAAAATTTTTGCTGTCAACTGGCTTAACCAAAGGATATTCGTACGAACTACATATGAGGCGCTCAGTGACCTAATGATATTTCGAGTAAATTGAAATTGAATGTTAAATAACTAATTTTGAAGAAAATTTTGTAAAAGGCAAAAACCAACTGATGTCAAAATCGAGTGAAAAGAGTATTTAAATTGAACATAATAATACTCCTTTCTGGAAAATTTTTGGATAGGTCACTAATGCGCTGAGCACCTCATATATAAAATTTGAACAAATGTAAAATAAGAACGCGGTTATAATTGTTATATTATTATTGTATTAAAAATGAGTTCCAAGCTGGTCTGTCAAGTTCAAAGAATAAATACATTTTCAATCCCTCAAAAATAATAACGAAGTTCTGTTAAAAAATTTATGTTCTATAAATGCATATATATGGGATTATACAATTAATTAGATTGAAATGTATGTATATGTCATTCATATGTTATTTATTCAAATTTTTGAATATCGAGATTTCGTATTTGAAAATTTTCATATTAAATAGCATTTAGAAAGAGATTAAAAGCATTTTATTGCAATAAAACCAAGCAATTAAGAATTTTATGAAAGATTAGATTTCTAATTCTTAAACTGACAAGGTATAGGATGAGGTAAATTGTAAAAATGGGGATAAAAATTAAAATAAAAAAACGGTTTTATAACAAAAAACTAAGTCCTTGTATTTTTATGTTTCTGAAATTTAAAATATAATCCTGATTTTCGACTGACGAACTTCGAATTTTGGTGTCCGAAAATCATTGTTGCACAATTTGTAAACATACCAAAGGGAGCAAAATAAATTTACAACATTAAAATATTAACCAACAACAACAATATTTGTGAGAAAAAAAATTTCAACGATAATAATTGTGTTCTTCTGCAGTTTCAAATAAAATGGAAGGCATATAATACGTCGTCGTTCAAACTTCAATAAGCATAAAAAGGTGCAACTTGAATAGAACTAAACAACATTATATAAAAATAATTTATTGTTGCTTTGTTTTTTTTTATATTTTGTCTTAATATTCTAACAACTTGGAAAAGTCGAGACAAATTGTAGACCGTATATTGAAAATTGGGGTGAAAAACTAAAAGACATCATTTATTAATTGGGCGAATACAAAAATATCATAGACATATTAGATTTTAATTTTTAAATTCACATAAATAATTCATGCATGCATATATGTATGTACTATATATCGAAAGATAAATATGTACATACAAATGTCACATATATATATACGTTATACTTGTTATACATACAAATAAAACACATTAATATAAAAATTATTTGTCTTATTTCGTGCAGGGTTGATTTCTGACTATTGGTTATTTGTCTTTATATTGTATGAGGGAAATTAGTTGTCGCGACAATAATTGAGGGCGCCGTTTTCATTAAAATACTGTTTCTGTTTTTTTTTTGTTTTATTATTTCAAAATAATCTTATTTTTCTAATTTTGTTAAGTATGTTTACATATTTTATTTCCTTTTGAAAGAAATTTTATTTTTATTTCTTTTATTATCTTCAATATTTTTAAAAATTTTCATATTAACGTTAAAATGTAAAATGCACTTAAACATTTGCACGTAAAATGCAACCAAAACAGGAGTTATTCTTCTATATGACTTGGCCCATGTGATACAATCACTAAAAACACTAGCATATTTTAAACTTCTTTAAACTAAAGTTGAAAGTTACTAATTTTGTTGAACACAATTTCCAGCTTCTTATTGTGGAAACTTGATCATTTTAATATATCACCAAATCTAGTAAATTTTTATCAGAAAAAATAATTTATATTATGTTAAGAAAAGAACGGAACTTTAAATTATAATCGTAAAATGGGAATAATCGTAAAATTTGAAAGCTTGCTAAATGTATTCAATAATTTCCGTTCTTTCAACACTTTCAAACGTTCCACACTTTCTTAATAAATCACAAAAGTGCTAGTGTACAATTTAGCTAAATTCACCATTAAGATTAGCAATCGCGTACGCGGCAATACCGTCACCGTAATTCCATCAGACTAAGTTTTATTAAATATGAGTGAGTCACTGTATGGTTTCAAGCGAACTACAATGTGAAAAAACAAGGTGGAAAATAATTAAGTTTTTTGATGACATATTTTCTGCACGTAGAAATCCGTATAGAAAACGACAAAAACAGGTTTACGTTTAATCTTCTAGATAGCCTTAAAACGTAGACGTAAAATTATATTAGTCTACCTTAACGCAGGCTAATACAAATTTGAATGTAATTTAATATGAAACTGTGAAAAAGAAAATCACAGAATTTGAGCCTCTGCATTTATGCTATTTGAACTACTTTAAAAACATTGCGAACTTTAATCGTTGCAGAATCTGCAAAATCAATATCTCATTTATCAATATAATGCTTAGATATATACATAGTAGTTACGGAAAATTCAACTACCTTTTTATTCTTTCCGTCCGACGCTTAAATCATTTTCCAAAAAACTTTTATCATCCCGATGCAAAGAAGTCATTCCAATAACGCTGTCACAAAACGGATGTTGTTATGTACATAGTATTTTACAAATTAATAGGCTTATTATGTTTGATTAATTCGTCAAGAAACTCGGCGAATGTGACAGTTTTGTATTATGTATAGCGAATTCTCCAGATTTCTTTGCAAATTCATCAAAAAAATCTTACGTATTAAAATATGATGTAGTACAAAGAATTTTATTGTGATAGTTTACTTGAAATTATTTACGGTACTGCGCTAAATAGTAACAAAACTCGACAAGTCGGTAAATTCGCTATACGTAATAACAATATAAAAAAAACATACAGTGGCGCTAGTCATCAAAACCAACCATTTGCAAATAATAGAGCATACTCCTGAAACACAATGAAAAAATTTTTTCATTGTATAGCAATACTTTCATTGGCAAATATTACAGGGTAAATTTTTCGTATATAAAGGAGCATGTGAGTAAAACAAATATTTTTCTTTTCTATTTTTTGATATGTATTAAGTGAATATATATACATATGTATATATATAATACGTCAGCGTGTGTATGGTGACAATATATATAACTACACTTAACATTGCATGTACAGCGCTATCTTTTGAGTTTTTTATGTATGATACAAAATTTTTCTTTTTGATATTGTAAGCACCTGTTGATATTGCAAATTGCAAGTGTTTGCCGGAATTTCATTTTTTTTTTCCTTTTATTTTTTTTTTTTGCTATAAAACCTTTATACTCTCTACAGTTTGTCCATGTTTTTCTCTGTAACAAGGAGGACAAAACGAAAATAAAAAAAAATAACATTGTTATGAAGAAAATTAAAAAAAAAGTTTTGGTTGAGTTTGATATTATAAATATGTATGTATATACATATATACATACATATAAACGTGTGTAAATGTCCTGTATGTTTTTAATGTGTTTTTATCCTTTGATTAAAACATCTGTTGTAGGGGAGATTGTTTTTATGATAGAAAACAAAAAATGTGGGTTAAAAAAAAATTTCCCTTTTTTTATGTTTTGTTGGATTTTTTAATTGTGCTGTTGTTCTGTTATGTGTAATAAAGTTGTTAAGAATAGAGGGGTTAATTAAATGCTGGAATGTCTTAAGTTTTTATAACGTATCATTTTAATCGTAATTTGAGGAAATCATATGAGCATTAAAGGGAAAATTGCAAAAAAAATTCTGTGAAGATATAGAAATTTCAAGAAATGCTACAAAAATTATGCGTTAAACGCAAATTTTTCACTCTTAAATATAAGAAAGAGAAAATTGCTTATAATTACACGGGATTGAATTTGACATATTAGGTTTGGTGCTCAACTCAACTTCAATATGACTATATTTTGTATTGATCTTTGTATGATCGCTTTAATTAATTCTATGTAATTTTTTTTTTAATTTTTCTCAGTTTTTTTTTAAATTAGACAGTTTTTAATTAATTTCAATTTCTAATTTAAAATTAATTTTAGATTTAACCTACGAGGTGAATTTTTTTAACATATTCGTCGAGGTGGTAGCAACTTTTACAACTCTACAGTGTTTAGTGCACGATAACAAAATGAACACTGAGTAAGAGAGCAAACAATAGTTTGCAAGCACGAAAGATATGAAAGTGTAAGAGAACAATATAAGGGATTAATTAAATAAAGAAAAACCGGAAGGTTTTAAATTTACTACCACCTAGTCAGTTGAAGGTTAAAACCTTCAAATGTTATACAGACGTACGCTTGCAAGTACATATAAATATGTTTGAACGTTGTTTTAAAATTTATTACAATGCAGCATTATCGGGTTGTGTCGAATATTAGTTTAAACCTTGCTTGTTATTAATTTTTAAAATTCTTATTTTAATTTCATATAAATTTGATTAGCTTATAATTTAGTAAGCTTCATTCAGGTGCTAACTTATAACTTAACCATCGGATATTTTTAAATTTTATAATTTTGGTATCTAAGTAAAAATTTTGAATTTGATATTGAATTCAACATTTTTATAATAAGAAGTTTTTAATTTTTTGCAAATCCATATACTCTTTAAAAATGAGAAAATTATTATAGAAGTAACAGCCCTCTTTCGCATAACATGATTTTTTTTTCTCAAGATTTTTCTGCAAAATTTGCAATCAGACACAACAGAACTTTGTAATTTAAGCAAATTATCATTAAATAAATTTTGTTAAAATTATTTGTTTTCGAAAAATTGTCATCATTGGTAAATGTAAAATTTGAATTACACTCCAAAATGAAGTGTTCTACAAAATAGGTTTTTAACTTGTCCATTTCAAATGAAAAATTCTATTCCATCAGACTATAGATTTCGGACGTTTCCCATATATAGATCTTAACGTCTTAAAATTCTATTTTCATTTTGATTATTTTGGCCACCTGTTCATATTTCTCATAAGCTTTACTCTAGTGTAGCAATTGTAAAAATAGAAGGGTAGATAAACTGTCCGGCCTATTGTTTACTTTAATAATTTGTATGTCAAATAATTTGTCACTATATAAATTAATTATTTAAATTTGAATTTTAGGAATGAAATTTTAAAAATATACAAGCACAATTATAGGATATGGGTTTTATAGTTCTACTATAATTTTCATTAAATTTTATTTCATTTATAATAAAATTTCAAAATATAAAATTAAAAAAACAAAATTAAAACTTACCTTTTTTAGCATCATTTATTGGAAGCATTTATATATGTATTTATATGTGTGTGTATGTTAATATAAAAAATGTGGAAAAAACACGTTATTTATAGCAAAGCGCACTTATTTTATCACTGCCTTATTAAATTTTTAAAATAATTTTCTTAAACTACATATATAGCGTATAATTAATTAAATTATTAAAAATATTTTTGATTTACAAATCACAACTTTTGTTTGTCAAACATTAAAAATTAAAATATTTACAACATTATACTTTTTATCTGTTATACACGTTTATTTCTTATCTCTTATCAAAAAATTTGAGAAATAGAGTATGCACTTGCAAATTTACATTATTTAACTGTTATTCTCTTTTTTAATTTTATTGTTATTAATAGAGTTAGTTCCTGTCATTTATATTAATTTTTGGATTTAAGAGCACTTCTGTTTTTTTTTATTATTTTTATTAATTTACAACATTAATCCTTTCAATCCTTCATTCTCTTGTTCATTATCCTTATATGTTATACTTTATTATTATTTGTATTACTATTATAATATAAGAAATTACCAAAGGTATAGCGAAGAATATACAAAGTAATTTTAAAATATTTTTACAAAAAAAAAATTTTTCCGTTATAACTTAACCGTTATACTGACTTTTAACAGACTGAAAATGATCCTTATGATTCTTGCACTTATATATATAGAAAAATTTATTATTTAGCTTAAAAAATTCTTATTAAAAACTTTTCAATATACTTTTATAACAAATTTTTTTTTTGGTACATACATACATACATAAATATATTGTATATATATGTATATATATATGTGTGTACCATATGATGATAATATTTTAGTAGTTAGTATCCTTTATAGTATCCTTTATAATTTCATATGCACATACATATGTACAATATTTTTTCTTTTAAAATTATAAAAGACAAAAAAAAAAAGAAATAATATTGGAAGTATGACAATAATAAAAAGTGATATACAATATGATTATTGTTCGATATACAAACATACATATGTACATGTGAATATATGGAGGATGAGGATGAGAATAACATTCAAATTTACTATAATGGAAAAGAAAAATATCTAGTGTTACTATGACAATACGCGCGATATTTTATTTTTTTTTGTTCTTTTATACACGTACATAAATATAATATTGTTTTTCTTCAACAATATTCAATATAATTTGTATACTTATTCCTCTTTTTCCTCATATATGAAAAATTTTGTACTGAAAAAGATTTGGTGGCAGTGTGGCGGGCGACATCATATACGTCTGGGCTTTTCAAAATATAAGAAAAAAGAAAAAATTTTAGTATATAAGAGTTTATTGAAAAAAACTAAAATATTCTCTCTCTCTCTCTCTATCTACTTTAATAGCAAATAACTGTATATTTTCTTTTTGTCTTTTGTTTGTTATTATGTATTTTGTGTCATATTATTAGTGTTGGTCCAAACAAACATCATCATTATAACATCATAATAATAGCCAAAAATTAAAAAAAAAAAAAAAACAATATAAAAAATAACATCAAAAAATAACGATAACCTATGGATGTGCGATGAAACCAACAAACTTAATGTTTGTTTAAAATGCATGAAAATAATCGAATATTTGTTTCTATACATACATACATACATACATATATTTTCTATGTATGAATGTGTTTGTGTGTGAATATTTTACTTAAAAAATAAAAATTCATTTATGATTTCGCACCATTTTTCTATTAAACATTAATTTTTATGTTATGCTTTTCTTTTTGTTTAAGGAAATTACTTAAATATATATATGTACGTATGTGTGTATATCATCCGTTTATTCATATAAGGATCGTAGTGTACAACACAATGATAGAATTTATACTTTCATAAAAATAATGCTGTTATATTTTGAATATTATGTGGACAAAAATCAAATCTTGTTGGCAAATAAATCGAAATTAAATTAATCTCTATGTTAAATACAATATACAATTAAAATTTTTGAGTTTCTCTGGATGTTCTTTAACAATAATTAATAGAGCTCAATATAATTTAGGTTCGCTTCAGTTTACATATGTCCGTTATTTCTAAAATTAAGTTTTACTGCTGTTGTAGAAATAGAAAATTATTATACGATCTTGACAAATTATCAACATAATATTTAATGTTGCATTATGTCGCAAATATTATATTTGAATTAAGAAAAATTTGGAAAAAAAAATAAGATAACATTTTTTTAAGTTTACAAAAAACAGCAAACATTTTTGTTTCCGTTCTCTGTTTCTATGTATAATTTGATGTTAGCAGTAGCAGATATGCAGTAATTCGTTCAATCAGTAATAGATATGCAGTGACGGATGACTGGTATACTACGAGGAAAAGATATACTATGAATGATATCTAATAAAGAAGAGCCACGAATTATCAACACAAATATCTATGATCAAAGCTGAAAATCTTTTGACCAAGAAATGTTAATAACAAACACCTCTGGGCAAAATATAATACAAGAGTGAAAACATATATGTTCTTATTCATATATGTTTAGGAATATTCTTTGAAGGCCATAGAAAATAGATTATCAAAAGTCAAAAAACTGTCAAATTGGACCAACTTTTGCAAACGTCTTTCAAAGTTTACTGTATTTAAAATAAAAAAAATACTGCAAAAATATAATTAAAGCATAATGAAAGGAGCATCAGTTTTGTAAACGGAAGTATCAAAATCCAAATCAATTGATTCTCTGTCACTTGCTGTTAATCTTAATAGCTAAATCTTATACAATATTCTATTGTACTTAATTAATTGTATAATAAAATATTTAAAATAAATTAGAATTTCTTTTTTAAGAAGAGTAAATTCATAACAAAAAAATTTTTGTCTATTGCGTTGTTTTTTATTTTTATGTTCGATTTCGGACTATATAGAAAATAGTATTGCCGCGTCATAATATAAAAACAATTATATAGAATAAGAATAAAAATAAAAAACGACAATTCTAAAATTATTCTAATTTGTCAAATACTTACTTGCTTTTCAAGAAATTTTTATATTCCAAAATTTAATTATAATTGAAAAATAAAGAAGTAAAAACGACAGCACTGATCATTACTATAAATTCCTAATAAGCAAATTTATAATAGTGCACAAATACATATAAAAACCTCATATAACCAAACCTCAACACACACGTACAAGTTCTTAAATTCTTGTTTTCCTTTTTTTTTTGAATTAATTTCAACTTTCATTCTATTTTATTCAATTGTCATTTTTAGTTTCAAAAGTGTATTTGTGTTGTTTGCTCTACTTTTCAAAAAAGTTAAATTACACATTTGGTTGTAAAAATATGGAAAACTTTTTAAGAAAGCTTTTATAATTCATTCAAGAAAAATTATAAATTTTTATTTTTATATTTATGTATGTTAAAAGATATACATACACACATATTTATATTTATTATATAGTGTATACATGAATAAATGTCATAAAAAGGAACGACTGTTGAATGAAAAAGGACTTTTGGTAGAAAAATATTATTTTGCATATATTTGGGAGTTTTTTTTTCTTTTCTTTGCTTTATTTTTCTTTCTGTTTTTGTTTTTCTTACTCTCTTTTTTTGTTTTTTTTTTTTTTTTTTTGTCATAGTTTTGAATAATTTTATTATGCTTGGGATAGTATGAAGACGCCAAAATATTTGATGATATTTTGGCGCCTTTTTTAATTGCATTATACGTGCATTTCAATCGTGCGTATGTGTGTATATATAACTTTAACTTAGAAGTGAGATGGCAATAATAAATCATAGCTGATAAAATATTATGTTTTATTTGTCAATTCTTTTGTTTTTCTTTTCTCCCCAATTATACAATGGCTGCGATGTTGTTAATTAATTTATTTTTTTGTTTTTTTTTTTTTAAGTAATTCCATTTAAATATTTTATTGTTAAAAATAAATAATATAAAGGCATATTCTTCCGATTATTACTTGAGAATATTAGACGTCAAAAAAAAGAATAGTAAATTAAGTTTTAGTTGAAAAAATTAGAGAACTAATTTTAGTCATCAGTTTTTTGGCTTACATTTTTAAAAAAATTAACACGTCGTTTGCAAAGCGCCCTAAAACAATTACACAAATTTCAAAATTATTTAAATTTTTGGTCAAAAAGTTTATTATCGAAAGTATTATCGAAAGTAAAAAAAAATTTGATAGGTGACTTTGAAATACACCTCGTTTATAGTGCAGCTTGAGTACTTGACTTAAAATGAAGTGGAAACTCATGCTGCGTCTTTACTATGTCAGCTTGAAAATTTCAAGTCAAGTAAGCAAAATTTTTTGATTTACTTGAGTGGAGCCGGTTTCAAGTCAAGTGACGTTTATTGGGATATAAAATAGGCTTCAAGTATGGTCATTTATTGTGAATATAGTAAACTAACTGCATATGAACTTAAAAAATTCTTAAATAACTAATTAAGAATTCTGTATTAAGGTCCTCATTATGTTCAAGGTCTTTAGTGTCACTATAAGGGGCTTAAAGATTAAATATCAATTTTTCGGCAAGTTGTAATTTTTAAAACTACAAACGAACAAAAACTACACAAACTGCATAAAGTGTCTGAAAGCGATTTTGAACTAAGTAAAATCACTGCTGACAACAGTCAAATTAAAAATTGTTCACGTCGTTTAATTTTAAACGCTAGTTTTTAGTAGAATAAATATTTTCATGTTAGAAATTTTCCAGTATTTCGTGCCATGTTAACGTATCGTAAAATTTAATAAAAATTCAATTAATTTTTCGAACTGCAAGATTTCTATAAACGCTAAGAGCTATGGATTAAGAGCTAGTTATAAAAATTAAAGTTTATCTTAATTTTCTTAATAAGACGTTATCTAATATGGTCATTATGTTAGTTTTGCTAAAATTTTGTTCCCAACCTAAAAGTATGCAATGAGAGGAGATATTAAGAGAAAAGTCTAAATAAGGCACTGCTTTTCTTTTGCGAATTAGAATTTTCAAACAACTTAAAAAAATTAAATTAAGTACAAAACTTTCTTCACGTTTGTCAATCAAAATTGTTAAGAATCTAAAACTAAAATGTACTAAACATTTTCCAATTTTTTATACTCTTTAATTTTAATTATAAGATTATTTCAATTTATTTTTCAACTTGCTTTTGCTTCCATAAACATTTTTAAATTTTTTTCAAATCATATACATACATAGGTTTTTGATAGTTACCGCTGAAGTCCTGAAATCTATTATATTATGCCAGTTTGACGCCCAGTTTCTCTATACATTAGTTTAGTCTGATTTTATTGTTTAAAATTATTTCTGTTTATTATGAATTTATGATTATAATTTTAATAACTTCTTTACTATTTTCTTAAAAGCAAACAAATACAATATCGTCAACAAAGCGAAATAGTATGATCGGTGTGGAATTGTTCCACAAAAATTATAAGAATTATTTTACTAGCTTTTGGTATTGAAAAGAAAAATTGTCATTAAAAAAAAATTAGAAATATTTGAAATTGTTGCAATTTGGAATCCGAGCTTTTATTATTTATTTGTTTCAACCACTAATTATTACACTAAATAGGGGAATGTTTTTGGTAATAACAATTTGAAGTAACTCTGCATTTGATGCTTAAAATTTTATAAGACAAATAAATTTCAACTTAATTTTTTTTATTGCTAAAATCTAAAATTATCAAACGAATTATAATATACATACATATGTACATAAATTACGAAAATATTTTTTTTTTAAAATGTGAAAATAACAATTAGTTTATCATATGTCAGATTATATATAGGGTATCCCAAAATTCAAGCAAGATTTGAGTTTTGCGCCGAGAAACAACTCAATTACTACATGAATAATTTCCTGGTCAAATAATTTCCCGTTTTAGTAATCAGAAAGCGGCCTGCCCGGATCATACGATTTAACGCTGTTGGATTTTTTTCTTTGTGATTTTTTGAAGCTTAAAGTTTATGTTAACAAGCCCATGACCATCCACGCCTTGAAGAAGGAAATTAAGTGCAGTATCAACGAAATTCAGCCACATTTATGCAAAACAATCATGGAAAATTTCAACAAAAGAGTGCGTATGTGCTATAGCAAAGTCGTGGAAGCCATTTACCTGATATGCTACTCTATACTGTATACTATATGAATCATAAAAAAATTTACAAATTTTAATTATAAACCTATGTTTCCTATCTAAATTGCTTCTTGCGTGAATATACAAATACAATTATATTATGGAAGTTCATAAAATTATGTTCATACAATTAACGTATGTGTAGACGAATATGTTCAATAAAATTAATTTTTGAATCAGCATCCAAATCACGTCAACAATGAAAAAAAAAAAACATCCAAATTCCTAAAGTGTTGCAGTATAACACTGTCGCATCGAAAAAATTTCACATATTATTGAATCTGAATTATAACATTACTCAAAATTTATAGCATTACTCCAGTACGTTATTTGTAAAAGAACGCAATTTTTTAAAATGAGTACTTTAATTGCATATGACTGTCATTTGCAATTGAAAATGATTGACATGATTGTTAAAATGACGACATCCTGAGAAAATACCTACTACTTCCATCGTAAAATTGCATATTTGAAGGATTACCCAAATAAAAACCAAAATTATGTATGTATAGCAATACTTCATCTTCTTTAAAATTTGGAAAACTCAACAAAAAAAAAAGAAAAAACAGAAACCGTTATATATTTGGCGACAAGTATTTTCTTTATTATACATATACATACATATACAAATAAAAAATCAAGACTAAAATTAAAAAGTTGAATAAAGGCACCAACCAACCAACCAATAAAAAACAAAAAAAAAACAAAAACTTTTAAAGAAAAATTTTTACTTTATAATCACACATTTTGCCTATTTTCAAATTCAATCCGTTATTTTGTAATTTATCAATTCCTTAAAAAGGGAGAAAAACAAAAAAACAAAAACAACAAAAAGTCTTCCTTTTTTCATATTTCAATTTTTTTTTTCCAGCTTTCATAATTATTTTTCTTAAATATCACAATTACATTTACTTGATATTTGGGCGAAAAAACAAAAAATCAAAACATAAATGAAAAAAAATTTTTTTTCTTATTTTTATGTTTTTTATTTTGCATGTTCTTCCATAGCCTTCCATACAAAATATTCAACAATTTTAAATACAATATCCTTTTCTTTTTGCGGAAAAGGATACACACAAACACACTGTCGTCAGTGGAAGTGGTTTGTTGCATTAAACAAACAAAAATATCTTCTAAACTTTCTTGAAATGAAAAAAAAAAAAAACAAAAAAAAAATCTTCAAAAGAAAATTTCATCAAATTTAGAATTCACTTTTTTCTCACCCTATAACAAATATACATACATACATGTGTACACACAAAGTGTTTTTATAAGAAAATTCTTAAATAGAAGAAAAAAACAAAAAAAAATTCAAAATCAAAACTACATCAGCGCCAACGGATTTCAATGAGATTTCTTTCTGTTTTTTAAAAAAAAATTCAAATATAATTGCAATACAAACAAACATACTTCGTATTCTAATATTTTGTATACATACATGTATACATATATTACAACATTAAGATAAATCTATTTTAATACACAATATTATTTACTACTCTATATTTTTTTTTTTTGGTATCCAATCGTCATAATAATATTCTTATATAGTTTACATACATCAATAACTGAAAATACATTAATACATACATATATACACATATAAAATTTCTAAAAATACATATATGTAAGTTTGTACCTATATCAAAAAAAAAAAGAATACAAATAAGATGAAAAAAAAAAAAAATTTTTTTTTTTTCAGTGGAAAAGGACGACTGTCTCTTTAGTAACGTCTGGTCGACAATACTGGATCATTTGGCGGCAAGAACACAGGCACCCAATTTTCTTCATCATCAATGAGGAATTAAGGAGCCGCGCCAAAAAAAATATAATAATAATATCGTTTTTTACTCATACACACATTCACATGCACATCATCCATACGTACGTACATATATAAAAATTTTTTAACTGATTATTTTTCTTTAAGAAAAAATAACCAATACAGCGCATAAACGAACGAATAATAATCATAAAATTATTGTGGAAAAAAAAAACACGCACAAACAACAACAAAAAAAAACAAACAAATAATAATAATAATTATTATTATTTTTATTTAAAAAAAAAAAATTGCCAAACTAAGAGACGGTTTTCCTCTAAAAAAAAAAAAACAAAAAGAAAATAAAAAAAAACTGAGAAACAAAGTAAAATTACTTGTACAAACTAAAATTTAAAATTCAAAACAACAAAAAAAAAAAAACGAAGAACAAAAAATATAGAAAAAATAAGTAAAAATAAACCGTTATTAAATATCCTGCCTGATATTTTATTTTTTCCATTTTTTTTTTCTTCTTCTTTTATCTGTTTTCTCTTCGGTTATTAAATATTATTGCATTGTAAAGAATTTCATGTCATTTCACTCTCGCGTTATCGAATTTCGCATTCGAATAATTATGTTTCAACAATAATTTGGTATTTTCCTAATTAATAATTAAATATTATATTGTGCAAAATAGATACTTAAGGTGTTGCCAATTTTCATTAGTTAAATAACATATCATATAAACAATGGTACCTATATATAGTGTTTATGTAAAACTTGAACAATACCATTAATACATAAGGTCTCTTCGTAAACGCAATATGTTGCAACATACGAGTATATATTGAGAAATGCTTTATATTTTATGTTCTTAAACAAATGTTGCTAATCTAGTATGTCTGTAAAATATAGTACTATTAAAGTTTGGAGTTCTAACAAATATCTGCTGTGGCAGCATGTTTTTGTAGTTTGCTGCAAAAAAGCATTCAATTTTTTTTTTGGTAGAACTACAAAAAATATTGTGTCAAATAGGCAGCATGACATTTTTTCTGTTTTTACAGTCTATTAGTACAGACGTCTATTTTGCTATTTATTAGTAGAGAACTCCATTAGCAGAATAAAAAAAACTTTTTGAATTTTTTGTGGCAGCGCTGCTTTGGTGTTTCTTTTGCATCACAGTTTTAACTAATTAAGATCTCTCGCAATCAGAAAGGTTAACGCTAATTCAACCATTGCAGTAGACTGCTTTTGCACATAACTTTTACGTTTAACAGCTAGTTGATAATGCTTTATGTTTTTTTTTTAAGAATTTATTAAAATTTTATTAAATTTTCAAAATTTTTATTTAAAAGTCCAAGTTCTACACTTATGTAGATACTTGTTAATTTAAAAAAAAAAAATTAAATTTATTTTAAAATTTCAAATTTTATAATACAAATCTAAGAAATCAGTTGCTCAAATCAATAAGCCTGTTTTATAAAATTTTTTTCAACAATTTTTATTTTATTTATTTGTTTACAGAGAATTCAATTAATTTTCATACTGAGACTAGCATTAAGGTCGATAAATTTAAAAATAAAAAGTATAATAAACAGTGGAAAGAAATTTAAAATAAAAAAATAAAAATTGAAACCAAAAAATCCAAAACCAAGTTATACGAGTACCATTTATATCTAGGCTCATTGAACAGTGTTTTTTTTTTTCAATTTATGTCCAATTTTTATTTCTCGTATTTACTGATCACATTTTATCTGAACAGCATTATTACTACAGCTGCCACTATTAGCCGAATACTGAATACTGAATCCAAAAAGACCTATTACTTCCAACTTTATTCTAGCTAATAGTTTCATTAAAAAAAAAGTTGCAGGATTTAATAACTATTTTATTTCAAGAAGAGAATATTGGAGAAATGTGAATAGTCATACTATGGAAATAAAATGATCTGTAAATAATTTTCGATATTTCAGAAGATTTTCAATAATGAAAAAAAGAAGTACGTTATTTCCAATGTAGACATTCATAATAGCATAGTGCGGAATTTTACAATAGATTTATCAATATTTCATTCTATTGATTAAAGTAGAAATTGATAATCGAAAATTTAGACGAGATTTTCGATAACTCAGGTAAGCACTTAAAACCTTAAGTTAAATTTTTTCAATCTTTTTCTTAAATACTTTCAAATCTGTAGAAACTGAATATGTATTTTACTTGCAGATTTATAACATACTCAAGTAATTCTACAATATTAGTTATGCTCGTTTTTTAATTTATATTTTTATAGTAACTTTAAAATAAAAACTTAAAAACTCTTTTACAGCGGGCTTTTTCGATAATTCAGTTCTGTACTGAAAGATTACGGACTGCTTTTTACGCATATTTACAAACTCTTACAATCTGAATGACATATCTTTGCATGTCTGAAATGTCTATAATTTTTTTTAACAAGCTTTTTTTTTTGTTGTTTGCAAATTGTCAATTTTATAAAAATAAAAAAAGAAAGATGTCTGAAGAACAAAAAAAATTTCTAAGCAAATATGTTACTGATCAGATAATTGATCTACTTAATGAAAAAATTGAAAAAAGTAATACGAGTATACGTTTTTATCTGGAAAATATAAGAAGACGAAAGCATTTGTTACTAACATACATTAAAAAATACGAAAAGAACCTTGTACCTAAGGTACCCAATTACTTAGAAACAATCAATTTGATGCCGGATACCATATTTTTTGAACATTTCAGGATGGAGCGCGATTGTTTTGTAGTAAGTTTGTTTCATCATCAAGTCTGGCTTGTATCAACATTTTTATTTTACATTTATCCCAAAATTTTTCATTTTCTAGCTCTCTATGAAAGAAAAACATAAATTATTAAATGTACAAAACAAAAATTGCATAAATTTACCCCATTAATTCTTCAATACCCGACATTTTTCTATTTTACTAATTTTCACTTTTATTGCAGTATTAAAAAAAAATCTTTAAAATTGCCTAAGAACTTAAAGCTCAATCGTATTTTCGAACGAGCTTTTTTTGCACGAGAACATTATCGAACATGCTACTTTTACAGATTTTGCAGATTCGATTTATCGAACGTGCTTTACATTCAGAACTAAGTTAGAACTGAATTATCGAAAAAGCCCAGCCTTAAGCACTACCGTCATTTTTAAACACACTATATTTGCAGATTTTGTAATTTCAATTTATCAAACATTTTTAATATTAAGACCTAAGTTAAAATTGAATAATCGAAAATTCTCAAACTTATCAAACTGTTAAGAATAATAAAAAATGTGAAATGAAAACATTCTTAATATTACCGTTCCATTAATTTTCTCTTCAAAAACATTTCCAATTACAAACATATTTTGTTTAATTTTATATGAATTTAATTTCTTTAAATCAAAATCTCGATTATCATATTCATCAATCTTTTAATTGATATGTGAACGTAGCCTCAATATTATTCAGAATTCAATAATTTGAAAAATCTTTAATGAATAAATATTTAAAGTCTCATTTAGAAAAAAATTTTCAAATTTTTTTTTAAATTTTTAAAATCTGCATAAAATTTTATTCTTACTGCTGAAAAATAATTGCAAAAAAAAAAAAAAATAAATAAAATAAAAACCTTATATTTAGTCTAACAAATTCTTTTTTTTTTTTTTTAATATTTATTTTTTTTTTTTTTGTTTTTTTTTTCTCATTTTTTTTTTTTTTGCCTTTAATAAAATGAAATTTTTAATTTATGTATATATTTAAAAATTACATAAATATAGATATATATATTATATATATATGTGTGTGTGTGTATATATATTTATTTATAAATTGATATACTATGTACATATATATATTATGTTATATTAGAATTGCCTGATTCACTCATTTAAAAAAAAAAAATATTAAGATATCATTTTTTTTTAACAAATTTTCTTTGATATCCCAAAAAAAAATTTAATCTTGTGTTTTCAACTTTTTCATACTTTCAATTTTTTAATTATATTTTTTTATTTATATACATATATTATTTATGTATATATATGTATTTGTTTCCTTTTTACTAATTTTACAAAAGTCTTACGTCATATTACAAACACAGAAGACTTTTAAAAAAAAAATTAAATTTTTTAATTTATGAAAAAATTTATATATGAAATGTTTTTTTTTTTTCTTTTTTAATTATAAAAAATATTTTTTATTATTTTTTTTTTCCTTTTTTTGTGTAAATTTTATATTTTCTCCCGTTATTTTTATATTAGCATTTTAAAAAGTACGCCATAATATTGGTATAACAAATGTTCTCCATTTATTTTTAATATTTAAAAAAAAAATTAAAAAAAAAAAAAATAAAGGTGTCCCTTATATTTAATTTTTATTTGTTTTTTAATTTATTATATATATATAAAGGTGTGTGTGTGTGTGATTACAGAAATTTTTTTATTTAATTTAAAAATTTTTTTTAAATAAGAAGAAAGAAAATAACTAAATAGCTTATAATAATTAATTTAAATTTCATTTTTTTTCCTCTTTTTCGTTTTATTTTTTTTTTTACATCACTATTATTAAGATTTTTTTTTATTTAATTAATAAACTATTCAGGATTTTTTGAACAAATATTCATCCTTTCAAAGTTTTTTTTTTTTTTATTTTTCTTTACATATTTTGTTTTTTTTTTCGTTTTTTTTTTTTAAAGAAATAAGCATAGCTATATTTTTTAATTATTATACACATTATCTATATTATTATATATAAATTAAAATACATAGATGTGTGAATATTTTTCATAATAAATTTCATAATTACAATAATTAATATTTTTATAATACATAATAATAATAATAATAATAATAATAGTTATAATAATTATATAAGCACATTTATTTACTATTTTTTTGTTTATTATTTTTGTTTTCTTTGCTATTCTAAATTTTTATTACTTTTCTAAATAATAAAAGAATTTTAAATAAAAAATGTGTTTGAAAAAACTTAATGTTTATTATTTTTAGATAATTTTTGTTTTATATTTTTTTTTTTATTTTTTTGTTTTGTTTTGTTTAGAATGAATTTATTTAATTTATTTTTACCCATTTTCTCTTTCTTTTTCCATTTTGCAATAATATTAATTTTTATTTTTTATTTTTGGTTTTTATAATTAAAAAAAAGAAAAAAAAAAACATTTCTTATATAATTTCTGTTCTCAAATTAAAAAAATTAATTTTTTTACAGTTATATTTTTAATAAAATTTTTTTTATGTTTTTGTTTGATGTTGACACTTTTCTCTCTTTTTTTTTTTTTAATAATTATTATACAAAAAATATATGAATATTATTATTATTGTATATAAGTATTTTTATGTATGTATATATATATATGTGTGTGTGTATATATAAAAATGGTATTTTCAAACATATCGTCGGTTTTGTGTTTTTTGTGTTTAATCCTTTTTTTTTTTTTTTGTTACACACCTTTTACTTTTGTTTCTTTGTTTTTTTTTTTTTCTTAAATATTTTTTTTTAAATCATAATCGTCGTTTTCTAATTAAATTAATTTTGTTTTTATTACGTATAACACACCCATATTCTGTTGGTTGAATCACTTCATATTATTATGGGTTATTATTGAAAAATTTTTTTGAATTTTTTCAGAATAAAATCAAATTTGAAATTTAAAATTCTATAATGAAAACTGAAAATAATTTTCAATAATTTCTCATAATGTTAAGTGATGCAATCTAATAGAATATGAATGATAATATTAAATGTAAATGGGCTGAATAACAAATTTTTGTAAAAATTTATAAAAATAGTAAATTTAAAAAAAAAAATATTAATGCAATTGTAATAAAAATTTCATTTCAATCTATAAGTATGCTTATTACAAAAAATGAAAATAAAAACTATATGAAACAAAATTACAAAATACGAATTTAAAAAAAAAAAATTAAAGTGTCGCAAAAAAAAAATTTACATGATTTAAATATTAAAAATTAAATTAATTTATTGCTAAAAATATTAAATAAAGAGTAACATAAATTGCATAATTATATTAAAAAAAAAAAAAATAATAAATTCTAGTTCTTCTTATTATAAATTTGTAAATTTTAATTTAAAATAGAAAATATACTATATTTATGCTTTATTAAATAAAAAAATATTACTATGATTTTAAATTCAAAATTATTTTAATTTATTTAGTGATTATAGAATTTTTGAAAAGAGTTTTAGGAATTCAGGGTATTTATTTTTTTGCTTTTTCTTCTACTTGATTAACCTGCCACCCCCCTCCCCCTTTCAAAATAATAAAAAATTTTTTAAGTACACAATTGTTGTACAAAATATCCTGGAAAAATTTAAAAGTTCTATATTAAAATTTTAATTTTTTAAAAGCATTATTGATTAGATTTTGTTAAATATTTTTGATTTTATAATTAAATTAAGAAAATAGAAATATTGTTTTTTTTTTTTTCAAATTTTATATTCAGGCCATTTGCATTATATACGTATGTGTATGTATGTATATATATACATAATATTTCATTTTGTTTTTTCTTACTAATTTTTTTTTTGCTTATTTTTTTTTTATTCTAATTTTGAAGCATTAATACAATTTATCTAGGTAGAATTTTAAAAAATATTTTTTTTTTTTTTTTGATTTATTTATTTTAAATTTTTAATAATATAATTTTGAAAAATAAAAAAAAAGAGCAAAGAATTAAGGATGAAAGAAAGAAATGAAAGACATTTTGTAAATATTAAAAATAGTGTGAAGTTTTTTCCAATTTTCTGTATTTACTACTAGCAAAAAATATTAGTATATTTTTTATTTTTGCAAACACACTTGTGCTAAAAAAATTTTTTTATATTTTTTTTTTTTTTGCTTTTTTGTTTTTTGTATTTTAAATTTATTTATTTACTTTTTTATTAATAAAAAAACAAAATTCCTTCATTAGTGCGTCTATATAGAGATTTATGAAATATGAATTTTGACTTTTTTTTTGTTTTTGTTTGTTTTAAATAGTAAATTTTTTAAAATTTTTTTTTTAAATATTATTTTCATATAATGAATTTTATAAAAATCTTTTTGAATATTTCATTTTCTGTTGAAGCAATTATTGTTGAAAAATTTAAGTGAGGTGTAATTAATTATTTTATAATATACAAGAACATTTATATTGAATTTTTGAAATTATAAAATTCTGCTGATTATATTATAAACGCTTAAAATGTTTTTTAAAAGAAATATAGAATTTTTATATGTCACTTAGAAATTAAAAATAAATCCTATTAATTTTTTTTTTTTGAAAAAAGGTGCATTTATATTTATGTGACAAGATGAAACAATAATATCTATATCACATAAATTATATTTATGTGAATTTAATATTTATAATATGCATGTACACACTATTAATGTAGTTCGAATTTAGCCTGGTATAATTAAGTTAAAAAATAAAATAAAAAATATATATATATATATATAAATTTTTTTCAATTATTTGTAAAATTAAAAGAAGAACGAAAAAAGAATGTTTGTTTTTTAATAATATTAATTAAAAAATTTATATTTTTTAATTAATTGATTAATTTTAAAAATAATTCTTTTTCTTTATAAAAAATATAGTAAATTTCAAAACTACTTTTTATTTAAATAAGCAAGCACAAATAATTAAGTTTGGTAATATTGTTAACATTTTAAATTATTTTTTTATTTATTTCAAATAGAAATTTAAATAAAAATCATAATTGGATAATTTGAATAAATAAACTACTTTAGGTTCTTGTTTAAATTAAAATTATAAAAATTATTATAAAAATTTGATTTTTTTCTCATTTTTAAGGGAAAAAATATTACTTGGAAAGTTCATAAGAACGTGATTATATTTTAAATTTTATTTATAACAAATTTTAAATTATAAAAATAAAGCTACTTCAGAAAGAAATATTCATAGCGTATAACATTACTAAAATTAACATTTTTAAACTTTGAGTTGCTAATTTTAAAATTGAATATTGAAATTTTTATATTTAAAATAAATTGATGTGATTTTTTTCAAAATTTTGTTTTGATATTTATTTATATTCTCTTTTTTCTTTTTTGTATCATTGATGTTTTAATATAATCAAGTATTTTTTAACTTAAAGTTTTCAATTCAAATCTCTATTTTAGAAAAAAAAGCAATTCATAAACTTTCCTTTATTACTATTACTCAATGATTAATAAAACAATTATATTTCATTCATAATGTATTTTTTTTTTTCTTGAAAATGTCGTTAATAAAAAGCAAAATTGTTAAAATAATAGAATTGCGAATTTTTTCAAAAAACAATCCACAGCGACATAAAAATTTTCTGTAATTCATATTTTTTTTTTTCTTTTCGTTTTTTATCTTTTTTGTATTTGTTTACATTGTTAAATTTTGTATATATATATGCATGGTCATATTAAATATTTCCAAAACCAACAATAAAATAAATGTGAAACCTGCGTCAACTTAAATTAACTATAATAACATTCATAATTATTATAAAAGTAACCTAAATTATAAAATTTTCTTACAAAAAAACAATCTAAATTAAATAATAGGTATATTTTTTTAATTTTTTTGTTTTGTATAACAATATATGAGAATTTAGTGTATTGTGGATAAATTAAAAAAATATTGCATAATTAAGTCAAAATTCAATGTTGATTCTAAAAAATTTATTAAAAATTTTAAAATTATTTTATAAATAACATGATTTTCTGTTAGCTTTCTTTATATTAATGTTCATCTGCTATTTCTAGAAAAATTAAAATTTTTTACTTATTATGTTACCGCTATAACAACTCTATATAAATATATGTACCTACGTAAATATATTTAACAGAGGGGAACCTTCGAATAATAAGCTTTGAATTTTGAAATTTTTGTATTTTTTTAAAATTGCATACATATTTAATATTTTTGAAGTAATATGTTTGTACATAATATGTCATAGGGATAATACAAATATTAAACTTTTAAAATTAATATATTACACACATACTACGTACATATATGTATATATATATATTTACATAGATGAAATAAAAATAATATTTAAAACACATATTAAAGATTAATTTCCAAGTAAAGAAAAAATGTCCAAACTTTATGCATGTTAATTAATATGGTATTAAATATAATATGATTTATGCATATATACATACAGAGATATACACTTACAAAATAATTTAACTAAAAATATTTTAATATATCGTATAAATAAGAAAATTTTTAAAAGAGCTCATTTTAAATATATATGTATAAGATTTTAACAAAAATTTATTTATTGAAAAAAAAGGTGAATTATATTTTTTATTTTTTAAATTACTTTTAATATTAAAACTTAAATATTCATTTTTTTCTTTTTTTTTCTTCATTCGACATTCAATAATATAAAAACTTTTGAATAATTTGCAAATAAATTCAAATTACTATTTGAACAACGAAATAAAATTAAACATTTCTTAAGACCTAAACACAGACTATTGTTTCCTTAAATTTTTTGATTTAATTTTTTACTTTTGTTTTTTTTTTTCTTTAGTTAGCTTTGCAAGTTATCAAAAAGTTTTTTTTTTCTTTTTTTAACGAAAAATTTGCTGATTTCTTTTGAAGTATTATTAAAAAAAAAAAAGAACGTAAACATTATTCCACTTGTTGTTTATCTTGTGAAAAAAGAGTTAATAGCGAATCTAGTTTTAAGTGTTTGAAACGTGATAAATGTGTTACCAAAGGATTAATTGCTGACGATTCAATTTCCGCTGTTATAGTTTGATTTTCTACTGTTCGATTCAATGCAGTTGATAAAATTGATAAAAATTCCGACCAGATTTTATTTGAGTTATTTTCACTTTTACTTAGATCTTCTGATTCAGCATAAATTTCCTCTGCTCGTAGTAGTAATGATACCAAAGAAGAAATACAAAACTATAAAATCAAAATATGTATATTAGTAATAAATTTTTTAAAAGCAGTTTACGATATAATTATATATTTCGTGTAATAATTTCTAATCATTTTTTTTTTACCTTGCTTGAAAAGAAACCATTTAATTTTTTATCATTTAATCGCATTGAATTTGCAATTTTATTACAAATTTCCATATCTGCCTGTCGAATTTGTTTTTTAAATTCAGGATATAAACTGTATAAAGCGCCTTCATTATCATCTTTATCCTTTTTTAGCACATTTTGAAGACATGAAAAAACTCCGATCCAAACCGTCCAACGTATTGGATTATCAATGATGTGTGGTAATATACGCTTAATTAATATCTAATAATTTAAAAGCAATTTAAAATTTTGTTGGAAATGCACATAAAATTTGTAACAAAACCTAGTAATATTTACCTTTCCTTTGCGAACAGACATCATCGAGGTTATTTTTTCAATGGTTAGGTACGGTATCAATTTTTCAAGCAATTTATCTTTAGATTCTAATTCATATGCCGAGTATTTATCGCTTACTGATGAGCTAACGGATGTTGAAGTTGACTCAGTTTTTAAGTCAACATTTTCGCCATCACCAATTTCACTTTCTTTATTTAATTCACTCATAAAGCTTTGTTCAAGGACTATCTGCTTCTCTTTTTCTTTTTTCTCCTAAAATTACATACAAACATTATTCAAAATTCTTAATTAATTTAATTTCGCAATATTACTTTTACTATTAATGACGTCGCAATCGCAGCAGGATTTTCTAAATCTTCCAATTTGAGTACAATTTTATAAAGAATTTCAATTTGCAACAATATGTAACGTGACTTACGTTGCGCAGAAATTTCAAGTGGAGTATTTGTTTGTGTGCTATTTTCATTACCCATAATCTCCATGTCAATAATTTTACGAGGCGCTGTAACACTGCCATATTGCAATTTTCCCAAGGAATTTTCAAATTGTAGAGGAGTGTAATTAAAATTTCTCTGTTGTTGTTGGTTATCTTTATCTTTATTATTTGCGGATTCAGAATTTCGGCGCTCTCTATTATTTTGTCCATTTCGATGATTTTGCGTACCATTTTTGCCCATTGATAATATAACCAATTGAGCATGGCCTTTCGGTTGGGAAAATGGATGATTAAGCTGATTATCTTTATGCGTTTTGCTTTGACCGATTTCCCCACTCTGTTTTGCCTTTTTCTCTTTGTATATTGTATAATAATAGTCATCAATATAAGGAGTTTCTGTATTTAACTGAGACAACTGAATGCCAATAAGCCAATGTTTATCTCTTATACTCATTAAATTTGCATATTCATCATATTCCACAGGCAAATTTCCATTGGCTCTTGCAACCACTTTTGACTTATCTTGATGTTGTCTACCATGATTAATATTATGACTTTGGTTACTATGATTCAATAGAACGTTCCGATTAGCCAACATTGGATGATTTTGTTGAATTTCTTGCATCAAACGTTGATTGAGCTGGTTAGTATTTGACGAAAACTGCATGGAAAGTGCTTGAGGGCTTGGGTACATAATTCCAGGAGGCGGTAGAATTAAGTTGTTCATCAACGCAGGATGTGGTGGCATTCTTGGAGGAGGCATGCCGACAGGTGGTCCCAGGGGCCTCATTGCACTAAAATTCGGATGCATAGCAAAGTTATTTAAAGCAACTGGAAGGTTAGGCATCGGTCTTGCAAAATTTCCATGTGGAAAAGGAGGAATAGAACCAGGCATTCCATGATGTAATAGTGGAAAATTTGGTGGCTGAAATCCTTGCTGATTTTTGTGTCCAATTAATTGATTCTGCAAATTGTTCATTGAACCTGAATTTGTCGGTGTTATTAAATTCAGTGGATGTTGTAATGAATAATTAAAATTGGGTCGAGGAGCGTTAAACCCAAGAGGAACAGCAGAATGTGGACGATTTAAAAAATTAATATTTGCTTGATTATTTTGTGATTGAGAATGTGCTTGATTTTGTTGCGATTGTTGTGATAAAGATATTTGAGAAATTGTTGGTTCTATTAAAATTTTATAAATTTATAATTATCAAAGATTCTAAATATTTCATATACTTGCCTTTAAAAGCTGAGCCCGTAACTTGATTCAAACTTTCATTCTTAGAATCTACTTTATTAACTGTTTTCAAAGTTTTAGCTTGGACAGATTGTTTTTGTTGCAATTGTTGTAATTGTCTTTGTTGCTCTTGCTGCTGCTGCGTTGTTGATATTTGCTTTTGTTGTTGCTGTTGCTTCTGTTGTTCTTGTTGACTTCTAATGTTTCTTTCTATATCTTCAACAGACATTATATTAATTGGTTTTGTTGGGGGTGCAAAAAACATGTTTTGTAGAGAAATAAGAGATTGTTGTTCTGTCAGAGGCTGTTTTGATTTTTGTTGCTGTGTTGTTTGTGGCTCTCTTCTATTTGAATTTTGCGGAAATAAAGACTGATTTTGTATATGCACTGCATTAGAAGTTTGATTAGTAAAAAACGGTTGACGTTGTTGAATTTGTTGTGGTTGGGAAAGCAAAATTTCAAAAGGGTTTGAAAAATGACGACGTAAAAATGCTTCAGGATTTGTGTACCCTGACTCCGCTGGCCGCGAAATTGGCTGAGTTATTGGTTTTACAGGATTTGCCCATACACTCGGATCTAACTGGAGTCGAGTCTCAGTATCATCTGAAGAAATATCTACATCGTCCAATTTTACTTGTGAAAGGCTAATTTCTAAATCATAATTTTCTTCTTCTTCGTTATGCTCCACATTTTCATTTTCGTCTTCTTCATCTTCATTAATTAATAGAGAATCTACGGATTTTTTAGGTCCATTCTTAAGTTTATCAAGTTTAACCATGTGCTCATGGGATTTTTCCCAATCGCCATTGATGGCCGACCCAAATGTCTCATCGTTGAGTGCATCAAACACATCTTCCGGGGGTTCGGAAAGATCGCAGTCACCAATACCACCACTTCCATCATCTTCAACCTAATAAAATAAAAACATCTGTTTAATATATACTTAAAAACATAAACTCGTGTAAAATTCGGCATGCATTTACATATACATATATGCGCAAACAAATTGATATTGTTTTAATTTTACAATTTAAGCAAATAAATAAACTGAACACCAAATTTAACATATTAGAAAATATGAAGGCAGCGCCTAAATTTGATATTAACTTTGAACAAAAATTAGCATAACACTTTTCGTTTTACCGGGAAAAAACTCGACGTGTAATCTTAATATTTAGTTGAAATAATAAAACAGTTAATTACGAGCTTTTTTTCAATCAAAGGCTAATCTTTATTAAGACACTACTATATTTTCCGGATTGAAAAGATATTATTTGAAATTTAACTTTAAGAAAAAATTAAGACTAAAAAATATAGAAGATAATTGACAATTCTACAGAAAATTTTGCGTTCTTTCTTGGTATCAATTTTGTTTTGTCAGACCACCATTACTAAGGTTCATTATTTCAAGTCAATTATAACGATTTAATGTTCGTAAAATATAAAAGTTTAATTGTTTCGACTACAAAAATTTTTCAAAACTCACTGGTACTGATGTATCAAAGCCAAAAAACGAGTCGTCCATCTAAAAATTTTGTTTATTTCATATGAATATGACATAGTGTTTCACCATTTTTTATCACTTTGAAATTACAGAGGGAGCTATGTCAACACTCAACATTTCATAAAATTTCACCCAATTAACAAATCTTGTTTAATATTTGGGAATTTTCAAGTAAAAAAATGTGTTACCGTCCTCATAAATGATTAAAGTTGATATATAAATTTTTTATTTCTTGTCATCGAAAACAAAATTTCTATTACTATTGGAAGTCATAACATTTCGTTCTAGTATTTTTCTATTACTTAGAAAAAAGGAAACATATTGTATGAATGCCTTTAATAGTAAGATATTTGTTTAGATTATATAATCCAAATGTACAATATATAGTAAATATATCCAAATATGCAATATATTTATATTTTCGCTGAAAGTGAATATATATAATTAAATTATTATATGAAGATTGTCATAAAATTTCAATATCTTGTTTAATAAATTTAACATCAAAATTATAATATCGGTTTGAACTCATATTTTTTCAATTCAATTCAAAAATTCAAAAGTGTTTTCTTAATTTTCTTTTTTACATTTTAATTTTTTGGAATGCATTTTCAAAAAAATGAAATTTTGTCATTTTTTACATATTGGACATTCCACTTATTTAATTAAAATCGGAGTAAAAATTTCACTTTTGTTCAAATTTGTACGTGATAAATGTATCACGTTCAAATGTACGTGATACATTTATATATCAAGTACTTTTGTTAAATTTTTTAAATTTTGCTCCTAGTAAATTCCAAATCCAGTTTTCTCAAGTAAGTAGGGTTTTCAGAATGATGAAATGACATTGGCTGTATTTATACCGTAGTTGAAATTATATTAAGCGACCATTGGATTTATACGGAAAAATACTAGATTAATTAATAACAAGGCCGCTATAACAAATCATTATTGGATTTGAGATAAGCATAACTTTCAAATGGCAAATTAGATTAAAAGAAAGCAATAAGCAGGAGAAAAATATAGTAAATTTTACAAATATAAGCCAAAAAATTCTTAAGGTTCAACTTATATAAATGTCACATTTTGTTGTTTAACCATTTGTAAAGCCTGTATAAAGTAAAAACTAGCTCCAGCCGTCAAAGTCAATTTAGCAATTGCATTCTAGTTCAGCCTATTTTAGCTAAGCCATAAACGTAGTTATTGAAAGTGCTGTCAAATGAAAAGTATCTTTTGTTTAAAATAAATTGATTTGGACGTACATAATAAAATTAAAAATAAATAAAAATAAAAGTAAATCAATGGGGTCTTTAACGAGTAGGCAAAGTACAACTGTCGAAGAGACCGATTTATCAGCTTCATCCTACAAATATCCTCCGAAAACAGGTAATTTTGTAAATAAGGCAATGAATAAAAGTATTGTACCTACGTATGTATATGTAATACCAAACTAGGAAATTATTTTGGAAGCCACTTTATCATGGGGGGAGAAAGATTTGATACTCCGCAGCCAGAAGCATATCTTTTTGGTGAAAATGCCGATTTAAACTTTTTGGGAGGTCGACCAACTGCAGTAAATAACTACTTACTAAATTTAATAGTATCATTAAAATATTTTTTTTAGTTTCCATATCCTCCCCCGCAAGCAAATGAGCCCACAAAAACATTGAAAAGTCTTGTCAACATTCGCAAAGAATCAGTGCGATTCGTTAAATCTTCTGAAAATATAATAAAAAATGGAGATAGTGGTGGTGGAGTTACAATAACAAAATCCAATTCATTTAATATAGAATTTATATTTGATTCAGACGCTAGTTGTGCTATCACTATATACTATTTTTGTACAGAAGAAATATCGGCAAATAGTGTAACATATATTCCAAGAGACTCTTCTTTAACATCTGAAACTTATCGATACAAAAAAGGCGTCAACCAATACTTTTCTCAACCCCTGCATATGTTTCATCCAAATTTATATTCCGATGAAGAACTGTCTTATAAATCAGATGCGGATGTATTTCCTGTAGCGATACACTGTGTTATTGAAGAAGGTGCTGAAGGTATCCGCCACTCAGTACAATTAAATAATACTTGCATCTTAAATTCTTTTTAATTTTGAAGATTCCAGACAATCTCATACTACAATATGTGTCGTAGATCATCATTCTGATGGGACATATGCTTTGAGAGCACTTAAGCAAAAAATTTTTGTCGATGGACTTAGTTACCTTCTACAAGAAATTTATGGTATAGAAAACAAAACCTTGAATAAACCAGCAATTGATGAAGATACAGATGACAATGGAAGTGAATGCGTTATATGCATGAGCGACACAAGAGATACCCTCATTTTACCTTGCCGTCACTTATGTTTATGTAATTCGTGTGCTGATTCATTAAGATATCAAGCAAATAATTGTCCAATTTGTCGAGCTCCATTCAGAGCTCTGCTCCAGGTGAAGTTTTTTTCTTTTTATTAAAACTTACATAATATTTTTTAACTGTAATTTAGATAAGAGCTGTTAAAAAAGGTGTTAACAGTACCAGCCTAATAGCTCAAAATGCTCAAGATGTGAGTTCATATTTCAAAATATTAATAATGAAGAAAAAATAAATTTATTCTAATTAACAGACAAATAGCGAACATATTCCACCAGGTTATATTCCGGTATCCTTGATTGAGGCATTAAATGGTCCTCCTCAAGTATGTAGAAATAATTCAGTAGATAGCGGCGACATATTAGATGGTGATACTGTACAGGGAACTGATCTTCACAAGCTTGAAAAAAAATCAAGTCCTAAAAGTGGTAGCCAAAAGCGATCGAAGAAATCAAAAGACACATCCTCGGAGGTTCCATAAAGATAAGTCAAAGAAAAAATATAATACTAAATATTTCAAAAATTTTTAGTTTCGTATATCAACAACAAAATCAGTCGAAGATAATATTGCCAATGATAATAATTCGGTTGGCAAAAATTCTCCTCCACCGACAGTAAATAATCGGCGTTCTTCAATCAATAGTGAAAAATCATCAGGAAGAGAAAAGTCGCATAAACGTCAATCAAGCCGGGAAAGCTTACAAATTATTAATGAACGTCATAGTGTAAAATTACAATCACCAACTAGTAAAGATGTAGAAAATGATAGTGATGTTGAAAAATTATCACCATTACTTTCACCAAACGATAAAGAAAAAGAAATTCCGCTTTCAACTTTAAAAATCAATGATGTTGAAGAATCAGTTGATGACACAGATCAAGAAGATTTACCAATTGATGCGCAAAAGGTAAAAGTAAATTTTTTTCACAAACTTAACCATACCTTTGGAATAGGATTAAAAAATTAACAAAATCATTCATTTCTCACTTATTTTAATATTAAGTTATAAGTTATATTAACTTTTTGTTAAAGCTTTATAATAATCTGCAAAGGAACTATATAGTAAAAGCTGGATATTATAATAATTACAATTAAAACTTTTATTAAAAAAAAAAATATTTTTTTAGTGAAAAATTTCAAAAATTCTTTTAAACATCTTAAATTATAAACACTTAATAGATTACAATTTGTTATTATAATAATATAACAAAGCTTTTGCTAAAAAGTTTAGCATAATATGGAAAGTGAAAAAAATGTATATTAATTTATAGAAAAAACGAATTCGTCCTTCACTCTCAACTGATGGTGATGGGTCCTTATTGGCTGACGCTGAGGATTCCGATTATTTTACTCCGGAAGATCCTCAAACATCTATATTAAGTCCGCTCTGCCCACAAAATGTATGGGTTTAGTATTTTTATTTTTAGTATTATTTTCTTTAACTTTTTTATTTTCTTTTTATTTTTAAATTTTATTTTGTTAATTTTTAAAATCATATATTAATTATTATACAGTATTGTTTAAAATCGTTATTAGCACATTATATTTTTAATATTGTAAGATATTCGCCTTAAACAATTTAAAACATACATACATACATTATCTTTCATTTATTTTTTTCTTTAATTATTTTTATTTTTTTAAATTGTATTTAAGTTTTAGCTATATTGTTTAAAAGTTTAAATAGTTAAAATTATAAAAAAAAAAAAAATTATAAATACTATTTAGAAAAAAAAAATGTAAATATAAATTTGATACCAATTGTATTTTGCTATCCTAATTATTATATTAAAATGTACATACATACATACCAATTTTTTTTTTCAAACAATATAACTAGATGCTACTCCAAAAAATTAATACAGAAATATTTTTTATTTCATTAAATAATTTACAATCATATTTAAGGTTTACAAGTACGTATTATAATTTTCCTTATTTCCTTTATTGATTCCATTACAAAGATAAATGTTAAACGTTGAAAAAATAGTAAATAGTGAATCTTTAAAGTTATTTATAAAAAAAAAAAAACAAGTTTAGCTTGAAAATTTGAACCCTTTCTCTGAAACTCGAACAATTTAAATTATTTTGTATATTTAAAGATTTTGTGCAATTTTAAAACCTAGAATGAATTGAAATGAAGATGATATTTAGGCATATTTATTACTTACTAATTTTTAACAAATCACAAATCCCTTAACAAATTTTACGAATTATTCTTAAAAAATTTTAAGTTTTGTGTTTTTTTCTTTTTCTTATTTATGTTTATTTTCTATTATAAGGATTTTTATTTAATTAAATTCTCCCTTTGTTTTATTCATATTTCAATAGAGCTACAAAAAAATACATTTTGCATAATCTTTTAAATTTAAAATCATAATGATATACAAAGATGTTAATAAAACAGTCTCGCATTATTTTAACTATCATAAGTAATTAAATACAAATTTATAATGAAAAATCCATTACATTAAAAAAAAAAAAAAAAACCAAATGTTTATAAATCTCTGTAGTTTAATTGACAAAATATTGTGTTTTTTAAGAAAAAAAAAAATAAGAACAATATTTTAAATTATAAAATTTCGCAGAAAGAAATGGTAGACAACAATGATACTACTTCAGTAAATAATAAAACTTCATCAACTAACAGTTCAGTAACAAATAATACAATACCATCACCAATTAAAAATATTAAAGATGTTGTCAATTCCTTACCAGGTAAATTGCATTTAATATTTTGTTATTACAATTTGGTATGAATCGGTTTTCCAAAGATACTTAATTTATTTAATTCTTACAAAATTACTGTATAATATTAGAGTTTTAGTTTTTGATTTTAAATAAGTATATTTGTCTTACAAATACATATATTTTAATAATCATATTTAAATATTTTTGTAAGACAAAAAACATTTTAATATGCCATATGTAAATATTATATTCATCTATTTATATTATTAGAATATTTAATACACGATAATTTATTCTAATTATTTTCTAAATTAGAATTTTTATATTTCGAGCAAATGAATTTTAAAACAATACAATAAATAATTTGTAATTTAATTAATCTTAGAAACTAACACTTAACAGTTTTCTTTTTTCTTTAAAATGTGGTGAAAGTTAAATAATTTATGAAATCAATCACTCTTAAACTAATTACAATAAAACTAGTCACAATAACAGATTATAAATATTATAAAATAAAAAAGTTGTAGTTATTTTTTATTAAAATAATTTTGTATCTGTAAGATTAAACAAAAAAAACGTGCCATTCTATAAATTTTAAATGATTTAGAATTTAGAAACAAAAATTTTAGCATAATTTTGCTATAAGAGAAACAAGAATTTTATTCGCTTGATTTGTATTATGTACATAGATCTATTTATATTACAGAAACTATTGTACACCAAATATGAATATGTAAAACTAAACAAAATTTAAAATTTTAATTATCACTTTTTTTTTCTGAAACTTTAATTAAATTAAGCTAATTACTATACTTGCAAGAATTTCATGAACTGAATTTCTTTTCTTTCTTTTATTTATAATATAAAGCTCCTAGAAATTGTGTGCTTTTTCTTCCTCTACACATGAATAAAACCGATTAATAACGTTTTGATAAAAGCGAAAGTAAAAGGATCCGAATTAAAGTCAAATTAGATTCTAATGAAAATCTAATTCATTCTTATGTAATTTCGGATTACTAACATTACCAATTTTGTTCCTTGTTAAGGAATTACTTAGCATGAAAAAGAAGATTCTAAACTTGTATTAGAATTGTAAAACATTTCAGAAGTTTATAGTTTTTTTTTTTTCTTTCTTCAATAGAAAAACACAAAAAATACATTTTAAGATTTATCAAACAAAATTTCTTAAAATTAAAATTAATTACGCTTACAATTTGTTGATAAAACTTAAAATAATAATTTATTTGTTGTGGAAACTTTTGACTAGAAATACAATTTTTGTTTTAATTGAATTTATTTAAATAGATAGTCCTATAAGTGGTAATTCTGCATCAACAAGAAGTTCTGGCGATAGTTATTCTTCAAGTGCATCTACAAAACATCTTTTGAGTTCAAATCAACCAAATACAGGTGTTGAAGATAAACAGAAAACTGTTACTATAATGAAAGTTTAAATAATTTTTTGATTCATTTTGAAAAAAAAAAATATATAGTAGAAGGAAATTATCTTTAACCGTTTCATTAAAATAATAATTTTAGTTAATTGCATAATATATTAAACAATTTATTCTGACAGCTACATATTTACTTATACATTACAATTAAATAAAATAAAATTTTATTGGCAATAATTATTATTAATTAAAATATTAGTTGGATAGCTTACTATTTATTCTATATACATACATATATACATATATACTATTTATTGGTTTTTATCAATAAAAAAAAATGTTATGTGGCAACATTCTAAAATATAAATATAAAAATTAATTATTCGACACTTAATTTGAAAATTTTGACTTAATATAAAATTTTGTTAAGACCTATTTATTCTTATATATGAGTCTTATATACATAGTAAAGCGACAGAAATCAAGACTTTTTTATTTGCCCGGAATAACTAAAAAAGGGAAGCTTTTAAAGCAATCTTTACACTTTTGCACATACATATAGAACAAATAACTGATTGAGAAAGCTTTTAACAGAGATCAAATTTGAAATTTAGCAATTTTTTAATTAAAAATAGAAGATTCGTTATTGATAAAGAATAAATTTTTTATTTTAGAATTTTTAACAAAATGTTTAACCCTACTACGATGAGCTCAGTCAACAGCAATTTATATAGTATTGAAGAATTATTAAATGCAAATTAGAAACTATAGGTTTTTTCATCAGTAAAAAAAAAAAAATAGCACTATTTTAGAAAATAAAGTTTTAAATATATAAATTCAATGAGAGTAGGGCCGTTTTTATAGGCCCGTCGGCCAGATATAGTGGGATTCAAACTGCTAAGGGAATGCATTGATGTTTTTGACGTCCTGACTAGATATAACAAGGTAACTTTTATGTGGATGTCGAGAAATTACGGGATAAATGGAAAAGCTGATGGCCGGAGGGGAGTGGGAAACATATCCTTTCGTTTTTCTGAAGGCATGATTTGTAATGCCAACGGACACAGCTTCCCGATGGCCAATCTGAAAAGGATGGGTAAAATGGATAGCGAGTTCTGCCGTCTCTGCCTGGAAGAGAATGAAGTTAGAGCACTTATTGTGTGAATTCGCGATTTTTACGATGGAAATGGTTAAATCTGAGATGGGGATGAGAATCACAAAAAATCCTATAGATCGGTCGATGAGAAGGCCGTGAAGGCCTCAGTCGCCAACCAAAAAAAAAAGTTCGCTGATAATAATTTGTATGGTAAATTAAATATTTTAAAAATATCTTTTGAAATAAATATTTTTTTTATTTTTTTTATCCTAAACACTAATTTATATGAACTTTTTTGAACTCAACTAAAAGAAGGATTCTTTATAACCTTTTATTTTACAAAATTGTTTTTTATAAACGCAAATTACCAATTTCTTTTCTAAAAATTGAATTCATGAACTCTAAATGAGACAGCGAAAGGTTATCTCCTATATTGTATAAACAACCTTCTGAAAAATACTATATAAATATGTATTATCATTAAAAGAAAATTTATTAGTATATTCAACACATGGTAATCATTAACTAGATTTATTGAATGAAAGACGAGGAAATCAAAAATTAATTATGCATAAATATTCCTTGAACTGAAGATAAAAAATAAAGATGAATTTTAATCGTAGAAAATAATGATAGTAAGTAAAATATTTAAGTACGTTGAAGGTAATGTTATTTAGCGAGTATAATTGCTGTGAAATGTTGCGATCTTCAAAAAGATTTTACCATAAAATTTTGATATACATATTTTATATTTTCGGAGAATAAAAGATTATCACGAAACTTTGTTTGTTTCCTTTTTGTACGGAATGTGGACATATTGAAACCTCAATTATATTTATGCAAATATCAAATCTTGTATTTTTGTTCAACACAAAATGTATGTACATGTGTCCTCCTTAAATTTGAACAATTGAGAAACCTATATGAAAAGGAAAATTTAAGCCCAGACTAACAGGTAAATAGCCTAATTTTTTTTAAAAAGAAGAAACAAAATTTTCTATTTGAAATTATTGCTACACGAAAGCTATTTTATTGTTGACTATGCCATCAGCGACTTAATTTCAATTTGTTTTTATTATAACATGAAAATATTTACTAACTTTTTTTTAAATAAAATATTGTATTCTGTTTCACAATCGCTTGATATTTACTTAAATTTGTGAACTTTGAAAAGCAGCTTATACAATATTTTGAAAATAAGTAAATAATCGAATACAGGTAAAACGTACATACATACATGTTATGGGTACCAAAAAACAATATTGTATATAAAGATTATTTCTTAGATTTATATATGAATTTATATATAATAGAAATATATATATATGCATAATTAACTATATTTAAACGGTTTAATAAGATTAAACATTTGAAAAAGTCTAAGAAATTCTGGATTGATTACAGATTAAACAACTGGTTTTATATAAAATTTTCGGAATTTTTATATAACAATCACTAATTATATTATTTTATTTAAATACAAATAGAAATTTTAAAACATAGCTTTTCCAAAGTTGAATAATAAACTATAAAACAATAAAAGATTATATTTAAATTTATTTTATGGTAAACTTACAATTGCATTTCTTATTTCTTTAAATATTAAATTCAGTAGTATTTTATATTACAAATTGATTTTGCTTATTTAAAATTTCAGAAATAAAATGCATTGTTACATAAATACTTATTCAAATACATATATTAAATTGATAAGTTATAATATACATACATACATATATGCATGCATGTATATTTAAAGTCTCAATATAAGTTATTTATATATGATTATGTCATTTGGTACAATTTAGAAAAATTTACTAAACTTGCTAAACTATTATCTCTAATGGATTGCATTTTTTCCATCATACATTTTCCAACCATCCAACAAAACTGCCCCGGTGACATATCTCCACGTGTAGTATGTTTGCACATATTAAAAAATGTTAAATAACTTAAACCGTAATGTGCAACACGATCACTTTTAAAACCAATATTTTTATCAAAAACGTTCATATTACTAAAAATACAGTGTGCATATCCATAAATATCATCCGTTTCTTCAACTTGTGTTATATCAGTATAGATAATTTTGAGTAGTTCACTAGAAATATTATTTGCTTTTGCACACTCGGCTACCATATCTGTTAGATCTTCGCAATATACAATTTTCATTAAGAACAAAAGCTGAAATAATATTTATAATATAATATTATTATTTTTGAATTCAAAATAATTGTTATTTGATTTTAATTGGTATTAGTACAATAAAAATGAAAAAAAATTAACAAAATCACTTACGCAAACGACAAAAATATTATTGAAAAATTTGAAATTCATTTTGAATTTATTAAATGAAAAAATAATTTTCACTGTAAGTATGTTCAACACGAAAATCCGATTAAAATTAAAAAAATAAATTAAATGTCTTATCTTTTATACATAAGGGTTGCGGAAATAAAAAACAAAATTTGAAAATTCTTATTTCGTTTTAATTTTCCAATGATATATATAGAAAGTATGGTAAATATTATGGGGCAAATATATTCTTATCATAGCATTTTATAATGTTTTTTAAATTCACAAGAGTAAATTTAATCTACTCGTATATTTATATACATAGGTATGGTTGATTAATTTAAGCGTAATTTTCGGATTTATTTGAATTTGGTATTTGATGTATACCTTCGTTTATACTCGTACATAGTATTTAAGTACGGTCAAATTTTGAATGTAGATAATTAAATGCTCCCACTTGTACCCTATATTAAGTCAATTTATTACTTAAATCCACCTTATTAAAGCTGATATAACGGTAAAATAAAAAATGCAATCTTTTCAGGTTAATAAAAATATAAGTATGATGTAGAAAAAAGTTCGAGCAATTTACAGCTCTCATGTTAAATTTAAAAAATTATTTTAATAGCACTGTTTTTAATTCGAATTAATTTTTGTTTTTTATAAAATATATTTTTCCCACCTATTTTTTTTTCTAGAATTTTAATATAATACTGCTTCAATTGTATAATTGTACATAATATTATTAATAGAATGAGTAAATATCTGATTAATTATGGGGATATTATGGATATAATTTTACTGTGGAAATCAGATATACATGTATGTACGTATATAGGCAAGGTTCAAAAGGGTAAAATTTAAAAATACATTTCAATGGTGAAATGTACACACTACATAGCTGATGCAGAATCGAGAATTAATAAAAAAATCAATACCATAATCACAGAGCCATGTTTACTTTTTAATTGAAATTAATATTCACTATTAGTTAATACATAATTAAAATCTATTAAAAATATCAATGAAATAATGATTTCATCTATTTGTTTTAGGTTTATTGTTCCATTTATGCCACTTATTCATTGGTTTGCCTATTACTTGGCTACAATTCTTTAAATGAAATTGACAAAACTATGTTGAACTCAAATTGTTTTAGGAATTACTAATAGTAATACTATCAGAAATATCGTGTATCGTACGATATATTTTTTTTTCATAATAAGGGCCTTTGTTTTTAAAATGGTGCTTATACCTTTTCATGAATGTTATTTTATATTACTTTGATATAATTTTGTAAAACTCTTACAATCTTTTTGTAAATTATTCAAATATTTTTATTCAATATTTCTACATTTCATTTGAATAACTAGTTTTGTAGCCATGATCAAGTTATTCAATATTTGTCAGAAAAAGACAAATTCGAGAGGATTTGAAATCAGTGACGGGTTATTTTCCCGAAACCAAATATTTGTTTTACATGTTCTTTAAGAATCTTTTTATTCAAATATAGTTTTGTACCTCAGTTAAGTACTGATTGAAAAAAAAACTCTTGTTTCAATAAATATTCCATCTTAATTTTTAATTACTTGTACAGCCTTCTGTTTAAATTATGATCATAATTTAAGACACTAAAATACTAATTTTTATTCCAATTATAATTATATGTATAGGCAGGAGCTAGTTTGAACCTGAAAAATTAATAAAAAATTACGTACGAAAACTTGTTTTCAAAAATGAAATTAATTATTACAATTCGCTTGGTAAAATAATAAATTATACAAAAATTATGCCATTTTCTTAACTATTGAATTAAGTATTTCTGACACTAAAGGTAAGTTACCTATTTGTTCTTTTTCTTACATATTTTTATTGATAAATTCTTTTTTACCAACCCAACATTAGTGTATTTTTTGATTTTCACCGGTTAAATGAAGAACAGTGAAATTCACTAGGTTATTTTGCTGATTTATATTTTCCTTCTGCTGTAGGTGATCAAACCATCTAGATAAATTAATAAATCGTTCTTTTTCAGATGGATTCAAAGATTTTATTACATCAAAAATTGCATAAAAATTTAAGACATCAGCTAATGTTAGAAATTGGCCACATAAATATGATTGGTTCATTAAATGTGTATCGAGTGTTTTTAGTAAGTTAAATGACATAGATCTATCCTTTGATCCGGGTATAACGTACATAATCGCATACTCCAACCATTGGTAGAGTTCAACTTCCAACTCGGTATTGAATTTTTCAGGTCCTTCTAATTTTGCTTTATTGCACATTAAATTCAAAATAGCGTTAAATTGACCAATTTTTTTATGATTGACATCAGACGCAAATTGTTCTTCATTAAATGTTATACTATTTGCTGGTATATTCAAATAATTTGCTGTTTTTTCAATAATTATTTTTGGAATCATCTTTCTCAGTTATTAAAAATATAACCTGTAAACTTTCTTGAAATGTTAAGAAAAAAGAATTCTACAGTATTCACAAACATATACAGCCATACATATATAAAGAGGAATAGTGCCACATTATTTTTTGACTCAGAAAGTTGCCTTTGACACATTTCAAGATGATAGATGCAGCAAAATAGTTCAGAAAATTTCAAATTCTTTTTCGAAAACAGAAAGCAGAAAAATTTTACAACTTTTGTTTGCAAGAGGAACGAAATGTATGCTAACCATTCATTCAAAAGTCAGGAAAAACCTTACGTTCTGACAATGCGTTATATAAAATGACTTTTCTGTTTCATGACGTGAGAAATGTAAGAGAATTGTTACTTTTAATGTAAAGTCACGAAAAGGATTGTAATAAAAATTTAATTCTGTAAATGTTCGTGCTTTTTTATCATTTTATCTATGTTTCTTTATGATAAAATTAAAATTAAATAATTGTAATGTGTTATATTAATTGATTATTTTCTTTTGAATTTCCTCCTGATGATGCAACACATTTTTATAATATGACGTAAAATATGTATATTTATATATTTTATATTTTTAAATATAATCTGAATTCTTTTAAGCCTTTTCTTATAAGAAATAATAATGTGAGACTTACGGCTCGTAAGTTCAATATCTAACTCCCAAAATTCCAAACCAGCGAAACTTGATATGCCAAAAATATCAAAAAAAAATAATTTGTATCTTCTACAAAACGAATGGTAGAAAAATTTGTGTCAACACCAACTGTCACGACTACTACTACATACACATCTGTTTGCAAAAATTATTTAATTCTTGGCAACTCCGATGGTAAATGAAACAGTATCGGTTTTTGTTATGTCAAAATATTTTTGTTTACGTGTGAGATTTCACTCTGAAAACAGTGATAATGATTAGAAACTGTTGATTAATATTGCAAGAGAAAACTTACAATATTGTTTTAAAATAAGTTAAATTATTGAAGAACAAAAATGATAATTCAGAGTAAGTAATATTTAAATCACTTTTTGAGTTGATACGGTCATTTCGAAGAGCTTTAAAATTTTATCAAAATTTAATTAGAGAAAATAGGTATCGTAAACAAGTTGCTCAAATGTAAAATTTTATATACTGGTGAGATTTCTAAGTTCTCCAAGTTTTTTTTTAATAATTGAGACCACGGAGGTTTCGGTTGGAATAAAAAAGTTGAGCATACAATTCATTATGCAGAGATTATATTAAATCTATTTTGTATAGCACTTAATATAAATTTTATCTTTAGTGTGAAATATTAAAATTTATATTCAATTTTTTTTTAGAAAATGCAAATACTTTAAAATATGTAAGTTTAGTTACTTTGACTCTTCAGAATGCAGTATTGGGTCTTAGTATGCGGTATGCACGAACAAGACCAGGTGATATATTTCTAAGTTCTACTGGTAAGTTTAAAAGAAACTACATTAAATAATGCATTAACAATTCTATTAATTTGCAGCCGTTTTCATGTCCGAGGTTGTCAAACTTATTACATGTTTATTTCTCGTTTTTATAGAGGAAGGTAAGGATACTAAAAAATTCTTCCAATCTCTCTATAAAGTCATCATAGAAAATCCAATAGATACTTTAAAAGTTTGTGTGCCATCTTTAGTTTATATCGTGCAAAATAATTTATTATACGTGTCTGCATCACATTTGGATGCCGCTACATATCAAGTGACATATCAAATGAAAATTTTAACCACAGCATTATTTGCCGTGTTTATTCTTAGAAGAAAATTATTGAATACACAATGGGGATCCTTAGTGCTACTAGTTATTGGTGTTGTGTTGGTTCAATTAGCACAAACCGAAAAAGAGAATGTGCTATCACCAGGAAATTTAGAACAAAATCGTTTATTAGGTCTCTGGGCGGCACTTGGAGCTTGCTTTCTTTCAGGTTTTGCAGGAATTTACTTTGAAAAAATTTTAAAAGATGCTGATATATCAGTATGGATGCGAAATGTTCAGTTAAGTTTGCTGAGCTTACCGTTTGGAGCTTTAACTTGTGTAGTTAATGATGGTCATCGAATTTCCAATAATGGTTTCTTTTTCGGATATGATTCATTTATTTGGTATTTAATTCTATTGCAAGCTGGTGGAGGATTAATCGTTGCTGTTGTTGTTAAATATGCGGACAATATATTAAAAGGATTTGCTACTTCGTTAGCGATAATAATTTCTTGTATAGCTTCAATATATTTATTTAATTTTCAACTGACAATGCAGTTTTCATTGGGAGCAATGATTGTTATAGCATCTATTTTTTTGTATGGATATGACCCTAATAAAGGTAAAACATTACACAATAAATTAGATGAAGAAAAACTAATATCAAGGGTTTAATAAGCTATCAAATATTTATGTGTTTATATTTTGTAATATTTTATCAGTATTTGTTTTATATTTTTTATTTTAATTTTGTAAAAAATAAATTTTAATTTTAATTAACTCATTGACTATTTATGTATATTGTGGGAACAAAGCTGATTGTACATAAAAACTGTAATATAATCACTTCGTTCTATTTAAACTAAATGATATTAATATCCTCAGCAAAATAATATGTTGCTTAATAAAATATATATTATACTTATGTACACCTATATACATATATATATATTTATGTACTATAATTCTAATAACGACAATTAATATTTTCTATTAAGTTGGTTTTAAACTTTTTCCTGCTGAAGATTGATTGAAGATTGTTTAATATTTGATTTTTCGAGGTTCGCCTTCTTTCGGCACTTGAACGCACGACATTCAGTTTAAATTAAAATGAAATGCTTTTAGTTAGCATTTCATTTTAATTTAAACTTTTAAAAATTTCTCCCCAAAAAAGTTTTAAAATAAAGAAAAAATTTATGGCCGAACTTTATTAAGCTGATTTTCCCTTTTGAATATTTTTTAGAACAGTAGAACAGTCAACTGTTCACTTAGAATTTCATTTTTTAACAATCTAAATATAAATTACCACTTACAGAAGAGGGCAGGTGATATAAATTAGGAACTAAAGTTAAATGAAAAGTTAAGTAAATAGAATACATATATATATAGACCGAAGGTTTTGATTGACTAAGGCAAAAAATTAATTAAACTGACCAAATTAATCAACCATAAAATCATTTTTATTTTAAACGACATATGCAAAGATAATTTAAGCAATAAAATAGCCCTGTTTTTTGTTATTATGTTACTAGATTTAGTCAGAGTTTTTATATTTTATTACATCTACGTAATATACTAAATATTATTGCGAAATAGTGACAAAATATTAACAAAAGTTATTATTTTTGTAAAATCAAATGGTAGAATATAGATCATATCATGAATTGCATCCTTACTCTACATATTTTATTCAAAATATTTTTATTTGTTTTCTTTCACCTATAGAATAACGTCTATAAATGTTTCTCTGTGTGATCCCAAATTTGCTTAGTTAAAGTATCTAATAATTATATTTTTGTATTATTTAATAATCAGATACTAGTATGAAAGAAGACGCATTTAGAAATAATAATCATATTATATAACATACAACAATATCGTAATTTTTAGTAATGAAATAACCCAAATTTAACATTTTCTATATTATAGTTATAGATTAAAAAAAAAAAATTCATATATTCTTTTAGTATTAAAATCCATTAAGAGATGTAAAACGACAGCTCATCATAAACGAAGAAAAGGACTAGTTCGCGCTGTATTTTGAATGAAAAGAAAAGGACATGCATAAACAACAAATACGCTTAGTAATATTAACTATCATAATTACTACCAATAAGCCTATGCATAATTATTATTACCATTAATTTCATTAAAAACTACTTAATACTAAAACTACTGATACTAAAAACAATATAAATACTCCAAATCATATATTATATTATATACATACATTATACTTATCTCGAATTCTTTTACACTTACATATTATTATGTTACTTAATCATTAAATTTTTTTTTATTTTTGTAAATTTATTAGTTTTTGTTTAATATTTCCAGCCTCTCTAAAATTCCTTTCAAAAGGAAACAAAGTAATTGTGTAATACATCTAAAGTACTGGTACTAAAAAATGTGCGTACCCTTGAATTTTTAGACATGTATATTTGAATATCCATTCTAGAATACTTAAATCGATTAATTTTTTTTGGGATAAAACTTTGAAATTTGTACAATAAGACAGTAATTTTCAGTAAAATATAATTTTTATACATTATAGCTAGACATGTATTTTACAGTAACAAATTTTTTCAAAATTTACTAGGTAGGTATACATATGATATTCAAAACAGATTACTGAAGCCTTGCTTAAGCCTTTTCTATAGAAAACTCCATCTCTGTATTGAAAAAATTAAGTTTTCTGCACAATCTCATTGCAGGAGTTTTTGAAGTGGTGATATTTTCAAATGATAATGTTAAGCTTTCTTCACGCATTTATACGATTTTTCATTACATTTCTCACCATCTCTTCTTTCCTACAAACCAGTTGATTAGTTAAAATATCTTGATTTCCGTAGGAAAATTCGGAATTTCAGAGAAACATTCCGTTCCTTATATGAATAAAGATCATTTAACTTCATACGTCCCTTATCAAATTTGTATCCATTACTTGTTTGGTATTTTAAAGTTAGAATATTATGATAATTAAATTTATTTTTGAAAAATAAGAAATTTGAGCACAGGTTCCCATAAAAATATTTTAACTATGTTTGTACTTATTAAATTTAAGTATTAAGTTTTATTTCGAAAAAAAAAATCAAAACATGTGTACCTTTAACCAAACATATTAAACAAATCTCTAATAAAAGTGAATTTTTCTAAAACAGATGCTTGGCATTCCTTGAAAATAATTTCACATGGTTCGCCTTGTTTACCCAGTATCTCAGCCTTATAAAATTGATTTTGTTTGTGTTTACCAAGCACGTCACAAGATGTTGATGGACTAATAAAAAATGAAACAAAACAAAAAATCATTAATTTACTAAATAATAAGTAAGTCTAAGTTTAAATAGATAATTTGGGTAACTAATGCTAGGTGATTAATTTTTTTTTTAAAACATCAAAAGAACAATATGCGACTAAAATGAAACAAGTGTGCATTTTAAGTCATCAGTAAGCAATGTTAATCATAATGATGCAATTGTGCAAACAAAAATTCAAATTTCAATACCTCATTAATATGTGAATTAGTTCGGCCATCAAACCGCTATTCGGATGAAATGGAACAGCTGCTATTTCACATATACTACGTAATAAGCAAGCTTCTCCATCATATCCAGCCCTGAAACAAGGAAAAAACAATTATTTTTTCTTTAAAATATTTTAAGTTTAACCTAATTGATTTTCATAAAATTGTGTCCAGTTCATATTGTATATGTATGTACCTTTCTAAAAAACGTTTCAAAACAGTATATAAAGTCCATCTTAATTCTGGAAAATTATTAGTATCTTGTATTTCTCGAGTTTTTCGTCCAAAATAATTAATTGCATTAGTAGAAGATTCGACAGGATAATTACCACGTATTTTATTTCCAGAAGGGTTTAATATATATAATTGAGATGCATTGCTTGGTAAATAATACATAGCTTTCAAAACGTAACCTGTGATAACTGATTGATAATCGGGTAATTCAGCTGGAATTCCAAATCCAGCTATAAACTAATTAGAAATAAATTTTATGTAGTAATAGATATTATGTACGTATATGCATGTATGTACATGTGTACCAACTTATTGGATTTTTACCTGATAACGAGTTGGTAATGATGGTGGATAAATTAGAAAACGTTTTGAAATTTGTTTTGCAAAAATAATGAAAAAAAGAGAATTTAAGTACAAAAAACAAGAAAAATATTTTCGCATTGTTTTTTCAAAAAGCCTGGATTGAAACTAAATTTTTTTTTTGCAAGTTTATGCAAAATTTCTAACTTGAATAAAAAAATTAACTTGTATAGTAAATAAGTGCTATTTTTTTAAAAGTGGGAGCAAAATAAAAACAAATTACATATTATGCATATATGTATACCTATACTATACATACACAGTCTACATTATAGATAATTCCAGATAAAAAATAAGGTAACTCAAAAATTAAATATTTCAGTATGTTCTGAAATCAACAATTAATTTGCTGAATATTAGCACATAATCGCAGCACTGAATTTCTTATTTCATCCAGTGACATCTATGTATTATTTATGCATGTTATGTTTCAAATGTCGAATTGCACAACGTTAGAATGCACTTCAACGTTTGTAAAAAATAAAGTATGTATGTATGTATATAAAAAGTAGATTAAATTTACCTTTTCAGTAGAACTTCGAAGCTTTCGTATACGGCCCAACGATATTTTGATAACAATTTTGCTTTCCTTCGACTCTGTTTAATATTAAATAATCCAATAGGGTCAATATTTTCTTTGTCTAAAAAAAAAAAAAAAACATTTTTATGTTAATCTGCAAAAATTATGTGTACTAGAAATTTAATTTAATAAATTATTCTTCCACAGTCTCTAATAAATACGGACATTTTACAAGTTGCTATTATCCAAGCTTACATATTTTTAAGAGACTTAAAAACTTTGCTTGTTAAAATGGTTTCAAATCAAAGTTAATGCTATTAAGCGTAATACATACATATGCACATTGCACATTCACATTTACGATTTTTAAAATAGTAGTTATTTCTAGTTATATAAACATACATATATATGTATGTATGTACATGTTGTAAACGATTTGCATAAAAAAAAAATTAAACTTTAAAGCAATCCTATTGTTGTACGGACTTGTAATTACAAGAAGAAGTTTTAGCAATGGCGAAATAGTTGGGCATGCATATAATTATTTTTTTTTTTAAATTAATAATTGTATTATCACATTACAACAGCATCAATCACACATTCAAATAAAGGGAAAACTTCAAAATAGAAGTATGTATTATGCTGTCAGTATGTAAGTATATGCTCTGAGCATAAATGAATAATACACACGAATAACATATGTATGTATAAGTTGTTGTTCATAAATAAGTGTCTTTAATATTCTAGATTTTTGCTAATTAAAAAATTATTTTGCACCTTTTGCATCATTGTATTTTGAAAGATCTCGTTTAGAGTTTGGATAATAACCAATATCCTGAGGTGTTAATTGAGTTGGACGAAATTCTTCTGCTTTCGTTGGAAGAAAATATTCTGCTTTTAAAACATAACCAGTTGTTAAACTCTCTACGTCAAGATCCTCTAATGGTATACCTATACCATAAATAAACTATAGAAAAAAAAAATACATTTTAATATAAAAATAAATAATTTAAATTGATTTTTAATTTATATAAATAAATATTTTTAATAAAATACTTGAACTCTTGTTGGTGATGTTGGCGGAAAAATTAAGGTTTTCCCAGCTCTATGTCCGTGTAAATTTTGTATTTTAAAATTTAATATTAAACTTAAAAATAATAATATTACATATTTAGTTTTAATCATATTGCCACCAGAAAGAAAGATACATGAACGTAATTAGAATTCTTACTAATGCCTATAAACAAGTCAATATTAATACTTTACTAAAAGGCTATAAACAAATTATATTAGTTGGAAAAGATATTTATTACCCAAAATTAATAAATTTCAAAGCTTGCATATTATGGGATATTTTTTTGATCATTATTAGAATTTTTTCTAATCAGTTGAGTACAGGTACAACATAGGTGTACTAGAACACAAAATATTTTTAAAAAATAGGTAAAAGAAAAATTGTGAAAATGAACACAAGAAGACTCGAAATGTTTTATGACTTACCTGATAGAAGCACATGATAACATACATACATACGAATTGCATACTAATTAGGAAATAAATTACGTTATAGCGTTAAAATTGCCTTCTCTTAGATCGCGCGCCCTAACAAGATAAATGTTTAAATAATTCAATTATTTCACTAGATTTTGGTGTTATAAACTTAAAAATAGAAATTTAAAACATTTAAAAAAGAGGTTTTCTATAAATACAAGTACATATTTAAAAAGGTGTTAATTAAAAATACTAATGGTTTAAAAGAAAATAATATTTTTTTGAGAAAAGAAATAGAATAACGGGTACAAAAGAAGATTATTACTTTTTAAATATTCTAAAAATAACAAAATGTGCTAAAAAATTTAGAATTTTAATTAGACTTCGCTTGTGTGATTTTTTTTTTAAATGTACACAGGTAGTAAGTACATGGAGTATACATAAATATTCATGCATATGTAAATGACCGACCGGCATCTGGACCAGGGGGTATTCGTATATGTATATTCACGTTTTCACAGATTTTATGCAAATGCAATATAAGTATATATTCATGTAAGTAAGTATCATACATACATATGTATGTATGCGTATTACTAAAAGCAACATCATTTTAGCATTGTTGAGTCAAGTAAAGAAAAAATAATAAAAGATTAAGTATGCATGTCAGTATTGCTAGATTCTGTTATAAATTTAAGGTATATGTACGTATATTTACATTTGGAAGACTTTAAATATGAATTTTTCTTTCCGCTTTGGATAATTTGAATTTTAAAAGGAAAATTAAGGAAAAGGAAAGTTGCCTTCCAGAAAAAACCAAGTTGCATTCTAATTCTTCACTTTTCATCTTTTTACGCTGAAAGTTTTTAATTTTCAAATTTTCTACGAGAAATGAATGTTCAAATATTTGTGTTATTTTTCATATATTATACACATACATATGTATGTACATAGTTACATGAACATGAAGAAACAATTGCCCTTTTAATATTAACATTATACTGCTTAGACTTAGGGTTTAACATAACAGCCCAGTTAAATTTCAAAAAATATTTTTCTTTTGTTTATTTCACACTAGTGCAATTTTTGAGTATTTAAATGGTTTTTAAATTAACCTTAACATCTTGTGCTTCGATTTAATTAAAAAAAAGTTCAAGAGCCAAGGTGTCCAAAATTAAAAAAAAAAATTGAAAATGTTCCAAAAAAAAAATAAATAACTGATAGGTTCCTGTTTTTAATAATTTAGATGTTTCTGCGGCATGACGATAGATGGATTGTCAAACTCAAAAGTAGTAAATTCTATTCTTTGTTTTTATATTAATTTTAATCTTCTTGCAATTTCGGTTTTTTGCAAAAGAAAAATAAATAATTGATTATTTAAAATTTATATATTGCGTTTGAGTGGAATATAATTAATTATTTAAAATTAATAAAAATAGAATGTTTAATAAATAAAGAAAAATTTTTAATAGTTAAACAAGGTAAGTAGGTGCATAAATGTTTTAAGATGCTTCAGCTTTTAGCTTAATTTAGCTTATGGGTATTATCTATAATATTATGTATTTTTTTTAATTAATAAATTAATTAATAAACGTTGCAGACTGCAACACCGGAAAGTTTCAAGATATTCAAAAATGTTCAAAGTACAAACAATGAATAGGGAGGAGAAGGCATTTTTAGCAAATATTGCAACAATATTGGTGAAGGATTTGGGAATCGACAAAAAATTTCATCCAAAAAGAGTTCCGAATATCTTATCCACTGAAACTTGTTGCGATGAAGATGGACTTGAATTATTTATTAATCAAATCCACAAAAAAATTCAACGAAAGCGTATTTTAAAGAAACGACTAAAAACAAAAGTAATATTTACTTTAAACAAAATGTTAAAACTACCTTTAAACTTTGTGAATGAAGGTCTTCAACACGGTCCAATCATGTCGAAAGACACATATGAGGTAAATTTTAATATGTATAAGTTTGTAAAATTATTATAAATTAAAATATTTCAGAAATTATTTAGCGAACTTAAACAGTATATACCAAATAACATAAAATATGAAAACATGCATGTCCTTCAACGTTCGATATTTAATTGTGGTCTTACGCTACTTTTACAAAAAAAGGAAAATTTAATTAACATTTTGAAGAAATATGAAGTAGATGAAATTTTTTTTCATAAAGTAGCTCCTTATTTTTATAATAATATAGTAAAAGATTTTAGCACATACGTGAAATGGCCTGAAACTCTGGATAAGAAAATGAAAGTTTTAAAAGAATTTTGCAATGTTGAGGAGCATAAAAAATTAAATGTTTTTGGAGTAATTAATAGCAAAATAATTGATGTAAATTTTAAAGAAGATAGTAATAAAAATAAATCATTTGTTATACAAATTACTTGTGATGCGAATCAAGTTATCTCAAATGTGGAAGTTGAATATGCTGATTCGTATAGCTTTCCTGACACTAAAATCGGTAGAATTTTATTGAATGATTCTGCAAATGATTTTATTCCCGATAATAGCTATTTTGTTGGATCATCAGGATTACCGATAAGCGAAAAACTTATAACTCCATTTAGGAAAATTAATGATGAAAAAGAGGAGAAATTTAATTCAATTCTTGATGACTATATAAATATTTCTGCAAAAATGTTTAAATTAATATTTAACAGATTTCAAATTTTAAGGAATCTTAATTTTGAGAATCCTGCTCATTTTAAAAACATTTTGAAATCAATTTGTATAGTTCACAATCTTTGTTTAAAAAACGATGATTATTTTGATGCAGAAATCCGGAATGAAGAAAGTTGTTTCAAGCCATATGAATCATGTGACAATGAAGGTGATTTGGACGGACTTGATAAACGAAAGGAATTATTAAATGTCATATTTTGATTATAGGCAAACATATTTATTTTTTATATGCAAATATATAAATATAATATTTGAAACTTTATTTTATTAAAACTTATAATATATGTATGTATGTAACTCATACAATTCAAAGACTTGGACATTGAATAGCTATTCTATTTTTATTTTTTGTCTCAACAATATAGAAATAATTTTTCAAAAAATCTATTTTAATGTTTATATGTGTAGTTTGTAGTACGAGGCGCGTTGAATAATTAATCGATGTTTCAAAATTTAATTTGCAATTTGTAAATTGTAAAAAGTACAAACACGAATATGAATTTTAAATTGAAAGAACAACTTACTATGTACATATTACGTTTATCATAATTTTCAGTCTCATTATTAAATCTTTGCAGCCGTTAATACAGTAAACTAGCCTATTGGCTCTTTCCACACTGATATTCAGTAAACTTCATCTCGAGAATAGTAAATTTCAGTATGACATTTTTTAGTAGTTTGCTCTTCGGATATTGAAACTTATTATTTTCATTTCAGATTTTTTATTATTCCATATAGAAATTTACTACTCTTATTTTAAAATTAAAATTGTTCCTTTATTTAAAATAAACCTTATTTTTTACATATGAATTTTATATGTATATAAATGGATTTACATATGTACATATAAGGATATGCAAAGGATACTTCAACTCAAAAAGCGCCTGCGAAACTGAAAACTTGACGTTAACTTGATTTTAACTGGAATTTAATTCAATTTATGTGTAGAAAATAAAATTGATTTTAGAGAATTCGGATATGCTTTTAAAGCTTGCACTTAAATCTTAATTAATTTTCTTATTATCGTTACAGATCTACACGAAATAACTAGTTTACATTTGCAAATCTTTAATATCTTATACTTTTCTATTGATTTTTTTCAAAATTAAAATATTTTCGCAACTTTTCAAAAAAAATTTTAAAAATGCTTTAGAACTTAGAGTTCTTTAAGCAAGCTACGATTATTACGATTCAAGCTACGTACTTTTTTCTAATAAAAATTTATCGAACGTTAATTGAATGTAGCATTTTAAGATTCGGTATAGATCTAAGTTTGATCTGCGCCCAAAGGCAGGAACAAGTATTCTAAGTCCTTGAGAAATGACATTTTCTAATACGACATTTCGAGTTACGACATGATATAAATTCGGACCATTTTTATTCGGCTTGCGACATAAAAACTTAAAATTTTTTTTTTTGTTTTTGACAGATTTTACCACTTTTTTAATAAAAATCTATACAGATTTTAATGATGAACTTATCAATAATAAACTCTTTCTAGTCAGTAGTCATAAATAGGAATTGAGGTGATATATGTCAACTTAATCATATTTTATTTTATTTATTTTTGTTACAACATTGAAATTTTTTTCGTTTCGTTATTATATTTTGTTTTTTTCTTTAAACTTTTGTTACCTTTTTTTTAAAGAAAAGGCCAATTATATTATAAAATTGTTTGTCTAATTCACTTTTTGTTTTCATACGTTTTTTTTCCTCTTCAAACCGACAATTCGAGTTACGATATAAATTTCTGAAACCAAAAAAGTCATATCTCGAGGACTTAGTGTACAAATTTAATTGGTTGGAAAGAGGGACAAAGGGTATGGAAATAAGGGTAAACAATAAACATCAATTTGGCAAAATAACATTTTTTTGACTTTGACAAAAAGTAATATCCCTGTGTGTAACCCCCCTTCATACGCATTTCTTTAACCTGTGAAATTAATATGAAACGGTGTAAATCAGTGGTCTTCTGGGACTTCAAACATGAATTCAATCTTATGTTAACTTTAAGAACAAAAATTTTTATTCACTAGCTGTTGTGCCGGCTAAGAATACATATTCATTATACTCAAGCTCGAAAATTGGAAATGAAAAATTATTCGAAATTTATAGTAAAATAACAGTAAACTTACATATATAATTATTTATCCTGTTATTGGCAATCGCTAAAAAAAGAGTAAAACAAAAATAATTAAGAATAATTTTTTTTTTATTTTTTAATTTTCTCAATTTTTTTTTCTTTAATAAATCCTAAAGACAGGTATTCCCTTTTTTAAAATAACTTTTTTCTTTGTTTTTAATTTTACTTAACATGTTACAAGAGTAGAAATCTGCCTAAAATCTCATTGAAGTTTGTTTTTTTATTTTTAAATTTTTTTTTGTATATATAGTTTTTTTTTTTTTGAAAACTTTTATTGTTGTAGTTATTTATTTTTTATCTTGTAACTATTTTTAGCATATTTATTTTTAATTATTTTTATTAATTTCTATTAAACTAAAAATAACTTCACTTATGTATAATTAAAAAAAAAAATTACAAGATAACTAAAAAAAAAAACTTATTAAATAAAAATTAATTACTTGAGGTGCACTCCCTCCCAATCATCATCAAATTTCGCACGCAAACAATCAATTTTGTCACGTTTTTCTTTATCTCAATAACTAATATTAATATTTTATTATTTATATATTTTTTTTTTTTATTGACACGAAAATAAAAACAGATCCTTGAATCAGGAATTCATTTATTTTTAATTCTGACTTTTTTTTTTTAACATTAATTTTTTTTTTATTATTTGTTTTGATTATTAAACTAAAGTTATATTACTTTGTAAGTTTAATTTGAATAAAAAAAAAAAAAAGATAAAAAATATTAAAATACTGTTTTAACATCAAAAATACGTCTACTAAATAAAAAAAAATTAAAAATAAATTTTTTTTTTTTTGTCAAATTTTATAAGGGCACAAAATATTTTTTAAATTGTGAAAAAAAAAAAACATATATTGTCATTTTGTTAAGAGATTAAACTATTTAAGTATATATTTAATTCCTTAATTTAACAACTTTGATTTCGAATTGAACAAGGTTTTGAGATTGCTATTTCTATTATAATTGCATTTTTTCATTTAAGTCGTTAAAACTATGTATGCCAGTCAACGTGATTAAACAATAATATCAACGTTAATTTCCTAAAAAAAAAAAAATTAGTTCATATTTATAAAAAACACATAACATTATTTTTTGTATTAATTGTAAAATCCGTAATTAATTAAAGAAAAAAATTATCGTAGTTGTCTTCAGAGAGTGAAAAAGAAATTCTTCCTTAAAAAAAAAAAACTTCATTCCAAACAACTTGGAAAACACTTTATTAAATGACATAATAGGATATAAGGGGAGCACTTTTTGTGCAATTTGAAATTTCGAATAATTTTTTTTTTTTTTTGGAGTTTGGCAAAATAATGAAAATGCGAAAAATCAATTTATGATCAAATAAAAGAACAAAATTTCAGAAAAGAAATTTAAACTCAGATTTGCTTTCAAACAATTTATGATTACATATAAAATGTGTCAACTAAAATCATTAATAGAAAAAAAAAAATAATTTCGTTTTTTAAAAAACGAATAGTCAACTTTAATAATGGTATATTTGTCCCAAAATTCAATCCTATATTTGAGTTTTCTAATTTTATTTTTGTTTGTTAATTTTCTATTTGTTTTAAATATTTTTAATAGCAGGTTTTTGAGCAAAATTGAACGTTTTGGTTTCTATAAAATTTTTTATTTATGAAATAGCCTCTATTTTCAATCAAGAATTTCTAACAAATTTATTTTTAAAAACCTTATGTTTTTATACCAATAACTAGAACGTTCATATTTTCAAAAATGCTTTTTTCGGGAAATATAAATATGTATTTTTAATAATTTAGTTTTTATAACAAAATTAAATGAAGTTAATTTTGTTGAAAATTTTTATATTATTATTGAAATAAAAAAAAATATATATGTGCACATATATATATATTTATATACAAACATATATATTTTGGGTTTATTTCTGATCTGAAAAAACAATGAAATGTTTTTTGTTGTTTTATAAATATTATTAATATTATCGTTTCTGTGACTAATTCATACATTTTGATTTCTTTTTATAAATGAAGAATATTCTAATGGAACCATTAATTCATCTAAAAAAAAAAAAGAATTATTATTAATCAATATATATAATTCTTTTATGAAAACATTGGATAATTATTATTTGAAAAAATTATAAAATAAACTTATATATTATATTTTACGCCAATATAATATGCGTCCCATGCATCACATGTATAACACATTGTGAATTATGATAGAATAATTTATACGTCATAATATATTTTGATCTATAATACTTTTAAAAATAATAAATATTCATATTTATTTTTATTCGAAACTAAAAATTTAGTTATAAATTTCATTATACGTTTTTAAATCAAGACAAAAATATTTAAAAATTATTTTTTTTTAAATCAAATTTGTAAAAAAAAGAAGTTCAATTTTGAATTTTTCTGATTTTAATAGATATTATTAAAAAAATAAATGAATTTTTTAAAGAAATTAAATCTTGTTTTAGTTTTTAATGATAAATTCATGATTATTCATTTGTAAACTTTATGTCTACTACTATTGGATAAACAACATCCCAAAAAATTTTATTTGTATGTACTAAAAAAGATAATTTAAATTTTTATTTTAAAATGTTTTTACATACTTTAATTTTGGTCTAAAATAAATACTTCATCCGAAATTTAAACGTAAGTAAAACCTAAACAAACTTAAATTTTGATAAGATCGAAATGGTATAAAACGAACAAAAGAAAAACAAATATTGAAGTAACATTATGAAGTTTTATACGCTTGTTCAATAATAAAATGCAATCATGAAGAAATATATTTTTTAATTGACGAAAAATTAAGTAAATTTTACAAAATTATGTTTTTGTTATATAAGATATGTTGTTACTTAAAAAGAGATGATTAATGCATCCTAATTGTGTGTTGTTAAATTTTTTAAATAATAAATAAATAATTATTTCCAAAACTTGTTGTTTTCTTAGGTCATTAAAAAACTAAAAAAAAAAATACAATCATTTCTAAATTTTAGCAAAGAAAAAAAAAATGATTTCCAAATTCGAAACTGATTAGTGATTATTTATCGTATTAAATTTTATTGAATTTGAAAAAAAAAAAATTGTAGAAAAAAATTTAAGAAAATAATGAAATGTTTTACGTTACGTTTCTTCATATATATATATATATATATACGTATTTTTTTTTTAATAATTATTTATTATATCATGTGTGAATTGTTCGCTTTTCCTTTAGTTCGTCGAATCATATTTTGTGTTATTTAGAATTATATTTACAAAAATTTCATAGTTTTCTTTTTATTTTTATTTCTTTTTTTTTTTGTATTTGTTAAAAATTTATAATTATGCATTTTTTATTCTTTAGTTTTTTTGCTTTTGTGTTTATTTTTATTAAAATTTAGTTTCAAAATTATTTTCTTTAAATTTACTTATTTTTTGTTTTTTTTTTTTTAATAATTATTTAAAAATTATTTACAATAACACTAAATTTATTTTACTTTCTTTTTTTTTTTTTTAATTTTTTTTTCTTTTCACATTTACTATGATTTTTTTGACTTTTTGTAATTATTCATTTTTGTTATAATTATTTTTTTTTTGTTTTTCTTTATATAGATTTTTTTATTTATTTTTTTTTTAGTTATACTACTTAAGGCTGTGCAGCAATTAGTAATGTTTTACTCGACTGAGAATTTTTTTTTTTTTAAATGTACTACTAAATGGGAAAGATTTATAAATATAAAAAAAAATTTATTAAATATTCAGAATTAACAGAATTTATTAAATAGAGGAATTCAGATACCAAAAATAAAGAAAAAAAAAATTTAATTTTATTGGAAATCTTTTATATAGTAACTAAAGAAATTTTTATTTGTCAAAACAAAAAAAAATATATTCATTACAAAAATGTTTATTTCATTTTAACTTATCTAGCATTTTGAAACAAAATGTACCTAAGTAAATGATCGTTCTAAGTTCAAAAGTTTTTTTTTTTTATTTTTTCAGACGAGTACAAAATTAAAATCTGCGTGTACAGACCATCAAAAAAAAAAAAAAAATGTAAATTAAAATGTAAAAAAAAAAATTAAACTGCTTCTGACAATTTTGTTTCTTAATTGTTATACATAAAACAAATCATTTATTATTGTTATATGGAATTCATATTTCTTAAAAAATTTTTTTTTTTGAGTGAATGAAAAAAATAAAATTATAATTGCGTAAAACTTGTTACATACTTATTATATCAAATTAAATTATGCACATACTCATATAAACATGTATATTTTTTCATATGTAATATATGTATTTATGTATATATATACATAATATTATATATACATACATATGCTACGCATATATGAGAATATATACATAAAGTGTAGTACATAATTTACTACAAATGTACATATATAATTATATATATATAATGTAAAAAATCAACGTGAAAATATAATTGTATAATATAATATTATATATATATATAAGATTTTATATTTCGGGAGGAAGGATGTCTCTATAGTAAAATTAAAATATATATTTGATTTTTTTTTTGTTTTTTTTTTTGTTGTTTTTTGTTGTTGTTTTTTTTTTTTAACTTAGATACTTATAACTATAAAAAAGTATTATTTTACAAAATAATATTTATATTTATATTAGTTTTTTTTTTCTTTTTTTTTTTTTTTAATTCTGTAAGATTTCTCTTTTAATTATTACGCATTACACTTATAAATCTACTGATGTTCTTCATCATCACCATCGTCATCGTCTTCATCATCGCCTCCTCCACCAGCGTTTTGTTGTACAGCTGCTGCCGTTTGAGCAGCCGCTAATTGCGCCGCCGCTTGTGCTTGAAGTTGGGCTTGCATTGATGGCGCGGACATTGGAATTTTCCCACTTGTTTTATATTCTGTCATTTCCTAAAATTTAAAAAAAGAAAAAAAAAAAAAAACAAAAAAGTTTAATATGGAAATTTTATAAAAGTAAGCAAATTATAATTTTGTATAAAAATTTTTTTAGTTTAATACTTTCGTAATATCAGAATTAATATACTTACTTTTTCATATCTAGCTTTATCTTTTTCTGCCATTAACTCATATTTTTGTTTAACTTCTGGATCTACATCTGACCATTTACGGCCAAGTTCTTTAGCAATATCACCAACGCCATATTCAGGATTAAGTGCTTTAACTTTATTACGTTCATCATTGCAGAACCAAAAGAATGCCGATCTAAAAATTATAGTAAAAAATTTAATGGTAACTCTTGTTGAATTTTAAAATTTCAAAAAAAAAAAAACATAAAAATAATTGAGGTATTTATTATTTGCAGAGCAATCGAAATTATTGGAAAATTCATTTTTTTAAGATACAATTAAAATGTTGGTAAAAACAAGAATTTCTTTTAAAAGCGAATCGCTTTAGAAAAATTTTGAATCGATTAAGAAAATTTGAAATAAATTATTTTTGACGTTTTGAGAAAGAAATGTCAAAAGAATGCAAATTACGGAGAACAAAAAGAAATTGTTCACACAATGTTATTATTGCGTGAATGACAAAAAATATTTTATTTTTTGATTTACTCAAAATAGAAATAAGAATTTAATTGCATTTCAAGTTTTATTGTAAGCGTTATTAGGACACAATTGATTTTGAATATTGGAAATGTCGTGGAAATGTGCTTAAAATATAAGAGAAATGTGTTACCAGCAACGCTTGAATCAAGGATTTTTTTACTAAATATTGATTCGTTAATACAATAGGTACTTACATTAAAAAATTTAAATTTTATAAATGCTTTATTAAAGCTTTGAATTCTAAATAAACTAAAATGTTTTATAGAAAGCAGTGACGTTCAAAAACTTTATGGAACGAAATATTGTTTAATAAATAAACCAATAAATTTATTGAGTTTTGTTTTGTTTTACTAAATAATGAATTTCTTTTTAAATTCAAATTAAAGCGTATTTATATAAGAATTAATAAAAAAATAAAATAAATAAATAAAAAAATTCACAATAGAAAATTTTATCAAAAAAGTTTTTAAAAAACTTTTATCTACGAACTCACAATGATCTTTTTGGCGCATTTGGATCTTTAATTTGTTTTCGTTTTTTGCCTCTACCAATTACTACACCTTTAGGTGGGACATAATTTTGCATTTCTAGATCATATCTTTGTTTATCCTTTTCAGCCATTTCATGGAACCTCTTCTTTTCTTTATCCAACATCGTCTGAAATGAAATATAATAAAAGAAAAAAAAAGCAAAAAAAAAAAAAAACAAAAGAATGAATTGCCAAATGCCAAGTTATGTAATTGATAAAAAAATAATTTCCTTTTTTAACGGTTCCATTTTGTTACACACACACACAAAAAAAAACATGTTTAAAAAATAATACCATAATATTTATTTGGAATGTAGAAAAATATTAATTTAAGTGATTCAAGTACAAAATTCAATTTTAATTTTGTCGGAGCATTAAAATATCCAATTAAATTTTAAGGTTGTTCAAAATCAAAATCTTAGAAATTAATCAGCATTCATGACTCCTGATGTTTGACTCTTCTTTTTAAAAGATGAATATTTTTATTGTGTATATAATTTATAATGCAGAAGACAATTTTTCTAATTACATAATAGAACTAGTTTGTTTTGAGTGGTGCTGTTTTGAATTAAAAAAACTTTTAATACTCACAAGTATCCCTCAAAAAAGTAGTTCGTAATTACAAAAATTGTCCTAATTGCCAAAAATATCATATTCAAATTCGATCCAGGAATTTTTAGAAAAAATTCATAATTAATCCTATAGTTGCATTTACATTACAAACATAGATAGAGAGAATTTTTCAATAATAAACTCTGATGACCGAGAAAATTAAAATCCATATTTTTTTTTCTAAAAGATCTTAAAGGGTAAACAAAAAAAAGCTCACTTAAGAAGAATTGAAATTAAAATAAAGAAATAGAAAATTAAAGAATAAGGGACATGTAGAATGTATAAAAAATTTTATTATTTTTCTCATTTGAAAATTTAAATAAATCGGAAGATTTTATTTTTCTTTTTTTCCTTCTTTCTTCTTCTTCGTTTTAATGACAACCATAAGATTTATAATGAGCCCGTTAAATTTCATTAAGGGCCTGGCATCTCTGATTAAATTTCTAGGAATATGAAATATTTAAAAAATTAATCTAAAGAAAAAAAAAACAATCTTAGAGAACATCCGGTGTGATGAATGTTTTTTATGTATGGTATCTATTTATATTTAAGTACATTATATAAAAAAAAAAAAAATTTTTTTTATATAAAAATTTTGAAAAATTTTAAAATTTATATAGCAAGATAAAACTCATTCACATACAGACGCATATGAACACCATAATACATACATATATATTCCTTAATACAATCTCACACTTTAAAATACATATGAAAAGGGTAAAAAACTATGTCAAAAGCAAAATAAAGGAAAAATATTCCTTTTTTTTTTTTTGTTCCTTTTTCTTTTAGCACTAGTAGTACCAGAACTCAGAACTGAAAAGGCAGCAGACATATTATAGTGTTAGCGATATTGAATGAATAATATAAAAGTGCTATTAAAATACGCAAATGCTAAGTCATACCCATACTAATTTGTAATTATGCATACGTACATACATATATAACCAGTTTTTATTGACGCATACAAGTAACTTTAAAAAAAAGGAAGCAAAGAAAATATAAGGACTATTTTTTTGTTCAAATACATATATATATTTCTACATTCATACAAACTTATATTTTAGAGAATGCTAACAGAGTGCGCGTCTCACCCTTCTGCGACCTTTGTAAATGTGTTTGTGTGTGTGTGTGTAAGTGAAAATTTATATTTGTGTATGTTTTGTGATGTTTATATTTTTTTAAAATGTAGCTGGAGTCAAATTGAATATAAGTATATGTATAAAAGATACACGTATGACCATGTAAATATAAATTTTAGTAAAAAAACAAAAATAAGAAGAAGAAATATGTTCTTCTAAAGTATATAAGGGAGGTTAAATATACGTCAGACTTTATATAAATATAAGTAATTTAATTTTTTCTTTTTTTTTTTCTTTTTTTTCTTGCGTTCATTCGATACCCTTCGCTTTGTTCTGCTTCGTTGGCAAACATAGCAAAAAGCCAGAAATAGTAATTGAACACAGAGAAACAGGACAAAAAAAAAAAAAAGAAGTAGAAAGAAAAGTAAAAATAATAAAAATAGGGAAAAAATTCTGTTTGTTATCATAGAACAGATTCTTTCTTTTCTGTGTTTCAATTCTTTCCATTTTATTTTTTAACAATACTCGTAATAATCATTTGAAGTGCACAATCAAAATTTTTTTTCAATACTTTCTTTTTTTTTTTAACTTTTTAATAACGTGTTGGAATTAGTTATTTAATTTTTTTTTATGGAAGGTCATTTATTATGCAATTATAATTATTTTGTTCAAAAATTGCTTGAGAAAAGAATAAAAAATCAACTTCCGAAATTTTTGACTAATTTAATTCCTATTTAAAATTTAATACAATAAGGAGGTTTTCGTTCATGCACACTGCGCTAAAAGTTCTACATTAGAACTAAAAGTTCTAAGCGTTAAACAATATGTAAAAACTTTAGCTATTTTTTTTTTTGTTTACGCAGTCTACAAGTTCTGAAACTTATAAATAATCAGTCGTTCTGAATTCGCTACAAAACAAGGTAATTTTAAGAAGATTTTAAAGATTTAAAGAAAACTTAATGTAATAACCCTTCAATATCTGAAGCTGTATTTTGAAATTTAAATTTTTTGTTTGAATTTTCTGCGCTACATTTCTTTATTACAGATTGAATTTCCGAACGCATTTCTTTACAGCCAGTATATTCCGAATGATCTATATTTTCCGTGTATGTAGAGTGATTTTCGAAAGTACTAGAAGCTAGAACTATTCTAAAATTAAATAAATGAAAACGCCCAAATATTTGAAATCTGTAAAGCGAGTTTTTTTTGACAATACTATAAAATAAGCGTTTATATTTTAGAATTATTTTATTATTTAATTCTTTTTTCAAGAACATGTTTAGCAAAATTATTAATAAATAATCCAATTATAAAAATTTAATCGTAAATTTGATATTAAATTGGAAAATAAGATAATATGAAATTTTTATTTAATTCAACTTTAATTATTTTAATCGAAAAGAATTACACCCTAGAATTACCATGAATTTATTGTATATACACAAATTTGAATTTTTTAGTTATTTAAAAATGGCCAGGGTTTTTGATAGATTTAAAATTAATAATTAAAATCAGCCATATAGAAACTTCACATTTATGAAATCATGATACATATCTTAATGCTACTTGTAATAATATCTAGGATTTTACAAATTTTTATATTATGTTTTTTTGACAATTATTATAAATTGAAAAATTGACTGGATATTTTAAGGAGGATGGTAGCAATTTACAAATAATGTCAATTTAAAAATAAATTTTAACATCAAATAATCAAAACTTTGCGTTTATTTAAGTAAAAACGCTTTTCAAATATTAAAATTATTTTAAAAAATAACACAACTGTATAATTTTCATAAAATTACTGATATCTAAAAATTTGTTTGTTAAAGAAAAGTTTTAAAGGAAAGTTGCAAAAAAAAAAAAAATGTTTAACAAGAAACTAAAAAATAAAATTTTTTTTTTCTAGACAAAGAAAATACAAAAAATTAAAAATTAATTAAAAAAAAATTTTAAAAATTTATTTTGTGTGTTTTTTTTTCATTTTTAGATCAAGTTTAATTATTCAAGTATAATTATTTAGAAATAGAAATGGACGTAACTTTTATAACCATCCCCTTACACCCTTTTAATTTTGCATATGTCAAAATAATTTATTCAACATTCAAAATCGAGTTGACATCGAAAAATATTAAAATTCTCTTCGAACTTTAATACGCCACCTTGTATCTAATGCACGTACTTTTTCTTTTTTTTTTTTTGTTATTTCAAAAATTCCCTGGAAAATTTCTTCCTCTAAATTAAAATGTAGGATGATGGTTGATTATATAAAAGGAACATAGAGATATGGTGAAGGGGTGGTGGTTATTCTTCTTCTAGTATAAATAAACTAAGTTCATCTTTTTTTTTTTGTTTTTACTTGTTTTTTCGATTTTAAAATGCTTTAGTCACTCACACCAAAAGCGAAATTTTGTTGTTTTTTTTTTTTTTGTGGTATGTAACCAATGTATTTTTCTCTTATCCGTTTGTTTATTTTTGTATTCATTAAACCTTGCTCTAAATTTCGTTTTCAAACTGAAAGCCCCCTATATAGAAAATTTTAATATGCTTCGGTACACCATCTATAATCCCCAAGTTTCTGCGTTATATCGAAAAAAAAAACACTTTTTTTTTTTTTTAAATTAAAAAAAATTAAAGTAAAGAATATAAAATCGTTTGCAAAAATAATCATAAACAGGGTGTATATTTTAACAAAATACAACAAAATCATTAAATTGAAAATATTACGACAATTGTCGTAAGTAATTACAATTAATTTAATTATTGCGAATTTAATGAAATTAAAATATATTAAAAAGAAATATGGATCAGAAATGAATTTTTTTTATACAATTTTCTAGAGAAAATCAAGACGGAACCGATAAGACATTCAAAACAAATTTTTCGCATATTTCGAAAAACATGAATTTTGTTTTTTCAAAAATCAAAAAAGAAAAACAAATAAATTCATTAAATATTTATTTTTCTTTATTATTGGTTAGTTTATTACACCCTGTTGTTAAAAAAAAAAATCAAATTATTTTTTATATGTGTATATACATTCATACGAACAAGTACGTATTGTATACAACTAATCTTTAAATGGCAGGGTGTTGGGGAAAAATTGCTTTATAGAGAAAACAAAAATTTTAATAATTTTCTGTTTTCTGGTATCTAAAAGTTAGTAAGTATGTTTTTCTTTTGAAACGATAAATTTTAACCAGAGAAAGAGGATAGAGATAAAAAACTGATAACAGGGAAGGAGGAGAGACAAAGGGATTCTTTTTTTTAGAAACCGGGTACTAGAAAAATAATATAGATTTTTCGAGGTAAAAGTTGTGTACATACATATATATTTCTTGAATATACTTTTAATATTTTGCATGTTTTATATAAACATATAGCAAACATGAACCTGATACATAAAATAAATACACTTTATGCATACACAAAAAAAAAACAAAAAAGACCAAGCCAAAGAATGTTTTAAAGTTCGCGAACGCGAATATTTAACGTTGATTTCTTTTTTTTTTTTTTAATATAGTTTTATAGGTATGTATGTATAATTTTACATATATGAGAAACTAAACTTTAAATTATATGCAGTATGTGTGAAATAGGTGGATACATAAATATTTTCTTAACAAATATTGTTCATAAATCGAATGAGGACAACTGGAAATGCAAATACAACAAAGAAACACACATTTGACAAACTAATTTACATTATATTTGATAATGTACGAGTATTAAAAATTAATTTTGTGTAATTTATTTTTATATTAAAAATTTTGTAATTAAAATAATGAAGAGAACAAAATTATTAATTAATTAATGGAAAAGATTTTTCATTTAATTTTTGTGGAAACATTACTGTACATTTTTTTCAGTAAGTTGTTGAATTAAATTCTATTATTATGTAACGTAATTTGTTTTGTATGATTAATCAAAATTACTGAAGTTTCTAGTTTTTAAATATTACAGACGAATTTCATATTGGATTCGTTAAAATATTGAATGTGCACTTGAAGTGATTAAACTTTTATTCATATTTTAACACTTTCTCGGGAGTAGATATGTAAAATATAATTGACATATAATCAAAAATTATATATAAGACGTCAAAAATTTTTGGTTTAAATTCGGTTTGTGTCCATGATAATATTAAAATATTTTGAGGTTTAGGGCTATTTTCATTGAATATATTAAATTTTGTTCGAAGAAACTGTTGCGATGACAATAATACAGTCATGTTGTTTCTTTTTCTTCCTCCACTGACCAGGACCTTTTTGTGACATATTGCTGCTTTTACGAATTTTAAATAATTTTAATATATGTATACAATTTTTAATTCTAATTAAAGAATGGTTAAATTCCAAATAAATATTTAAATTAAGTTTTTTTTGTTCCTATGAATTTGCATTTTGTTTTAAATTATACGTTTATGTATGTATATGTAATTATGAATTTATTGTATATATAATATAAAAATATTTATACATATAAATCCGTTTACACATTCATAGTATATATATATATATAAACATACATATGTATATACATATTATGTATGTAGTATGTAAAATTGTATTTACATATCGCCCTATATGAATTGCTTATTTGGTATTTAATTACCTTCCATCTTTCTGCGCATTTCCTCGAAAATTCAGCAAATATAACAGATTCTTCAGGATGTTTTTTCTTATGTTCTTCTCTACAAGTTTGAACGAAAAATGCATATGCTGTCATTCTACCCCTAGGTTTAGCATCTGTTTTAGCTCCTCCACGTATCATAGTGTTATGCTGTTTAGTCTAAAAATATAAAAAAAAAAATTTAGAAAAATTATTTTAATTAATAAATTATTAATTTTCATTTGTTATTTTATTTTTAATTTTTTTTGATGAATACTTTCTGTTACTTATATTTTATAAATTGCGAAAAAAAACCTGCTAGTTTTGTGCTAAAAAAAACTATTGACAAATTCGAAATTTCTGATTCTAATTTCAACTATATTTGACTAAATCCAAAATATTTCTATAATCCAAAAGACCTAATTATGACTATTCTATCTATAAAATTAATACACTGGATGGTTTTAAAATTGCATTAAAAAATTAAGGTTAAACAAATTCGAGTGGAGTTTCCTAAAAAAAAAAAAAAAAAGCAAACCCGAATGGACTCGTATTATGAGAAAGTTTCATAAAGAGTTGAAGAATAAATTATAATTGATAAAATAATTAATAGCCAAAGAAATATTTAATAGAAATTTGCACGTTTTTTTAAATTACAATTCTATAGAACAAAAAAAAAGTGAGAGAAGAGGACATTGACCAAAAAAAAAACCTTGATTTTTTTATAATCTTCATTATTTTTTTTTTACTTTAATTCTTAGTTCAACTTTAAGGCTAGCTAAACAGAAAGAAAAAATATTAAGTTTTTCCTCCTTATATTAGGGGCTCTATATAAATTTTATCATCTTTCAGGTTAGAAAAAATAATTTCTCAAATTATTTTCCAGTTTAAATAAAACAAAAAACTAAGCGAAAATTTGCAGAATTTTTTCAGCAGAAATGCTTTTTACTTCTAATTGCAGTTTTGATTAAATAGATTTAAATAGCACTGTGCATATAGTTTGTAATGATATACAGAAGACCGTTTTTTGTAATTACACAGCGTACTACTTTTTCGAATGGCGCACTAGTGTGTATTAACTTTTAATTTAGGATAGCACCACTCAAAAAAAAAATATGTAGTTCGTTTGTGTAATTACAAAAGCTGTTTTCTGTATACATAATGATAATAGGTAGAGTATGAAAAGATTAATAAATGTCAAATATTAATTGCAATCAAGCATATTAGTTGCGTTTTATATTTTGTTAAAATTATTAAAATAAATTTAAAAAAAATGCAACAATTTTAAATGTTGAAAAACAATGAATTTTTCAATATTTTTTATGGAAACCGCCTGCCTGATATTTTCTATAAAGCATTTGAAACGATAAATTAAATCTACAATTCATTTTGAAATTTTTATTGTTCTGATAAAGTAATATATTTAAGACAAGCCTGTCATAATTTTTATTCTACTCAATATTTCTTTTTTTTTACAAAAACAAAAAAATAGAAAAAATATTTTTCATTAAATTAAATAAAATATGAAGAAGGAATGAAAGAAAATTTCAGAGAAAAAAAAAGTTATTTCATGCTTCACTAACTACTTTATAAATCGATTGGTTTTCGTCGTTGTTTCATAGCGTTGCACACAATACAATCTTCTCACAACTATTATCACACATTGGGGAAAAAATAAAAAAAAAAAAAAAAAGTAGAAAACAAGCCGTCTTCCTCCTTCTTTGAATCTTCATGCCGCGTCATACTTTCGAAACACAAAACAAAAAATTAAAATTAAATAAAAATTGACTCTCCCCCTTTTTTGTGTTTAATACATATGTACTTCGTGCATATGTATAATATATATAAAAAAAAAACAAAAACAAGAATAACTAACACAATAATAAATTAAAAGTACACATACGATAAAGATATGGCAAGGTATTTATTCAATTTCCTCCAAGAGTATGAGAAAAAGTTTTTTTTTCCCTCTGTTCATCATCAGGTGCGGAAAAATTAAAAAAAAATATTCTAATTGCCTTAAGGAAAAAAATAAATAAATATTTATTAAATTTTTACTTAATTAATTTAATTAATAATTTATAGTCATGTCACTTTTTTTTTTGTAGTTTCTGGATTTTTACAAAAATTTAGTTTAGTGAAATTTTGCTCTTTAAACGAAAAAATTACTTCGCAATAACCATTTTCTTGTAGTACTCAATTACAAATTGTACTAGAACAAAGGCAGACAAAATTCTTTTCAAGAAATATTTGAACGAATCAACAATTCGACAATTTCCAAATTAATTGACATTTTTCATTTTAGATTATCGAAATTTCATACATAAAAAGGAAATGATTTACTTTTAAAGCTTACGAAACTTAAGGTCTCGTAAATATTAAAGAACAAACTAATTATTTTTTTTTTCTTCTACATCAGAATTTTTAAAATTTTTCTTCTTTTTAATCAGACGGCAACCATAGATTTAATGAAATTTTATGCGCCATATTTCTTTTATTAGCGAATCTGCGCATTAATTTGGTTTTTAAAACGGATATTCTACGCGTTTTCTAAATGAAAAGAAAAAAAAAATTCCTTAAAGAATTTTAAAGGACATTATTATCGTTTTCTACGCTTTTGAAATATTTTGAATGAACTTTGAATTATTGTAGATTTTTATAATGAAAATAAAGTAATTTATTTATTTTAACACTTGAATACAATTCTGTTTTTTTTTTCTATGTATTTATATTTCTGTGGTAACAAGAAAAAGTGTCTGAGAGAAGTTTATTTAGTTACTAAAATTTTCTAAGAATTATTGAATTTATTAGAATTATTCGAATTTTTAATAATATATTAAAATCTGTATTCTATCAAAAATTTTATAAATTGTAGGGTGGTGGTTCAAGCGCCTTCTTTCTTCATTTATGATAGCATGCTTTTTTCAAATAACAATAGCAGTACAATAGTAACTGTCGTAGCGTACAAATTCAAAATATGAATTGAAATATAAAAATATTGAAAAAAAGTTTTAACATTTCGCTCAAGCTTGATGCTTTTAAAAATTGGAAATTTTGGAATCATTCAAATCTTTTGAAGTAAGCTGAAGTTGTATTAATATTGATAAAATTATTATATTTAGGAAAATGAAAATTTAATCCATCAGCTACCATTTTTTTTTAGAGATTATCATCATTTTGACAATACTTATATTAGTTTGATGAAAATTATGTTATGAATGACATAATTTGAAATTTTTTTGTCAAAATTTAATATCAATAACTGTAGTTGATTCTGCTATTTTAGTTTAGTTTAAACCATGAACATTGCAAAATAAAATTAAGTCTGTTTTATCGATTAATCATCTATCCAAATAATAGAAGTATATTAACAGCACATGAATCAACAAAATATGAAAACAATATTTGAAAAAAATTCAAAATTAGACGTAACAATTGTAGTTTATACACCTGAATGAAAAGATGAATGAAAAAAATGGAAAAAGTACATTTAAAAAATGACATATTTTAAATAAATATTTGCAGAACTGAGATTTTATTATTAAAATTAAAAAATTACTTTAAATAAAAATCGATAAATACTCATGCTCGAAAAACAAATTTGATAAGAAATTGACTGGAATATTTTCTCTTTATCACGAATTATTCTATTCTAGTTATTTATTAATTTTTCAATTGAAAACAAGAGGGCGTAGATTGTTAATTTTTTTAAATCGGATTCTTTTTATTTGTTTCACATGACCTATGGTAATTTGTTGTTGTAATTCAAGATAAGTGCATGTTCAACATTCAAATATGACAAATACTCAATAAAATTTTTAATGGTTTATGTACTTGTCATGTTTTATGTCAAAATCATAAAATTTAAATTATTCACAATTATCCTTTTATTTAAAATTTGAATCAAAATTCATTTGATTATTTTTCATTTGAATATTGCAAGTAACATAAATAAAAAAGAAATAAAAAATATTAAGGAAAATAGAGGCAAAGGAAAAAAAAAATCAGTATTAAGAAATAACAAGAAACATGAAACAATTGTAAAAAAAGAAGCAAAACAGACAAGAAAAATTCAAATTTAAAAAACTTTCCAACTTGACCTAATTTTATTTATTTATTTTTTTTCTTCTCATTTTATTTAATAAAAAATTCTTTCGACTTTGCAAAAATCTTTTTTCTCTTTCTTCTTCTACACTTTTTCTACAGACATTAAAAATTACAATACACCTTTTTTTTTCTCTCCTTCTTCAGTCAGTCAATAATGTTATATAAAATAAAAAAAAAAATAAATCTTTATACTTCATAAATAAAAACGTAAAATGAGGATTGAAAACAAAAAAAAAAAAAAAAGGGGAAAAAGATATTTTTTCCTTTAATTATTTGTATAGCATATAGCGGTTAGTAGCAGTCGACGACGACGACGACGACTATTGTAATAAAAAAAAACGAGAAATAAAAATTAGCATCTCATTGCGAGTAAAAATTATCACGTGTATCTAAAATAAAAAGGTAAGAAAAGGTTTTCAATTCTTTGTTTTTTTTTTTAATAACGTTTTCAATATTAATGTAAACACGAACTTTAAAAAGTCAAGTATAACACAAAAACGATCAAATATAACAAGCAAAAAGAAAAGAAAAACGAAAAGTTGAGCATTTTGACGATACGAAAAAAAAGTTTGCAAGAACTGTTCTTAAATCTTTTTGTAAGTTTATGTAGGTAAGTAAGTACTTGTACATAATAAAATATGTGTAATATTTATGTTAAAATGAAATATTATATTAACATTTTACAAGTGTACAAACTTACATTTAAATATGTACAAAATTTACATTTATAAAAATCTTTGGTATTGAAAAATGTGAAATAAAAAAAATTTTATTCTTATGAATTTTTTATTTCATTCACGTGAAAAGAAATTTCATTTTATGATTATTTCACATATAAATACACACATACGTATGTATATATGTAAGTACTAGAAAAAATTTAATTCCAAGTAATAAAAATATAAACAAACACACATTATGTTTGAAGAGAAAACATGCTTTTAGAATAAAATTCTTGAAAGGAAAATGACAAAGAATTTAAAAAAAATCTGCATTACGTTTGCATACATAATTAAGCTTTCAAAGTTTTACAACTCTCTCTCTCTCTCTCTCTCTCTGTTAAAAAAATGACAATTTTAAAATTAACCTTTTAATCATTAATGACATATGTAAGTACATATTGTACAAAGTAGTAATATCAAAACAAAAAAATACACGTGGAGATTGTCATCAAATTGTCAAAGTTATTCGTATTACATTTTACGTCAAAATTCAGGCTTTGAAGTCAATTTTGTCTTGTATTTACATACTATACGTATTATTTTAATATATACATAGATGTATTTTAATTTTTATTTTGTTCTAAAATAAATTTCAAATTATGTAAGTAATTTAGCAGAGTATTTGAAGCGAACTCATTTTGAATAGAGTTTTAAATTGAATGTGAATCTTAAAAGCATTACGTGGGGGATTCATCTTCAGATTACACCGACCGAAATGGTTTTTCCGATTACGGCTGATATTGAATATCTAAAATTAACTCTAAAATTTTAATTAATTTAAAAATTAATAAAATTTCACTTGAAATACAATTAATTTAGTTAAAGTCTAAGAGTTAAGTTATAAAATCAATTTTTAAGAAAATCGAAATAAGATCGAAATATCTACCACAATTTGTTTTTATTTAATTTTTCAAATTTCTTAATTATTTTCATGTTAATTTAATTTTCCAAATTTCAAGTAAAATACATAAGTGAATTGTCATTTTATTGTCAATTAGAACTTCAATTTCTACTTAATAATCACACTTTTAACATTTTTACTATCATAAAAGTATAAAATTGAAATAAGAGATTAAATTCGTAAAATACTTAATAAATATTGGTTTTACAAACACATAGTATGTACGTGATTGTATTAAATTGAGAAACATCAAATCTCTTCGGAATGTGTTTCATCAATCAACCGTTCAAATTTGACACTTCAATATCGAATTTGATTTTGTTAAAAATTACAACTCTATGAAAAAAGTATTTATATTTTATAGCATGGCAACTACATAAGCAGTAAAATTAATGAAATTGAAAACTATAATTTAAAAAAATAAATAAATGAGAGAATATTCTCTCTTTGACAGCATTTCCATCAAATTAAGTTTGACACAAACCGAAATTGTAGTATTTTTGTAATGTCATTATTCATAAAATTTTTGTTTAAATCAACAAGTTCCTTATGTTTTCCTATTACTTTTAAATATATGTATTTAATTAAATTCAACAAGTTTTAAGTAAAAATATCTGAAAAATAAAATTACAATGTTTTAAAGCCATTTTAACAATTTTTGTTTTTTTTTTTGTTCTGTCATTATTAAGCTCTTTTTTATTCGACCCTTATTAAGTACATTAAAAACAAAAAAAAAAAGAATAAAATTATTTTGTTATTTTTCTTTTGAAAAACTTTTCAAGGTAAAGAAAATTCATAATTTGACAAAACAAAAAATGTTCTACTTTATATTTGTAAATATGTATGTATGTATAATAAATACACAGTTCTACATAATTATTATATTTATCTATAAACATTAAAATTTTTTTATAGCTATATTAAAAGGAAAGGAAAAAAGGAATCCAAAAGTACACAATGGTTACTGGGTACAAAATGACCGCCAAAAAATGAAGTCCAACTTTTTCCTTCTTCCCTTTTTTGACGCGTTTTTTTTTTTTCTTCCCCCATTTTTGTTTTTAGTTTTCATTAGATAAAAAAGTTTAAATCTTTTTTATTTTAGCTTTTGTTGCAAAATCATATAAATGAAGAAAGACACACTAACAATGTTATAATTTCAATGAAAATAAATGAAAATAAGTGAAAATTAAAAAAATTTTACTTCATCTTTTTTTTTTATCCTTTTTCCTCATCATTCATTAAAAATTGTTCATGTCAAAAGTAAAGCAACATTACTAGTAAATTTTATTTCTATGTACAGAATGTATTTTGTATGTACATACATTCGTAATTATATTTAGAGTATTTATACGATTTGAAACAAAAAAAAAATTCCTTTTAAAAATTGCATACATATGTATATATGTATTCATACATGCATTCATACATGCATTAATACATAGATCCAACAAACAAAGCAATATTAAAGAAATAATTGTGAAAGAATATAGAAAAAAAAATTCAACATTAAAAGTTGAAAATGTACAAAGAAAAAAGAAATAAATTTAAAATATTTGAAACATAAGTAAGAATTAGTAGAAAACAATTTATAAGTACACAAGTTGATATACACATATGCACAACTACATACAAAACATTAAAATAAAATAACAATATCAGCAAAACATCGAAGCAGCAGCAGAAAATCTAGAATTTTTTACATTTAATATAAAATGGAATACAAAAAAAAAAAAAAAACGAAATAAAAACGAGTCAAAATGTAAAAAGAGAAAAAAAACCAACCGGTTTTCCCTGCATCTGGTCGTGCGCTTTTATCATTTTATTCTATAAAAACCAATCTTGTAGGTTTTCTAACTAAAATGGTATGCTGGTTGGTTGGTTGGTTGGTTTGCAAGCGTTCATTGTATACATATTTTTTTATTCTTTCAAAAAAAAAAAAAAGTCTGTTCATTAAACGCAAAGATTACAGAAAAAAAAAAATTGCATTTTTTTTTCGAATAAAAAAAAATTCTTGTTTTTTATTTTTCTCTCTTTTTTTACTTTATTTTTTTATTTAGTATACAAATGAAGTTTTTCTCAACTATTGGAGTTTTTTCAATGCTATCTTTTAGAAAGGGAATGCAAATACAGGTCAATGATTTTTTTTTTTATTTAAATGTTTTATTTTAAAGAATGTTATATTCAACGTTTAATAAAAAAAAAAAATATTCAGAACAATCATCATTTGTTTCTGTTAAAAATAACATTAAAAAAAAAGTGTATGTATAACAATTATAATAAATAAATAGGATTGGTATTTCTTTTTTTTTATTTTAAGCTTGTTCTTTGTTTTTAATGCAAAGAGAAGTATGATTTTATATACATACATGCATATACATATTTATTTTAGGATTTAATTTTACCTTTTTATTATTATTTAGTGATTTGACATTGACATCAAGAGCGCCACAACATTCATTCATTTTAATGTCATAATGTTAACAGTACATAATAATTTTATAGTTCAAAGAAAAAATTAAACATTAAATTTACGGAAAATATTGGAAAAATTTAAAATTCATTAGACATTAAAATTTATGCATACATACGTCACATTATGTTTCCATTAATCGTCAATTTTTGCGTAAAAAACAAAAAAAAAAATATTTGACAATATTAAAATTTTTGCATAATTGATTGTTTTGATGATTTATTTATCGATTATAACGGTAAATTAATATATATGCACTTATTAACTCTAGAAAAATAATTTTCACGATAACTCGAAGATTTAAACTAAAATAAAATCTGACAAACATTTAAGTGCTGTTTACTATTAATTTTGCTTACAACAAAGTCTAAAATTTAATTTGAGTGTGAGGAAAATTGTTCGTATACGTACAAAATTTTTTGACATCTGTCTGACAGCAAATAATAGAAATTAATTTATTATCATATTTTAAATTAATTTTTGAAAAATAAAATGGCGAAAATTAAATTTTTTTTAAGCGTTAAGTAAATAAGCTGATTCTTATTTTGGTTATAATTTTTATTAAAAAATAATAAAATTTTGACATAAAACGCGAGCTCAATCAGATAATTTCAGTCTGTTATTTGAATTGTCATTAGGCTTTTACGTAGATTTTATGAACACACAAATATATTTTAAAAAGGTATTTCCATTTATAAAATGACAACATGAAATAAAAAAAAAATAAAAATGAACAGACCGCTGTCTATTGTTTTTAAAATTGAATGATAATCAGTTAGTCTTCTATTTGTGCCACCGGATGTAATTTGATGACAATCTCAATTTTACTTTAGATTTTCATCAGATTGACATTTAATCTAAGATTTATTCTGATGCACCTAATTTTTAAAATTGAAGTTGTTAAAATAAATCACTTGGTTAAAATTTTTGATTGAAAATAGTCTATAAATATCGGACAAAATAAATATAGCTTTTATTTTAATATAGTCTATAAATATAGCTTTCATTTCAATCACATTCTAAATTTTCCGATATACCGTACAAATTCAAATTGAAATTTATTTTATTCAAATTTCTAAATTTTTTTAAATTCTGCTGCTAAAAATAAAAAAATAATTAAATGTATCCCATAAGCCGCAATATAAAAAAAAAATCTTTTAATTTTGTGCACGTATTAAGGCTGTAAGACAAGAAACAAGTCAACAGACTGCAAAGAAAACAAGAATTTTTTTGAATTTAATTTTTATATAAAAAAAAAACCGGTTCCTAAAAAATAGTTTAACTAATCTTAATTTAATTTCCATTTAACCCTTTTCATTAGTAGGCGGATACGATCAAAATCATGAAAAGAAAAACAAAAAAAAATTAATTTAAAATCGCTTAAATTCCGATTATGATTTATCTTTCTTTGAAAAATAAAATTATTAATTAAAAAAAAAAACACGGAATGCTTCCAACAATCGAATTAATTTTCAATATTTTTGAACTAAATAATAAAATTTTATGGATTAATTATTTTTATATTCGTACAAAGTTTGTTTGTGAAGAATTATTAATTGACCATTTGTAGAGCTTTGAAATAATGATTTTAGATGTAGACATACATTACTGATTCAAGATAAACTTGCAAGTTATAATTAACTAAAAACATTAAAAATTTAAAAACACATAATGGTCATTGCGCCACTCATTAGTGTTACAATTTTGGAAACTACACAAAGATTCGTCACAGCGGTAATTCAACACAAAATCAAGATTTGCTCAGTGCGAACTTGACTTCAAGATAAAAATTGTAGCAGCTGCCATTACTCATCGAAACCAAAAATTTTTAAATCATTTTTTTAATATCAAATTTGAACGAGCACAACCTCGTCATAGTTGGCACGTAAATTATAGTACTAAAACTTGTTTTAAACGAAATATATCAAATAACAGAATATTTGTTTCATATACGAATAAAAATACATACTTTGTTAAATTGCACTTTAGACAACTGTCAACGTCAAAAATTACTATGTTTTCTTTGCAATTCCATTATAAGGAAACTAACACTCGAACAATCCTTTGTATTTCACAAATAATATTAATTAAGGATTGTGTTCCGTATAAATAAATTTCTCGGATCAAACCTGTTAATTTCCCAATCTAAATTATGTTCTTTTTCATATTTAGACTATTTTCTTTTTGATAAAATAAAAACACCCATATTGTGTATTTGACATAAAATGAACTTGCTAATAGAAATATTTTATGTGAAATGTTCACTGTAAATTAAAACTTTCAAATGGACAACAAATGTAGTCGTAGCGAATATTCTCACAATAAATTACATTTGACAAGCAAATCGAAACAATTGATTTATTGATTAAAATGGCAACTACTGTTTATCTTCAAAATTAATGAATAAGACATTTTCACAGATGTCAATTGACGATTGTGTCAAACTGCGTCAACTACTTTTGATTGCAAATGACAGTCATAGACAGTATTGGGGTTGCATAACGTTTGCAAGTACTTTTCAAATGATATTCTGTTTAAGTACCTAAATTACGTTTATTATAATATTTAAAATGAAATATTATTATAAAAACATAAATTCCAAAAGATCTTTTAACAATTACAAATGGGAACATTTATCATTAAAATCTCCTTTGTTAGAATGAAAATAATTTCAAAAGAGAGATTTTGATTTTACTACGAAAGGTTAATACTCTTAGAATGAAATACATACATGTATCTTTAAATTTATTTCAGATTTTTAATTAGATAATAATTTTAATGTTAAACGATTAGACATTATAAAAATAGTACAAATGTATGTATGTAAATATATGTATATTATTAGATTCATAAATAACACATAAAAAAATACTACAATTAAATCACACATGAAAAGCATTTTTCCCGCCAAAACGACATAAATTCCTTGTGTATGAAACATACATAAAATACATATATTAGCACAAATATAATTTGTTGTAATTGAAAACAGTTTAGTTATAAATTGTACCACTAGTTGTTATTGTCATTGTTTATCTTTCGTTTTTCTTTTTTTTTTTTTCCTATTATTATTTTAATTTTTATGAATGAATTTTTTTTCCATACTAAATGAAATATAAAAATTTATTTATTTATTTTTTTTTATATACTCTTTTTTATGTTTCTACATAAAAATTTAATGGTAATAATATATGAATATCTATCTCTTTTTTTTTTTAGTAATAAAACCAAATAAAAAGAATAATAACATATGAACATGTGTACAAACATATGTACATATGAGACTTAAATCATATAATATATGTGCATATGATTGTATATATAAGAATAATATAACAGAACAAACAAACAAGCAAAATCAAATGAAAATCACCATTTTAACTTTCGCACAAAACAGATAACATGTATATACATATATGTATACATACACATGAATATATAAATGAATGTTAAATATTATAAATATGAAAAAAAACCCAAAAAAGGAAAATATTATAATAAAAGTAGAAAAAAAAAATAGTGCACAAAAAGTTTTCCTTTTTATTCGGGGGAAAAAATTTATAACAATAAAATAAAATAGAAAAAAAGGCAACCGCATGGTGGCATAGTAGTCAACATAGAGAGAAAAGCACATGTTTCACATCATTTTTAGAAAAAAAAAAAAATAAAATTACGTCACAAATTTAAAATATCATTTAAAAAGGTAGACTTATACACAAAATGTAAATAAATGAACAAAAAAAAATGAGAGACGAAAAATAAAGTTTAAAAAAAATAATAATAATAAACGGAAGTAGAAAAATTATTTATCGTTAGTCCGCATTACAATAAAAAAATACGACATTTAATACACACATATACACAAAAACACGCATACAAAAGTATTTTTTTTTTTTTTTTGTAACACACATTTTAAATCATTTCTCTTATCATGATATAATAACGATAAATTACTCATGATTACGTCACATTCAAATATAGTTCTGACAATTCGTCAGACCGCAATTATAATATTTATCATGAAGATGAACAAACAAAAAAAAAAAAAAATTGTTGAAAAATTTTATTGATTTAACAAAAAATTATGTCGTTATGTTCTATCAATAATGATAGAATTTGCATACACACATAATGTATGTACGGGATTTGTATATTTTATTAAATAATAATAGAATTTTTATATGTTTCAGCTCATCAATGAGTCGAACAGAAATGTGAATGATAGGCTTATTTAAGATTAAATTGCTTTTGAAAACAGTTCCGTTACGGTATTATACACTTTCTGTACATTATATTATAAATCAATGATTAAATATTACTAAAAAGCGTTAAAAATAATAAAAATTAGTCATTAAAAAAAATTTTTACGCCTGACTATATGCAATTTTGAATAATTTAGATGTACGAAGAAAATCAAAAATTATTATTCTGCACACTTTAACAATTTAAACTGCAAAATTAGTTAAATTTAACTTAGTTTATTAATGCATGAGTGGATAAAAGGTATGTACATTGCAACTGCATTGAAAAATTTCCAGAAATTCTTAGCCTACCTACGTCAATAATGTATTGCATGTCCATATTATACACACATATGTTATACTATTTTATTTCATAATGTATAATTACATACATATATCAACTATTGATATGCATAAATATGAGCTTTATAAAAAAAAAAAGTCGTGTTAGCTCATATTTTATTTAAACATTTAGAAAGCGAAAGTTGAAATATTTTTTATATTATTAACATGTGTGTATGCAAGTGCTTAAGTACATACATATATTATGTACACATATTTACGTGTTTAATGAAAACCTTTCTGATGAAAAGCCTTTGATAATGAAATTATTTACAATTTTATTTATTTAAATATTCTCGGTAGTATAGTGATCAGTAGCTCCAACCTGTTAAAATCTTAACCTATTTATTTAAGTTTGATTTGTTCTTAGTGTTTAATTGTAAATTTAGCAGTTAGAAATAATTCTTCAAATGTAGAAATCATTCTTTATTTAAAAAAAAAAAATTGTCGCATAAATTTTATGCTTATGACAGTTTCCGGCGCAACCTTATATATAATTTGGCAAAGTTGACATTTGGTTGAAATGAAAACTACAAGTCTTGATGATAGCTAAAAAGTCGGAATTGATTTTACGCTTAGAGCCAGTATTAGTGTAACGATCAGTATCGAAATCAAAGTAGAAACCGATTTTCAGATTGAAATAGAAGTCAGGGTCAAAGTTTGTGCCAAAACCAAATATATGGAAAAGACCTGGACCAGGTTTAGTGTGCCTATTGTTAGATAAACTTCAAAGCAAGGGGTTTGAAATCAATTTTGGGAGCACAATCAAGTTATGTGCAGAATCAAATTTAAGATCACAATGTAGTTCGATGTAGTTCGATCACAATTAGTTCGATTACAGAAACTGTTAGAGTTGAAATTACATTCAAAATTGTGGGTAAGATGGGACTGTTAGTTACTGATTTTTTTTTGTGTTTGCAATAATAATGTCGAACTTTTCACAACAATTATCACTATCATGCTGTAAATTTTTTTTTTCTATCATTTATATTTTTACAACCGTGGTAACAGCACACCATGACCGCGTATTTCCTTCCTCCTATACTACACTCTTCCAGAAAATGTATTAAAATCTACTTATCTTTCACATATAATCAGCACGATGTCTTAACTTTCCTGATCCAGCCTATTCAGAATAAGTAACATTATTAGACAAATAACTTTCTTAATATTTAACATACATTAAATATTATTATTAATTCCCTATATTTATGAGCTACAACTTGACTGTGCATACATACCTACATTCAAGTTAATGTTGGTTACGGTTTTTTGTACAATATAGGTATATATAGAACGAAATTGACATTCGAATTCAGAGAAGAAACAAAAAAAAAAAAAGAAAAGAAAATTAAAAATAAAAGAATAAGATAAAGAACATAAAAGTGCCGGTAAATTGCAGTTTAAATATTGGAATCTCCACTCTTTTTTTTTTTTTTGTTTTTATTCACAAATTTTCTTTGTGATGACGATAAAAACCAATGTTTTTATACTATAAATAATAATGTATATAAGTTAATATATTCCTATGAAAATATTTACACATATTAAATATACATATATATATATACAGTACATACTTATGTATATATATATTTATATATGTAGAAAATTTGTACTATAGACCATAATCATTTTATATTCTTTTTGTATTTTTATTACATTAATGTATTCTTGTTTTTTGTTTTTTTTATGCTTAAGAAAACAAAAACAAATTTTACTTTTTTTTTTTTTTAAATAGAATATTCTGTATAATAATATTGTGTATAGTGGCTGACAACTGACTGGTTGGTTAATGCTTAAGCAGCTTATTATGTGTGGCATCAATAAAAAGAAAGCAACGAAAAGAAGAAAAAATAAATAAGAAGAAAAGAGCAGAACTAAAGAAAAACTTCCCAAACAGTTCAACAGTTTCATTTTTCTTTTCTTTTTTTATTTTTTGTTACATTTTATATTATATTTGTATAAACAAATAAATATACATCCCAACATATGTAATTTTATATTCACATAAGTTATTTTAATACAGAAAAAAAAAAAAAACAAGAAAAAAATAAAAGAATCTAAAAACAAGAAGACGTTTCTTTGTGTTTTTGTCTTTTTTTTTTTTTTGTATAGAAAAGAAGCGCACTCTTTCTGAATGAATCGAAAATAATAATAATAACAAAAAAAAAGAAACATAAATATTTTATACATACTTATATATTTTATACTTAAGCTAAGTATATACATATATATCAACATATATATGAAATAATAATGTGCAAAATACATTGTATATATATATTTTTTGTTGTGTGTATAGTCATCATGTTGTACCTTTGTTGGTTCTACATATCTACACAACACAATATATTATGACATTTATATTAAAGAAAAACTTTTTTTTTTTGTATAAAAACGTCGACTTCGACTATAAGGAAGAAGATGTCATAAAAAAGGCAAATTATTTTTTATACTTTTTGTATGAATTGTATGTTTTGTATATATATATTGTGTGCACATACATACATATACATATTTACGTTTGTTCTCATATTATAGATTCTTTTCGTTTTATTATTATTATTCTTCTTCTTCTTCTTCTTAAACAATTCAATTAAATACAATAAAATGAAACAAAAAATATAAGAAAGAAAAAAAAAACAAATGACAAGAATTGAATGATTTCAATGTAGGTTAGTTCAAATTTGTAGATAATAATAAAAAACAAAAAAAAAGAAAAAAGAACAAGAAAAAAAAATAAGCTTTACACAATATTTTTTTTTTTTTTTTTAAGAGATAAATATACAAAATGAAGAAGTTGAACAGGTGTCAATTAATTTATGAATGATAAAACAAAATCACAAAAATTTTGTTTGTTTTTTCTTTTTTTTATTTTTAATAAAATGTAAATCGTTTTTTATACAATATAGATAATATTTTTATTCATATACATATGTATGTACATATTTACATGCAAACATACTATAATTCTATAGGTACGTAAAATTTGTGTATATTATGTACTTTACGTACCATATGTAGTAGGTATGTATGTACATTTTTTATTCGGAACTATTTATTTTCATTATTATTTTTTATGTTTTTATTGTTATTTTGAAATCAAGGTATTTTAAATGAAACTAAAAGTGAAAAAAATAAAAGCAAACAAAAGAAGAACAAAAAAAAAATAAAATAATTTTTTTAATAAATTGAAATTTTTATAAACTGATTTGTTTTTTTTTATGTTTTCGGTGTTTTTTTTTTTTAGAATTATTACCCGTATGTAGAAACAATTGATTTAAGGTCTTTGACCGTTCTTGTTATTATGTATGTGCGTTGATACGCACATAAATTATACTTATGTTTGTGCATTTTTATATTTGCATTGAATTTTTGCAGTCAAGTTTAAATATAAGGTGTATTGATAATTAGGAAAAAAATTCAAAATAGAAAGAGATGGAGAGATATTTAAAATGAAAATATGTGTGTGAACAGCCGGCATGTGATTTTTTTTTTATATGCTTCTCAAATAATTATAGTGTTAATCCGATGAAAAAGAATAACATATGTGATAAAGTTAGAAAATGTTCTTGTTTTAACTGTTACAGATGTTTTGTCCTTAGTCGACGAATTTGGAAAACAGGCATACAGAAGGAGATTTCTTTACTGTTTTACATTTTCGTCTGTAATATATGTTTAAAAATTAAAAATTGTTTTTAAATTTTATCATTTTTATTTTAAATTTATGAAAAATCTCAAAATTTAAAATTTGAAAAAAAGAAAAAAAAATTTCCTTTTTCCCCCCCACTTAATTCGCTACTAATATAAATTCAAACGATCACTTATAAAAACAGGAAAGTCAAAATAATGTTTTACAAATCCATAGTACAAACAAACAATTTACAAACTAGAAATTGCAATCACACTTGATTTTTGTATTTAGCTAGTAACCAAAAATTAATTCATTTCAGTCTCAAATTACTCCCAAATTTATGCAAAATTTTAAAAATTATCAATATCCAAATTTATACGAATTTTTATTCAGGATAAAGAATAATGATAATAAAATTTATGTATTTCAATTGTTTTTGTGCTTTAAAATATATAAGTATAAATTAATTCTACTTTTAAAGCATCTTTTTTGTTCTAGCAGAACATTCTACGCTTTCAACGTATGAAATAACCCATAGCCGTCAATAAAAGTGAATTTAAGATTGTTATGGCTTAAAATGTTTCTGTACAAAAATATTTTATGTCAAAAGAAAAAAAAAAATCGATTTAAAGAACTGGTTTCCGACCATATTATTCTAATTAATTTGATTTTGCCGAATTATCTTGTCTATAAATTTTTTTTTAAATAGGACTTAGGATATTCACTAAGTCACTTATCATAATGATCAACACTGATTCAGCAACTGAATTTTGTGATGAATATTTTATATTTTGGTTTTATTTACATTATCTGTATTAATATTGGCGCTGACATTATTTAACAGGGTATATTTAGTAAAATTTTGTTAGGAAAATAAATATTTATCGATCATTTAAATTTTATTTTTCTTAAATATTTGGCCCTTTTTGTCATAAATTTATTACGTATTCATCAGGTTTTCTTTTATTTGGAAAAGTTTGGTAAATTCTTACTAAAGAAATACTAGAAAGCCTGCAACATAACGGTGCTAATAATTAAAATAGTAGGACTTTTTCAAGTTTCATATTGTAAATCTGTTTTTTTTCAAGATCCAACAAAAAAAAAACAAAATAGGTTATGTATCTTGACTTAAATTCTGATTCAATAATATTATGAAACTTTGTTTTGTTTTCAAGTACAAAAAAAAAAAAAAGGTAAAATTCCAAAAAACTAAGGGCAAAAAAATTTAAAAACTTCCTCTTCCTCTTCTGTTTCACAAATTTTGAGATTTCCTGATCGAAGAATGAACTTTTACTATTTTGTTTGCTTTATTTACACATTTACATATTTATTTATTTTTTCTAAAAATAAAATAAAACTTTGTTATCCCTTTTACATTTTTTTTTTTTGTTAAATTTCTTCCATAAATTTTATACTCTCAAATTATGTATTAAAAAATATTGAGAAAAAAAAACAAGCAAAAGAAAACAAAGAATAATCCAACACAAAACTTTTTTTTTCCTTTTGGTCTTCCTTGTTTCTTTATTTGCAAAATTTTATGTCCTTGTGACGTATACAGTCAAAATTAAAAAAAAAAAAAGATACAAAAAAATTTGTTTTTGTTTGTCATTTTTTTTTCTTCTTTTCTACGATAATATCACCTTTATCCAAATTTTTCTTCTTCTTCTTTTTTGCCTCTTTCATCCTCTCTTCTAAATGGTTTAAGCAAAAATAAAAAAAAAGTTTTATGTTTTTTTTTTTCGTTCATGACCTTTTTATCCCTTTCCAATAATACTCTTAACTATACATTGTACATTATTATATTCAAAAAAAAAAAAATATAAAATAATAAAAACAAGAAACACAAATAAGATCAAAATAATAAAAAAAAAAAGTTTATTTTCTTAATATTCCAATATGTTTTTCCATTTCGTCAAAATAAAAAAGCATTTCTGACGTGAATCTTCTTCATATACATACAAACGTAAAAACATACAAATATACCAAAAATATAACATAGATTTTTTTTTTGTTATACAATATATAATTATTACACAAACGAAAATTATATTATATTGTATGTATAAATGTATGTTGTTATGTTGATATTTTTTCCTCAAAATATATTTTTATTGCACAATGTTTTCTATACAGAAAAAAAAAAATGTAAAGCCTTTAGAAAAATACGTGTGTATGTATGTATGTATATAGGATTTATAAGGATAAAAAAATTTTTTTTTATTATGATTTTAACGGTATAAATATAGAACCCCACATCAAAATATTGACTTTTTATTTTTGTCCGTTTAGAACGCACAAAAAACAACAACAACTACTGTCTATACTCTCTCTCTATACTTTTCTTTAACTCTGAATTCGACTGTGTTATTTTTTTTCTCTTAGTTTTTGTTTTGTTACTGTTTGCTCTGTTACTGTTTTGGGTTTTGTATTACTGTCGTTTTGTTTTTTTTTTTTATTACTGCTACTGTTATCATTATTATTATTATGTGTATTATAATTTTTGTTGTTATTATTGTTGTTATTGTGATAAATTATACATTTTTTTTTTTTATTATTTTATTTTGTAGAATTTTTTGAAAAACTTTGTATAGAACCGATTTTTCACTAAAAAAAAAAAAAAAACTGAAAAAGAAACAAACAAACAAAAGAAATTCTTTGTTTTCCTTCTTTCTTTTTCATTTTTTTTTTTATAGTGTAGACGAGACGGACGAGACAATAAAAAGTTTTTGTTATATTATTTTTCAAATACATTATTATTATTATATTAAATATTTGTGTATAATATACATACATATGTATGTATATAATTATGTACGTAATATATTTTATTAGATAAACATACATAAGTAGTTGGTATGTAGGTAAGTATGCTGTAATATGAAAAATAAAACTTCTACCAACCTTCAATTTTTTATTTTTATTTTCGGAAAAATAAAAATACCTACATAATAATAATAAAATACACATAATATGAATAGTAAAAAAAAAAAAATATGAAATGTTTTTGTACTATATTTGTATTTTTTTATTATTATTATTTTTATTATTTTAATTTTTTACTATTATTGAATAGAAAACATTGAACTGATAAAAATCATATGAAAATTTCCTAACCGATAATCCTGTTGTATACATTTTATTATACATATGTAAAATATGTAAGTATGTAGGTATGTATATATTTTTGAATGAAAATGATTTTTTTTTATTATGTAACACATACTGACAAAATAAAATAAATAAATAAATAATAAATGAGAAAACAATTATGTACTTTTTTTCTTATATTTTAATTTATTTTTTAATTTTTTCTTGTGTTTTTACTTTCTTTTTTTTTTCCTATGTTTTCTCATATTAATATTGAATTATTTGCGTGCTGAATGAATTAAAATTAAATATAACATATTTTGTACGTATGTTCATACATAATATTTGTATATATGTATGTAAAAATGGCATACATAAATATTAAAATTAAATATAATGTGAGAAAAAAAAAGTAATAAAATAAATAATAACAAATAAATATACCTGTACTTTTTAATATGAAAAAAAAAAAGTCACGTGCTTAAAATTTATAAATAATAATAAAAAAAAAAATAAATAAATAATAAAATAGTATATATACATATTTATATATATATATGTATGAGAGTAGGTAAGTTTATATTATGTGATTTGTTTAAATGTGACAAAATAAAAATATTGTTTTTAATTTATTGAATATTAAAGTCATTATAGTTTCAATAGTTTATATATTGAAAATAGAACGAATATTTGCAGATTTATTTTGCAAATATTTCGAAAGCATATTATATTAGTACAATTAAAAAGCATATCAGTGCATATATAGGTATTTGGGACTATGAGAATACAAAAATACGGTATTAATACACAATTCAGCTCATAGGTATGAATTGCTTAATTGTGTATTAATATCGTTCAGTAATGTATGGTGTTGAACATATCAAATACGATATTAATACACAATTCAGCTCATAGATATGAATTGCTGAATTGTGTATTAATATCGATCAATAATGTATGATGTTGAACATTTCAAATACGGTATTAATACACAATTCAGCTCATAGGTATGAATTGCTGAATTGTGTATTAATATCGTTCAGTAATGTATAATGTTGAATATTTCAAGTACGGTTTTGATACACAATTCAATTTATAGATATGTTTTGCTGAATTGTATGTTAATGCCGTAAGTATAAGTTGCAATATTGTATACTGTTCAATGCAGTCAATACGGTATTAATACGCAATTCAGCTTAAATGTATAAATTGATGATTTGTTTTTAAACCGTTTCATATTATTCAATTGTTATATAGAAGTCAAAATAATGTTTGCGACTAGATCGCAGACCTAGATTGACAATAGTCTGTATATCTTTCTTCAACTCTATAATTTTTCTCTAAAAACGGGATTGTTTTCAAATCTTTAGGCCATAAATGTTTTTTTTGTACTGCCAGGTTATTGATTTATAAGTCTATCGTTACGATAGTAAACCGAAAACAAAAAAGTGATGTCGACTTTTAAAGTAGGCAATACATATCAATAAAGATAAAAATCCGTAAGGGTCACTATCGTCGTAAAGCAGTATGAATATTTTGCAATTAGTTTTCGGGATATATGACTTTGTTGTTACTAATTGTTGAACAACCAGCATGTTACATAATTTGTTCCTTGCATGATAATATGAATAATTTCTTGAACTTTTTTTTTGGCAAACGTTACCCTTTTTATGCGAATCTAGACATATAATGTAAATAATTTTTTATATGCGTTACAATTTACAAACATTTTTATTTCTAAAAAAGAATTTATATGCTAAGAATTTTTATGTTCCACCTCAGAACATTTTCCAATAGTTGGAAAATTCAGTTCTTTAAAAATCTCGAAGGAAACCAAATATAGCTTCCTACATTTTTTAGGATGTACAAACTTTAATAGAACAAAGTTCTATCTCTTTAAGTTTAGCTCATTTAGCTATTTTACAAGTAGCCCTTTTCTTTGAAACAGGTTTAATATTTTGAAAATAATAAACAAATACATACATACATACATACATTATTCAAGTTCAATAGGATTTACGTTTCTCACAAATAGATAATAAAAATAATTTTATGTTTTTCTTTAAATATAAAAAAATAAATTGAATAATAAAACATTTTGAATAAAAATGTTCACAAACAGCTCTATTCGGCACATTTCCAATTTAAAATCTAATATGATCACCATTAAAATCTAAAATCTAATGTGTCTGTCCATCTGTTTACAAAATTTCTACGCCGTTCATAATAAGAAACTGGTGTTGTAATAGTTTTCCTTATTTATGTTTTCCTTACGATTTATCACGTCATACATGTCAAGTTGTATAAACAGCGTTTTGGAAAAACAAAAATTGTGCATAAAAAAAATTCTGGATGCTTTTTGTCAACTTTTGGTAATAAAATATTATCAGTATGCGTTAGTTAATATTAAAATTGACGCAGTGGTAATTTTTGACTTTGGCGTAGAAAATTTGCAATAGGCTGGATTTAATAAGGATGGTAACAATTTCTAATGTTAATTTAACACTTTGATTTTATTTGACAATGCAGGGTTATTTGGGGTTATTAAGCGTAATCTACGCTATGATACCTAATCTATAATCTATAAAGACGTGCAAATTCCTACTTTTTGACATATTGTGTCCGAATCAATTTCGAATCAAACAATAAATCAATTTACAAATTCTATAAAAGCTTAAGGATGAAGACTGCATAAAACAAAAAACTATAAAATTAAGATTGTCGAATTGCCTCGTTACATTAACTGCTATTTTAAATCGATTGTTTTACTTATTTGCAATGTATGTAAGCATATGTAATTTTTTTTACATCAAATTTCGGATAAATTTTTTAAATCCACAGAAACAAAATTTCTGAGTATTTTCTTTTGTTTTGAATTAATTATTCCCATTAAAGTTTGTAATTATTCAATTTTTGGTCCTTCAATTTCTTTGACACAATGAATTTAATCTTCAATTTAAAAATTTCTCCTAAATTTATGCAAAATTATAACATAATAAAAGATTTTATTATTCAAACATTGAAATTGGCAATTTATTAAAAAAATATATGTAGAAATGCAAGTTCTAGACCTAAATTAGTGTAAGCAAACCATTACTTCAAAATGGATGCACTTTTTTAAATTCACTTCTTGAATCTACTCTGTATACCCACACATATATATACATACATTATGAGTACAGTTGAATTTAATAAATTTTGTATTGAAAATACAAAAAAAGGTTATTTCAAAAATAATTTATGTCATTTTCATGCAAATGAAATAAATTAGCATTGTTATAAAAAAAAAATTGCAAATGAACCCTAATATTCTGTAATGCAATATTTTTTATTAAATGCAATTTGGTACGCAAATTATTTTATTTCATACTTAATATTACAAATTTTTGAGAAGATTAGATTATCAAACCATTTACCTACTTTTTGTAATCAAAAGTTTCAAGATAAAAAGAGAAAATTATTATTTGTTACAAAAATAATAAATATTTATTTTTTTTTCTATTTTTTTACACCTTTTTACAATAAAAGAAAAACAAAACATTTTTTTTTTTTTAATTTCCCAATAAAACAATCAGAAAAATTCTAAAGAATTAAAAAAGAAAAAAATAATTTTAATTTTTTTTTTCATTTGAATTTGCTTCTGATACATCTACATTTTTTATATTGGTATGGGAGAGTATGTATATGCATAATGTATGTATGTACATCGATAAGTATACGGTACGTACATGTATGCATTGTACTTTATTTACTAGAAGAGTTAATTGAAAGCCATGAGTGGAAAAACAAGAAAGAAAATAATAAAAAAATAAAAAATTAACTTAAATTGTAATATGAGGGTTGCTTGATTGCATACAAAAAATTAATAAAACAAAAAGAATAAAGAAAAATAATAATAAAAAAACAAAAGTATTATTTCATACCCTGCGCAAAGTTTATTATAAAGAAGTGTCCCGAGAAAATATTGAATGCATATTTTACATATATAAATTTTAATTGTACACATATATTGTTACATACATTAATAGTCATGTACAAAATTTTATGTATTGTATAAAAAAAAAAAATAAAAAGAAATAAAGGAAATTTCAGGTCTTTAAAAATATTGGTTTGGATTCGTTGTTCTGTTTCTGTTTCGGTTTTTGTTTTTTTTTTTTGGTTTTATTTCTCTCCTCTACTCTTACACATATTAGAATGTGTGTTCTCTGTGTGTGTTACTCTACAACACACCATACCACAAAATTTAACGGCAAATATATTTTACTTTTTCTTTATACATACATATGTGTATGTATATACGGTCTATATTAAAATATCTAAAGATTTTTGTGTTTTTTCTTCTTTTTTTTTTTTTTTTTATTTGATACATGCAAAGATACACCATACACATAAAATAATCTCAATATTCATATATTATTTAATATACATACATGCATACATATAATATGGTGGAGTGCTTTTACATTTGAATAATCTTGTAGATATAGTGTAAAAACTTCAGATGATGTTTTTCTGTATTGAATACAAAAAAAAATTTTTTTTGTCTCTGTTTAACTGTTCCTACAACCTTTTTAATTTTATTTTATTGTTGTTTTTGTTATTTTTGCTTACTGGTAGTTGATGTGCTTGCTTACTTACTAGCTTGTTTTAATATTTGATTGAATTTCCAAAATATGTGCAGAAAAATTTTATTTCATTTTTTTTTTGTTTTTATGTACTCTTTCTCTCTTTCTCTTTCTTTTTTTAACATTCTCATCCTCTCTCTTTCTTTTTGATATATATATATATATATATATATAGATTTATAGAAAATATACATATTTACCCGTCCCAATTACTTCTCCCTCATGCTCCACTAACTGGAGCCATCGTGGTCGCTCAAATGAAAATTTAATATATGTATGTATATACATATAATATGTATATACATACTTATATATTATAAATATAATAAACATATTTTTCTACATATATAGTATTTACATATGTTCAAAAAATGTACTCTTTATATGCATACATACATATGTTTTATTACTTATATATTCCCACTTTGAAAAATACATACAAAAAAAGCCTTAACATGAAAACATATAGGTATAAACATATGTACATATGTACATATATACATATTAAATGAATATATATACTCTTAGGATCCCATGTACATAAAAACACAAATGAAAAAATAAATTGGAAAGAAGGTAAAGAAGGGCACAAAACCAAAAAAAAAAAAAAAAAAAAAATAGAAAATGGAGTAAAATGTCTGCCAACAACCTTTTTTTTTTAATATTAAATATTTTAAAGAAATATGAAAATTGAATTGAAAACTTGAAGAAAACAAAAACTATATAAATAAATAAATAAATAAATAATTATAATACATATTATATGTATGTATTTTATGCAATATACGATACAATATACGTACAAGAAATCACTTTATTTTTCAATAATTATTATTTTTAAATTATTGATTTTAATGAAAAGAAGAAAACAGGAAAAGCAATATCCTTAAAACAAAATTAATTTTCTTAACTATTGAATTTTATTTAGTCCTAACTCTAAGCAGCAGAAGCCGCAGCACATTGAATGCGAAAAAAATATGAAGCAAAATTTTTAATTTTAATTTTAATTTAGTTTTCTATTAGTGTAGATTTATTAAATTATATTAATATTAAAATGAAAATTATTAAATGGTATTAAAAAACTTCCATATTAACCCTAGGTGCCTATCTACTTTCTTTTCATATAATAATTGTCAATTTATTTAGAAAGCGAATTTTATGATTCATACATTTTTTGCGTTAATTACTCATAAAATATATTTTGCAAAATTTTCAATTAATATTGGATAATAAAATTAAGTATAAAACTGAATTAAAATGAATTCACACATTTAATCAAAATAAGAAAAAACAATGGTGGGTTTTAATAAAAAATTTTCTAGTAATTTGAAAAATTTTAAATTTCATTAGCATGAAAATCTTTTTCTAATATTAAATTAGAAAAGGATAAAATATTTAAAATTCAATCAAACAATTTTTTTAAAACAAAACCAATTTTGAATTTCAAATTTTTAATTCAAAATTTTTAATAGTCGTCATTTGAAGACTTAAAAAGCCACTGATTTATTTAATTTCAAAATTTCAACTAATAATTACTTCATACATACATACACACATTATAATATTTAAGATCACAAATTGTAAAAATTTTTTGTGAAATTTTTCATTTGAATCTTTTTTCAAATTATTCGTGCCTATATTACAACCACAATACAGTTATCATTGTTTTGGCAGCTTAAACTAATAAAATATATTTTAAATTTTCAATATATAGAATTAAAATTAATTTGCTCTTCAAATCTATTTAAGACTTGAACTAGATATTCTATTTTCTCTTCAAATCTTCTTAAATAAGACTAAAATCAAACACTTTATAAAATATTTGCAACTTTTTAGGAACTACTCGAAACAATTTTCATAACGTAGCAGTTTTGAGAGATTATTCTTTTTATGCTAGTTTGATTTTCGCCAATTCCGAAATTGCAACGTTTTTATAATAAATGAGAAATCATGATTTATATTTTCGAAAATTTTAAAAGAATAAGTTCTACATAGCGCATAAATAGTGCACATGTAATTTGACAACGTCAATTAATAATTTTTCCCTTCGATATTCACAAAGATTCGGTACTCACAAGTAAATTTTTATGAAACGACAACTTAAATCTAATGGTGTCATTCCATAGATACTACAATTTTAAAAATGTAGTCCCAAAAAACAAATTTTAAAACCTCAGATTTCAACAAATTTCTGCTTAAAAATCAAAATTTTCTAAAAAAATAAAAATAACGTTTACAAAGAAGGTTTTAATAAAATTCCCTGCAACTCCTAGACATAAATTCTTTTATGTTGATTTTTGTAAGAAAAAAGCGAAAGAAACTAATTCTAACAAATTCTAACAAAATCTTACTTTTAACCTAAGACATTTTGACATTTGTTTTTAAAATTTATTTGTTTAAATGTAATACGTATACACATTTAAAACACCTATTTTAACAAATTAATATTAACAACTAATTTAAATTTATTTAAAATCATTTAATTTCGTTTCTGATCTAATTTGATTTTAAAAACAAACCTAAAAAAAAAAAAAATTAAAACTTTCAAGATTATTAAAAAAAAATTACTTTGAAAAGTAATTTTTTTTATTCTAAAGATTAATTTTTTAAAATAAACGATGAAAAGAAAATGTTTTAATAAAAAAAAAAAAAAAAATGTTTTAAGACAATGTAAATTTTTTAAGGTATGTATGCATAACTACTTACCGTTGTATTTACTGCGTTCATATTTTGTTGCTGTTGTTGTTGCTGCTGTTGCTGTTGTTGTTGTTGCTGCTGTTGTTGCTGTTGTTGTTGCTGTTGATGTTGTTGATTTTGCTGTTGCTGTTGTTGCTGCTGCTGTTGTTGTTGCTGTAATGCATTTGCATCGATTTGTCCCTGATTAGCAGCAGTTGCATACCACCATTGTGTACCAGGTGATGCAGTTGCAGCGGCAGTTGCCATATTTAATGTACGATAATCATAACCGGTTGTATTAGAATTATTAGCATTTGAATTTGATGATGCAACAACCTGTGCCATTGTTGTAGCTGGATTCTGAAAACTACTAGCCATTTTATATGAAAATAATTGTTGTGTTGCTACACCAGATGTTGTACAATTATTTCTAGCATCATTATTATGTGCTTGCTGTTGTGCCTGTTGTACAACAACTTGATGTTGTTGTTGCAGTTGCTGTTGAACTTGTTGTTGCTGCTGTTGCTGTGCAGCTAATTGCTGTTGATGATGCTGATTAATTAAATGTTGATGATGTAAAGTTTGTTGGTCTTGCGTTGCAAGCGAGCCAGCAGCTGACCACCATACGGCATCACCACCGCTTCTAGTATCCCAAGCACCACGATGGTGCTCCGACATTTTTTATATTTTTTGTTTTTTAAATTTTTTATGGTATTTTTTTTTTTAATAATAAAATTACTAAATAAATTTTTTCAGAGAAAAATTTCGTTATGGAAAGTTTTAAAAAACAAAAATAAAAAAAATTTTCCTTTTTTTTTTTTGTAAAGATTTTGTTTTGTTTCTTATGAATTTTTTGGTTTTACTTGCGTAAAATTAAAATTTTTGTTTTTATAAGAGGAAAAATTTTTAAAGCGATTTTTTTAAAATGAAATTGCATTGAAATTTCAATTTATTTAAAAAAATTTATATTTTATACACATAGAGATATGTGAAAATATTTTTATTTATACATATATAAAACAAATATATATATACATATATATATATATATATACTTTACACTTTTTCCACAAACACAAAATTTTTTTTTTATAATTTTGGTTTCTATTTTATTAATTTTGGTTTCATTTTTTCATTTTTTATAATTTTAATTTAATTTTGTAATTTATCCTAAATTTAAATATATTTCTCTTTTATTTTTTTTTATTTTTGCAAATATAATTATTTTTTGATAACCATTCTACTAAATTTCAAGGCTTTGCGTTTTGCAATTTTCAAAATTTCACTTAATATAAAATATTTTTTTTTTTTTTTTTTTGTTGTAATTAATTTTCTTTGATTTACTAAATTAAATTTTAAAGCAACTATCAACAAAAAAATTTTTATGCTTTTTGGAAGAACTATATCTTTTTTTTTTATTATTTATTTATACATATTTATATATATATATATACATATATATATATGCATGTATATATATGTATATATATTATTCATTTATATTGAACTAGGAATTAAGACTTTTATTTAGCTTAAAAATTAGTTTCCTTAAAACAAAAAAAAAACTACTTTGTATAAAACACAAAATACAATATAAAAAAACGCGCGCTCTTCTTTCAAATATCCACTATGCTATGCTGGTATAATAAAAACTACAAAGGCAAACGTCGTAAATGCTTTAGCATAGCACTACTCTGCCTGACTCTTTTTACCGTTCACTCGTTTTTGTTGTGTGTGCGGCGTACCAAACCAATAAGGGTTCTTTCTCTCATTCTTTCTTTCATTATATTTGAGAATTGCCAAGTTGCCAAATTGTAATTGAGGAAATATTATATACATTTATATATTGTATATAGCATTCATACATGAATATAATATGTATATATATATATACATATATTTATAAATATTCCCATTTTATATTTTACACAAAAAAAAAATTATTTTTTCTATGTAAGAAATTTATAAAAGATGAATTTGTATACATACATATGTACATACATGCAGATTTTATAATTAAACAAAAATATTTTTTATGTTTTTAAACATGGAAATAAAAAAAGAATGTGTAATTTTATTTTTGAAACAATCGAAATGTTTTTTGTTCCTATTCATTTAGTTTAAAAACGTGTTTCTTGAAAATTATGTAGGTAATGGAGTGCAGAAAAGTATCCTTTTATTGAAATTATTAATATATGTACGTATATTTTATTTATGTACATATATGTATCTTTTAAATTAAATGTATGTATGTATGTATGTATATATGGATAGATGGGTATAAATATTTAATAGAAAAAAAATATTTAAACAAAATGTCGTTAAAGGTGCTTTCCTTACTTTCTTGTTTTTTTATTTTGTTTTTTGTATATTTAAAACAAAAGAGACGCTAGCCCTTGGCCACTAACACTTAGAAGATATAGAAGAAACAGAAGAAACGTAAAATATAATATGAAATAGCAGCTTTTTTTTACAAGACAATACAAATTTGAAAATATTTAAGTATACCCAATTTATATATAAAGCAGCGTATTGTGTATTTTTTGTATACATATATAGAAAATTTTCTGCTTGGAAGCAAAGGTGAATGTTTCGTTTTATACAAATATATTCACATGTGGTGTGTATATAAGCATGTAAAACTTGTATTTAAACGACGATATCTACATATACAAATTTATGCATATATATATATATACATATATTTCAAATACATATATGTAAAAGGTAAAATAAATTAATTCTTGAAATTGCACAGCATTGCCAGATTACTTTAGAAAAATATTTTCTTATGACGCATAAGTTGTTCTATAACAAATTTTAGCAATAAGGATAGTGCTGATTGATTTGACTCATAAGGTTGTGAGTTTATGTAATTTAGATTTGACAGACTATGCAATTATTAAGGATATTTGCAAAAAATATTTCAGGATAAAATTCAATTCTGACTAAGTATTAATTACGTTTTCTGTTTCTTTGAAAAGCTGCACATTCAAATATAATTTTAGATTTTTTTAATTAATGAAGAAAATTAATAAAATTTAATTATTAATGAAGAAAATACAAATAAAATTAGTGTAGGGATACATACATAAATTTTTCTTTGCCTAGTTCAAAATAACGATAATATAATAGGTTCTGAATACCCCCTGATTGTCATTTTAATCAAGAGACATTTTATATTTAAATATTTTATAATAAGAAAAATTGTTAAGTAAAAAATTACTATAGTTCTTTAACAAAAAAATTTTGCTTACTAATTAAATAAGAATAATTTTGTAAATTAATTTTCAAAATATTGGTTATCATTAATTAAAATACACAATTTTATATAATAAAAAAATAATGTGAAAATGTAATAATTTTTTAAATTTTGATTTAATATGAATTAAATAAAATATGGAATTATTTTTAGATGCAATTAATGGGCCTTATTCTGAGCAGCGAATCACTAAATGATAGTGATAAGTTTAATATTATTATTGTAAACACAAACCTATTCAAATAAATGATTCGTGTCCATAATAAAGTATTTTGAAACTTTTACGATATCATTATCATTTAGTGATTCGATACTCCGAATAAGCCCCAGTGATATTAATTTTAATCCATATCTGTAAATTAATAAGAAAATTTACTCAAAAAAAAATTGAAATGAAATGCGATCGAAATATTTTCATAATTTCGCGGTATAAAAAAATTTTTATACATGATTTATAAACAACAAATTAATTTCGTGGAATTGTACTTCATATTTTGAGTTATTTTAAGAAAAACTGCAGGTGCACATTGAAATTTCGATGACAAAAAAGAAAAAAAAAAAAAAACAATTCTAAATTTTGTAACGTTAAAGGTTTGTATTCATTACGAAACTGTAAAATACCTTTCTTATACTTATAATATGAATAATTAAATACAAAAACACAAATTTTAACATGAATATTAAAAACATGTACATAGAAAAAAGATAACTTTCAATAATAATTTTTTTTTTATTGATTATAAATGTAAACATTAAAATTACACGCGGTCTTTTCTATTATTCAGTGAGAACTTGAAATAAAAAAATATAATTGTACGTTTAAAATGTGAAAAAAAAAAATGCGCGCGACATAACTTACCAAAAAAAAAAATATTAAACAAAAAGTTTCCATGTGTTTATCTCAAAAAAAAAAAAAAATGTTAAAGAGAAACTCTCAAGGTTTGTTTTTAGCAAAAAAAAAAATAAAAAAAGTTCCAGTTGGAATACACATTTTTTTTACTGTTTCATTTTTATATTTTTATTATTATTATTATTTTTTTTTAATATTTAATGATGTATTTTCAATAAAGAAAAAATTGGTTAAAAAAATAATATTATTTTTTATGCCTATTACAATAAAATTAATAAAAAAGAAATTCACATTGCATAGACGAAATTGGCAACTGTGCACTTATAAATATGAAAACTAATACATTGAAACCGTTATTCTCATATTATTTTTCAACCGTATAAATGAATAATATGTAAATATTTATGTATATATAAAACTCTTAAATAAACACATAAATGAAAATTCATATTGTAGATACAAATATCTTTGTAGTGTTAGAAATTAAAAAATATTCGTTATATTTATATTTTTTTAATATTGAAAAGTATTAGGTGGAAATTTTATAACACACCAATATATAAATATTAACACAGCTGCATTTAAGTATGTATAATAAGATGTGAAAATAATTAAACAACATACTTTTATTAATATACATGTTTCTCTCGAGAGAATTTCAAAAAATTCTTTAAGAAACAAAAAAAAAAAAACAATTTTATAAATTTGTATATTAAATTTTGCCATTTTTGTATCTTTTCAAAATACACGTACATTTCACGAATTTTTATTTTTTTTTTTTTTTTGTAAAATACACACACAATATTTGTATATATATATATACATATTTTCAATACTAACGCAATTATTTAACCGGTTTCAAATACAATCAAATGGGACGCAATATAAAATAACTAACACTTATTAACAAACGCGCCATCATGCGCCAAATTTTTCATCCAAGCACCAGCAGGCATATAAAGTTATATTGATGGCTGTGTTGTGCCAAGAAATTGGAAAAATTGTAACAGAAAGAAAAAAAATTTTTTTATTTTTTTTTTTATTTGAAGCAATTTAAATTTTAATTTTTAAAAAACAAAATGAAAAAGCAAAAAAATTTTCTTATTAATTTAATTTTAGTTTATAAATTTAATACGTAGTTAAAATTTTTTAAATATTTTATATTTTTAATATAAATTATTATATTTATATACATTTTCCATATTTTTATTGTGTATTTCTTAATATATGTACATATTGCATTAATTTTTTTATATTTAAATTTAATTATAGAAACCATTTATTAATAAATTATCAAAATTAAATATTTTAATTTTTATTTTACAATTGTATTTATTTTCCAAACTTAAATTTAAATTCAAAAAACATAAAAATTATAAAAAGAAAATTTTTAATGTTAATTAAAAATGTTGTATGCGCTATGAATGGCGTCATATCAAATTTTTACAAATATTCAAGTTTCCACACAAATTTTGTAATAGCTCTTTTAAATTTTAAGATTTTATTTGAAAAATTTCCGATAAGCTATGTTTTGTTTTTTTAAATTATAGAATCATAATTTTTGAAAAATTTAAACTACATATATTTAGAAAAATATATATATATTAATTAATTAAATAAAATAAGAAATTATACATATACATACATAAGTATGTATGTATGTGCAAATAGATAAAATTAATATTTATACAAAAATCACCGCATTTTCTTAATTGAATTTCTTCAAATGTCATAAATAAAAAAGGCTAACTATATCTGGATTTAAAAATTAAAATTAATTATTTATAAAAAAAAACTTATTATTCTTTGACACTTTAAAAAATTTAAAAATTTAAAATTTAGGACTAACAATCTAACAAAATTTGGGTGCGGTATACGCAGAAGAGAATTTTAAATATTTATTTCGTAAGAGCCATGCATCGAAAAAAGAAAACTCGCATACGACAAAATTTTGTATTTCCATAAATATTTCCTACTAATATAAAGTTTCTAGCCATCTCACATAAAAACTATAAAAAAAAAAATTATCAAAATGACATTATTTTTCTGAATATCCTTTTTCTAACCCTGTATTCAAATTTTCCCATAAATATTGCATACACTTTTGGGTCAACTGTATGATATTAAGTATACACACAGAATACATGTAGCCTAATTGTATGCAATGAAGCTTGATATTGAACATATTGAAATTTATTAATTATCGACACAACAATCATGTGTCCAATAAATGTAAATTATGTCTAAAATAATTTTCTGATTAAAAAAAATCATATTCGCACTTATTATTCATAATATATGTATATATACAAACTACTTTGGACGCTCAAGGTACATACTTATTTATACTCCAAATTTGGAAAAATTCAGAGAATCCAAATTTAGAAAATCTTCCTTTCTTCTAAAATTTTATCGATTTTCACAGTTTCCGTTATAAAGGCAATCATTTAACTTCATAAATTTCCAATTTTAAACATAAGTACATATTTAATTTTATTATGTACATATTATATGCAAAAAATTTAAGAAAAAATAAAATACGAGTGGAAAAAATGTAGTGAAAAAAGTCTTCTATGTTTTACAAAATATCACATTTCTCTTTAATAAATTAAATCTAGAGTTCATATTTATACGATTAGAATATTAGATAGAGTTTTTACTAACAAAATCAATTAATTGAAATAATTCTCTTATTACCATATAACATTGCATAAATCTGGGGGACATTAATAATTTTCTAATTTACTATTATTAGATTGATTACTAATTATTTTATATAAGCACAATTAGAAGGGAGTTTACTCTTGGATAAAAAGACGTTTACTGTAACAATTTTAAATTTTTATTATTCGTAATTTTGAAGATATAAGTGATCAAAAATTGACATTTCGAAAATTTTGATATTGAAATCTATAAACTGCCAAAGTGAGAGACTAATTCGAGTAGGAAAAAAATTGTTACGAGAATAGAACTTCTTTTGTTTTTGGAACAATAATGCGTCAAAAACTAGAATTTTCACGATTTTGGAGAGTTATGATTTGATGGGGAGGGAGAATATAAAAAAAAACTTATATTTTATTTTACAATTTGTGTACAAAATTTCATTTTTTATCTACCATTTTTTCATTTGAAAATATTTTAATTTTTAAATGTGTGTATGTATGTATTTATGTAAATATTTTAGAATCCAAATTGATTAAACAGCATTTAATCCAAATAAATTATAAATCGCGTCACCTATTTGTAAATTTTTGAATCATAATTTTTTGATTATAAACGAAAGGACGAAAGAGACCTATTTAAAAACAAAAAAAAATTAATTTAGAAAGTTTTAATATTTTCGTTAAGTGCACAAAATCTAATGTTAATAACGAAAAGTAATACACAATTAATTAATACTCATTTTTCCCAAACGAAAAATTTAATTTTCGTTTTTGTTTTTCTTTTCTTAATTTGATTAAAAAATAATTTTTGGTTTTTTTGTTTTTTGCTTTTTTTTTAAATATTCAATTAACGTATAGTTTTTTTTGTATGTATCTGCATCCGCCTTTAAATCTAGCTGACATGCATTATGTAAAAGTAAGAAATTTTAAAAGGGAAGTGAGATTTTTTCAAAAGAACTGAAATAAAAAATGAAAAAAAAATAAACGAAAAAACAAGACAAATATCACCCCCCTTATGTACACATAGAGAGAGAGATACCCGCATTCAATACTTTTTGTTTCATTTATATATAAATGTGTAAAATATATATGTACATCTACTCATGTGTGTTTATTATATATATTTTTGTACAAACACTATATTATATTTTTATATAGACAAATATTGTACACACATATAGACGTAGATCAATTTAAAATAATTTCTTCTGACTGTAATACATAAAATAGGGTGAATGAATTTTGACAAACACAAAAATTTCCAGATTCTAAATAAAAAAAATAAAATAAAAATATAATTAACTAATTTTTTTTTTGCTCTTTAATGAGAGAAATTCACGATTATAAAATAACCGGCTTCAGAAAATATAAAAAAAAAACCATAGGACTGCCAATTTCGTTAAAGATAAAAATTTTTCTTTAAGATTATTCTTCAAATGTGCCATTTTTTTCATGTTTTGCTATTGCATTTTTTATTTAATTTCTCAATTTTCTCAACTTTTATTATTCACGACTATAGGTACATTTATAATCCACACATTATGATATCTGACGTAAACAATACAGAATTGCCAATAATAGTGATATGAATAATGGCTTAGATTTTTAGAGTGTATGCATATACCTATATGTATGAATAAATTTGACCTTAAATTGAAAATATATTGACTAATAAATCATTACTCTATATAGTTATACAAAATCGCTAAATAATTTTGAAATAATTCAAATTTTCTATTTCATTCTATATTTGAATTAAAAAATGTTTTGCTACAAATATTATAATTTAATAATATTTATTTTAAAAAACTATTATTATTATTATTATTATTATGGTATTGAAATGTTTTTAAAGAGTCCGATACAGTTGATGTCACTAAGACCGAAATTGACGCGGTTATGGAAATTGTCATCTCGTATCACGATTTTTTTGACATATTATCGATTTTTTTATGTATACTGAATACAAAATTTATACATGTGTGCATAATGAGTTCCAAGAAACTCAAAATGCGCTAAGCTATTTTTATCGACTTTGAAGTTTTACTTTCGTAATTATTTACAATTTGATAATAAACCGATTAAAATTTTTATTAACACTAATCAAATATAGCCAATGCATTTTCTATAATGTATGTGATAAGATCTATAATCTAAATTTACTAAAAAATTTAATAAGGCTAAAAATGTAAGCTTAAAAATTCTAAAATTCAGTATCCTACAAAATCTTCTGTATGCTTGAATTTTGCAAGCAATCAATAAGCGCTGACATCCTTAACCAAGGCACATCAACATGTGACAAATTGCTTTTTTTTTTAAATAATAAATATCAACATAACGTAATCAATCAGTCTATTTCTTGTCTGCTATTTCAAACCCATGATAGAATTTTTTACAGATGACCGAATTTTAAAAATTCCTAGTTATCAAATTTTTCCTAAAAAAAAAGTTTATAATTATAATAATTATCAAAATTTTATTAATTGTAATTTTTGATTTTAAATTTTTACTCATTTGAACTGATAGCAAAGTACTATTTTTCATAAAAGTGTCCCCATATCAGTTTCGCTGTTTAAATGAATTTTAGAATTACGTTATTTAGAAATTTACTATTTAAGTCTATCTAGATGATTATTGTGAATTCCGAACAATTTTTAAAAATCCGATGTGACCAGCACATAACAAATTTAATGCGCAAGACATTACACAAATGCTGCATAAAATTATGAAAATAACTTTTAAATACTTCTTTCAAATTTTAAGAACACTAGTAAGACCTATACTTTACCTATACAAATGTGAATTTGGCTCTTAGTAAAGTTTCACTTTTTTTAACTTATTCCAATTGGGAGCATTACGATCTTCCACTTTAGGTCATTGAGCTAACTAGGTAATGACCAGCTTGCCGTAGTATACTTTCACTTTATGCCATCCGAATGCTCCGAAAAGCTCTTCAATAATTTCCCATAGCAAACTGAACTCAGATATTAAATTTCGACAAATTCCGTCAATTAGTTCCTTAGATATGTTAAAACATGTAAAAATCGACCCCTAGTTCGGTTTCCAAGCCCTGATATTCCCAAAAGTTTTATAAATTCATTGTTTTAACACCCTAAATTCATGCATATATTTAATTTCTCTTTATATGAGCAAAAACGTATATTTGATCTGCAGTAAACGTTCAGTTTCTTCCAAAAGTTAGATGGAAGGTATTGTTGATCGAAGCTTATACATAGATATTTCAAGTTATTATGTTTAATATTTTATATAAAATGATGGAAAATTTAAAACCGTCCTGTAAAAAGTCCTAGTTCCCGAGTGCCTAACATACGTATCTCGTAAATTGATCAAGTTCAGCTAAATTTGATATACACACGTGCACACTCAGACTAACTACATCTTCCTAAATATAGATTATTTACCCTTCCCAACTATTGAGAAGTACGTTTCCACCGAAAACTCGATATGCGAAATTTGGTGTGATCACATAACCTCCATTATTGTATGCGCATTGCATACAATGAAAAGTCGATAAAAAGGAAAACAGTTTGGTTACAATAAATATTTCTTTTTTTTGCAAATAAAAACAGAATCACTTTTCCATACTGTAAGCACTAAAAATATGTACAAATAAAAAACTAAATTCTTTACTTAGCTAAGTAATCCCAATTTTGGGAATTTACCTTAAAATTATCTTTTAATTATGTGAACAAATTTTTGTGGTTGTGTATTAAAAAATGAAAATTTATTGTTACTTCAATTTAATGAAAGTTATACAATTGAATATTTTTAAAAAAAGTTACAAGACCATTCTGCAATAATGTTGCTAGAATGCAATGACTGCAAAATTATGAATTTGTGCAATGGTTTTCATAATTTTTCCTATTCATTGTGCTACTAAATAAATTTAAACAACTCGCGGAAAATCAATGAACCTTTTATATATTTTATTTATGTATATAATTTTTTTAAAACTCCATATTGCTTTGATAACAGGATTAAATTTACTTTAACTTTTGCAATACTATCGAATAAAAATTGAGAATTCCTAAGTCCATAACAAAAATATCGGAATGCTCAAATTTTCAAATTCCAGTTTCTAAATATATTTTTGGACTTAAAAGGGCAAACCTTGAAAATACAAAAAAACCCGTACTCAACTAATTAGAAATTCAAAACTTATTTTTTAGCGACATCTGTTACAAAATTTTTGTACTAAGAATGCAAGTAAGATATAATATCTATTTTTTTGGTTACAATTTTATTGTATATGATTACAAAATTTAAAAATAAATTTGAACAACATATTTTTTTAATACAAAACAAAATTTAAAATTTTTTAGATTAAACAAACTTTTGTAATCAACTTTTGGAATTTCTCAATGTAAGAGTTCTTATATGGGAACTTGCTCAACCTAGCCCTAACATAAACAACAAAAAATTTGTAAATTTCGATATGCCTATTTATTTTAACACCTACTGTATAAAAATATGTTTAAACCAGATCTTACTCGGTTGAAGTTGAAAAAAAAAACTCGTGATATACCTGTCAACTTTTTCTTATTCATGAGTTTAGTTTGTCATCTTAGGTATTTCTTTCCACTTAAAAGAAAGTGCTTATACGAGAAAGACTCAGATGTGCTTTTGATTTTTTCACAAAGTTCGTGAAAAGAATGACCTAGTTTATAATTTGCCTCTTCGCATGACAAATAGTGCAATATTGTATCACTTAACAACTTGCCAATTGAAGAGCATTTATTAAGGGCTATTAAAACATATATAAGATAAGTTTCACATGGTAAAATATAAAAGATTCTTCTCAAAAAAAATATTTATGGGCGTGTTTTGAATGTACAAAAAAATTTTTCCTTTCCTGTGATTCATACATTTAGCAATTGCCAATGCAAAATGACTCTTACTTAATTAAAACTTAAGCTTTGTGTAAGTCGGGTATAATCCAAGAGAGACCGTTTGTATATTTCTTACACAAAAACAAAAAACATTAAAATGTCGAATTTCTGTAAGAAAAATCACTACATTCTTACGTTAAGGAAAAGTGATATTTGGTATTCAACTAACTTAATCAAAAATTTATATCAAAATGCATTCCTTACAGTAACTGCATTCAATGATGTAATTTTTGTAACAAAGCCGTAAAATATATATATATATAAATCATGCTTTAAAATTATAAACCTGAATTAGTTACACGATTAATAAAAATTTCAAGTAATAAAACTGAAAAAAAACTTAAAAATGAAAATACAATCATAAATTCTTTTTCCTAATGACTTGTTTACAAAAAAATCCGAATGCTACAATCCGAATACAGGTGCAATAGTCTTTAGTTACCCGTTCAAAATTATGTTGAGCATAAGTAATTACAAAAATTATATTAAAATATGTAAGTATTAAATATCTGCATATCGCATTTCATTTCATTCATTATATAGTATCCCCCAAAATAGCAAAAGATGCCTAAAATGAGATAATTTTGCAAAAATGAAATGCGTTTTTATTATTCTTAGATAAAAATTCTTAATAATATTTTTATTAACAGTTATCAAAAATATTATACTACCTTTAATTTTACTAATTGTACAATCAGTTTTGTATTTTTTTTATAGTTTTCCTATACAATAAATTGATTTGATTAATATTTTCATTGGTCATCTCAAAACACGAATTATCTAATTCAATATAAAACATTTGTAAACTCGAACCTTGTTTTTAAATTTTTTAAATGGGGCAATGTTATTCTAGGAGAATATAATGGGGTAGGTGTATGTAAAACCTATCAATTATAAGTATGATTCAAGATTTACTTACAACTTGTGAAACATTTGAAAATTAAAGTTATACAAATTAATAAAATTTAACAGCGTAAAGCCAGATAATAAACACGATTGTGTACATTTTTAGGTTTTCAATTCAATAAGTTATTAGTTATACATCATTTTTGTTGTATCTTAATTATATTTCAATTACTTAATCAATACAGATTACGTATTTATATGGTAAGACGTGAACACTAGCTACTTAAATTTCCAGGAATATTAATTTCTTTTCATTATCATTCACTATCAAAATATTTACTTTAATAAAATAAATATTAGAATTACAAAAATATGCATGTATTTCAAAAATAAAGAAATTTAGAAATGGTGTCTTTAATTTCCTTTCGAATATTAATAATTTTTTGTTTTAAAAATTATTAAAACAAATTTCACGTGCTTCTGCAATTATGAAAATGCACCTTTATATGTTGGTATTTATTAGATAGGAATTTAATGACAGACAAATACATAGAAAATGACATGAAAATATCGAAAATTGTAAGGCGCAATTTATTACTTTGCGATGTTTTATAATATGTATATATACATGTATATACCAAAAATATGTACATTATATATGTATATACAAAAAAAAACCTAACTCCACAACAAAAAAAAAAAAAAAAATTACTGAAAAACTTATTACAAATTGTCTTAAAAGTTACGTTTAAGTTTTTTTATTATTTGAAAATTAAAAATTTCCTAAATGATTTCCAATATATAAAATAAATAAATGTCTAAATTTAAATTCTAAAAAAATTTTCGATGTTATTGTCCGCCATATTTTGTGTTTGTGAAAAAATGCTTATCTTGTTTTGGTTTCTTTTTTCTACTTTTAATTTCAGAAACAATTAAATATTTTTAATTCTGATTGGATTTGAAAATTTTATTATAATTATAACAAAATCTATTAATATTTTCAATTTGTATAAATCCTTTATTTTATTAAAAAAAAAAAAAAAAAAAAAGTTATAATTTCGGTGGCCATTTGCCGCTTGCACCACAACACAACTTATTCTTTAACGTAAGAGATGCAAACCTTGAAAAACTACATTTTACTCGGGTTACTTGTTTTATTTTTATAAAATTTCACTTATAAACTAATAATTTATTAATGATGCAATAATTTAACAAATTGTTTAAGAATATCATCGTGATTTATTTATGTATTTTTCAAAATTTATAATTGCAAAATCATTAAATAACTTACCTGAATATGCTCCATAAGTACAGGAATATAAAAAAAAACCTTCTTTCAATGGGAACTATACACACAATACAAACGAAGTAAAAAACATTCGCAAAATAATTCGTAATCTTTTGTATTATCGTATAAAACTACTTTTTATAAACTCAACTAGTTGTCTCTTGTAGTTAGGTAAAAAGTATTTGTTTGAAAGAGACAGAAAAGAGAAGCTTTTTGTTTTATGTACTTTTATTGTTGTATTTCCTACATTTGTGTGTACACAAAATTGTGCGTCAGTGCCGTCACTCTGTATATTTTAAAAAAATTTTGTAGAAATTAAAAAATCTATTGATTTTTTTTTTAATTATTACTGTTTACTTAGTTATTTTTAACTTTATTAACTTAAAATATATTTTGAAAATTAAAATATTAACTATTATTCAAGAATATCCATTAAAACTGAAAATAACTAGCGTTTTCTTTTATACAACCCGACAGTATGTAATGTTAATATTAACGTACGATCCAAGAATTATAATTCTACTTTTGCGATGAAATAACTATATAGCCTTGTTTGTATAGATATGTACTTATGTATTTTTGTATGTACTTTAACCTACGAAAATAATAAATTGTGTTTGTATAAAATCAAAAGCCGAATGGTCTTTGGAGAATTTTGACATTAAAATGAATAAACTGACATCTACGGGAAATTTTTAACCCCTTAATTTTTTGGTTTTATACAAATACTGCAATGCACATTACTTTTTGTTGTTTTATTAAATTTAATTTTAGTTTTGTTAAAATAAATTTTTTAATTAATGTTGTATATCAAAAAGCAATTTATTTTATGCTGTTTAGATTTTTTTGTTTTTCCAAAATTTATTAACTTTTTAGACGCAATTTTAAAGGAATAATGCTTAATTTTTCTTTGTACGAAAATGAAATAACAACTCTACAATGAGAATCACAAAACATGAACTTTCTGAGTCCCTCAATCAAACTTATAAACGTTGAAAATGTCTTCTTTTGCAATTTCGTATAATAGTTATTATAATAAAGAAAAAGACGTTTTTATTTCAATTTGAATTCTCTCACGTTTTTATTAAATATGTACGTTAAAATGTATTTGATTCAAAATTATCTGCATTTGCAAAATTTGACATACACACTTTGCGAAAATTTCAAAAGAGTAAGATTTTCGATTTCATAGAGCTCATTATGTTTTATCTAAAATTATTGCTTTCAAAAATTAAAAATCATAATCTTAATTGAAGGTTGGTGTATTTAAATAAGAGATTTGCTAATTTTTTAATTGAAATTTTAATTTTTATATCAAAAAAGTAATAAATGCAAATTTAAAAAGCTTCTTTAAAAATATAGAAGTCAGTTATTCATATATGTATGTACATGATAACATTAGAAACTTTTCTTACTGCTGCCTTAAATAATAAACCAAAAAAACGAATTTTTTAAAAGAGTTGTCATGCTTATAAAAAGATCTTAAGACAAATATATGAAATAATAAACGAAAAATCGAAAGAGTTTCCTTTTGTAGTTGGTCAACATATGCACTGACATAAAAACTTAATGCAAGCTTTTTCAAAACTACATTAAAATCTTTATGTTTGCTTTTACAGATTAAACATCTTCAGATCAATTATCAATTAGTCCACCAACTTGCTATGTTTACAATATGCAAAAACTAAATTGAATAATGGATAAATAGCATAATATATGTTTTTATTGTTATTTCAAATAAAAAAAAATAGTTTCAGTTCAATGTCCAATATGATAAACAAAAAATTTGTCAATTAAAATTTCGAGAACAATTCTGTGAAGTTTCCGATTGTATTAGATAGATACTAGTGTTCTTTTTACAATCAAGAGAGCATAATATAAAATCTCAATCGTGTTCTTCGTACTTGAGAAATAAATTTCCGATTTCATAGAGCTTATTATGTCAAATTTAAAATGACAGTTTTTGAAGCTAAAATCCATTAGTTAATATTGTTTTTTAAATGTTTAGTGAAACTTGAAATGTTAACAAAATGTGAAAGGTTTTAGCGGCAAAGGTTTAAATCAGTCTGAACTAAAACAAAATACATATCTTTTTTTTTTTGAAGTTTAATAAAATTGTTTTTAAAGGGACACATGCTAAAATTTTTAGACAAATGATGTTTTCTATCATCTTGCATCTGTTTTTTTGCGTAATTTTCTCATGTCTCATTGTATTCTATTTAAGATAATAATATGTATTCCCTCCTTTACATTACAAAAAATCTGTCAGCCGTGATTTCATCCGTTGTTTTGTGTCAGTAATTATTTTAATTTAGCTGCTAATTTGTTTTATTAAGTACGAGTATAAATGAATTTTTTTCAACTTTCAAACGAATTTTGGATTTTGGACCTTAAATCGAATGAGTTCAGTTCCGATATTGATTCGGATTTTCATTTCTTATTTTCTTATACACATTTGAATCTTATCCACAAAATCTGTTAATTACTCCATTTCAAATAAATAATCATTTAACAAGATTGTCAAAAACATATGACTTTCAGTTATACGTAGATGTACATATATTTTGTAAAGACAGATAGGAATAGGAAATCATAAAGGCGAATTGTTTATTTAGATTTTTCACAATGTGAGTCTACGATGTCCATGTCTGGATTTTAGAAATATCTAGATCTTTTAAAGGCAATAAGCGTTATATTTTGGTTAGAAATTTGTCGTCTTTATATTTATCAAAAATAAAACAGAGTACTTCCCAATACATTTCGAAAGTAACAATTTCCATTATTTGCGAAGTTTAGGAAGCTTCCAAAACAATCACACACAATTAGTTTTGTATTATAACGACTAACTTACTTAATATCAAACGAATAGAAAATACTTAAAACATTAAAATATAAATCTTAAAATTATTCATTTATATAATCCTTTATGGTCAATATTAAATCAGATAATCTGCTTGATTCAAATAAAACTACTTTTCTGAATGGCAACATTGTACTATCACCTTCTAACCAATCACCCGACATGCCAGAGTCTGCCTCATGCTCTACAGAATATTCAAAACTAAATTGAGCTTCTTTGCATATGATTTCTTCCTCTTGATTTGAATAAAAGTCCTCTGTAGGTTTATTTTTTTTACCTTTTTTCCTATAGAATTTCACGATTATCATGTAATATTTAAAATCATACGGCATATGTTTTTCTTTAGCACGCTTAATTTCTCTATATAAATTTTCTAGCAATGGAACTGAAATTTGTGCAGGAATATTTACAAATCTCTCATTAATCAGAAATCCTACATGTTGGTCGACATTATTTAAAATTGTTTTAAATTGTTCAAAGGTATCTTCCGAAGCATTTTTTTCTGCCTTTTCCACAATGAATTCGTGCAATTCTTCAATACATTTTGAACTTCTTTTGGACATCATATTTACTACTGATGTAATACCAAATATTACATTTGAATCACATAGTTCATCATCTTCCTCTTCATCAATTTCGCTTTGTATAACAACACTCCCAATATAATTTTGTTCTAAAATAAGATGAAAGCACTATTCAATTTAACTCAATTATATCTTTATATTTTTCAAAGACATTAAAATTTCTGTTAATAGTACCTACCTATAATAATTTCTGAAAGCTGTGAAAGATTTATATGAGCTTTAAGAAACAATTGTTGCAATAACTGCCGTATACCATGAAAGTCAATGTCGAGAGGGTTTCTTCCTTCGAAATCTACTTGTATTTCCTAGAACATTGGAATTTTTTTTTGATTCATTGTACAATAACAATTTTAAATCTACGTATATCAAAATATTTCCATTACTTTACCTCGTTTCCTTTATAGGCATCTGGATGTGGACCATCGTCTTCTGAACTGGAAGACTCTTTATCAGAATCCATTTTATCCTGTTCTAAGTTCTTTTTTTTATTAGCTGACATTTTATTTTTTGAGAGTGTATAGAAGATTGGTTTAAGCAAAAATGATTATTTTAATTAACACGTGTATTTTATGATTTATATTTTAGCTACCCAAATATCAATCAAACAAATCTAGTGACAAATATAACATGGTATGAAATTCTTGATACTGTATATACTAAGTACATACTATTTATTGTTGAGAAATGTCAAAGTTAACATCAAACAATTTATACATAATTCAACAATTAAATATTTGGTATGATTCATACCTGTTCAGACCAATTTTTAACAAGAAAACAACAACAATTTTTTTGTTTACCTGTGTTTACATCGCCATTTTTAAAACAAAGAAACATAATTTTCATTCCCCTTGTTGACAGAGTTTGAAATAAAGAAATTTCATATAAGATGATGTCAAAAAGAACTGCCAGCATTTTAGGCTGCTTTACAACTGTCGATTAATCGGTAATTTAGCATCATTCTAGCTAGCCCCATTTATATATGTATATTCTACATGAATTTTGTTTCGCCTGTGTTTGTTTATTTTGCCATTGAAAACTGTTAAGAATAAAAATTTCCAGCACTTTTCCACGATGTTCAAGGAAATTTCTTTAGCAGAGTGTTTTTTTTTCTGTAGAACAAATTTACTAATTTTAAGCATACAAAAAAAATGACTGCTCCCAACATAAACTCTTACTTTCCATCTACATACTTAAATATCATAATGATCGACGTTTATACGTAATGAAAAGTCGTGTGAGGCCACTACTATTTTTTGTTTCCTATCATCAATCAGCTGATTATTAGCAACGATTTCAAACGAAGTAATAAAACAACGGGACATGTAAATAATTATAAACATTTTTGGTAAAGTTTTGTACATGTTAAGTTCACCTTAATCTGAAAATCAAAAAAAAAAATTGCGTATTTTGCTGATAAAATTGGTGTATTATAATGTTTATATATGTAAATAGTTTGTAAATAGGAGAATTTTATTATGAGTAAGATTTATGTTACGAAAAAGCCCTATTTTGTAATGACCTTCGGAGCATGCATGTTACAAGTATGTATATCCATATATATATATCTAATATATATTTCGTATATTTATACGTATTGAGGATGTCATCATAGTTCTATAAATACATATTTTTGTATCAATAATATTAAATTTTATTTTAGGTTTAAAGAATTAAAATGTTTGAATGAAGAATTACAATTTAATAAAAATAAACAAATATTGAAATCAGAATGAATAATCGGCCAACTACAAATTCTATCCGACGTGATAGATCTTTTGACAGTGTCCTCAACAAAATATTACGTATGAAATCGGATAATAATGAATCTTTTAAAGCTGCTCTATACAATTTTTTAATCGCATTGGGTATAAGTGCTTTCGTAGTAGTTTGCTTTATTTTAGGTCCATTTGTAAGACCTTTAATATGGGCATTTTTAATAGGTAAAAATTTTTGTATGTAAGCATATTAATTATGTTAGATATGTATTTTAACATATTTTAGGTGCCTTTCTTTTTCCTTTCAAAAGAAAACTGGCATCGCTATTACATGAATGGTTTGAAGGTTTGGAAGAAAATGATACAAATATTTTCGTAGCTATTTCATTTGCTCCTATTCAAACTATGGAATATTCGGGGCGATTATTAGTTAATTGGTTAAAAAAACATTGGCAAATTTTAACAGCAGGTTTATTATTTGTAATGTTTACAAAAATATTTTTTTTGTATGCTCCTATGAATCTCTTTTGTTGGATATGGAGAATGATAATTTACAGTCATTCGATTTTCTCAGGTTTAATTAACTTTTTATCAATTTACCAAGTAAATTAACATTTGTTTTTTTAAATTTTGTATTAAACTTTTTTTCATTTGTAGGTCATATTGTTAGTTTCCTTGTATGTTTCCACTGTAATATTTTTCTGGTCATCAAAAAACGCAACATATTTTAGCATTATAGGGCAATTAATTTGGATTATACTTATTGGTTATATTTGTAGTTTTTTGGGTGCTTTACAAGTTCCCGTTTTTCTATTTCTAATGTTATATTGTGCAATTTCCATAATCTACTACATACAAAAACCAGAATCCCAAGATTCTGAAAAACCATACGTCCAAACTACTGGCGGCATGAGACAACGGTTTATGACGCTATTAGATAAAAATATATTTAAATACTCCATAGAAAAAGTATATTTAACCCCAAGTGAACCAACTACTGAAGAAAATTCATTGAGTGAAAGTTTATTAACAAGTACTGAAGAGGATAAAACAGAACATATAAGTGATTATTATTTTAAATATCTTTTTTATGCGTGTTTATTTACATTCATGTACCGCAATATTTGGATGTATTTGTTGGTGGTTATTCCAATAGCTGTGCATTTATTTTACCACATCGGAGCAGCATCTGGACTTTGGGATTTTTGCAGAATAAACATAGAATTTTTGTGGAAAAGTGTAAAGGTACCTATTATACTTTAAACTTATGCCATGCATAAAGTTTAAATGTTCTAATTAAATAATTAAATAATCAGATACTTGATTAAATATTGTTCTTTTAATTTTTTAGGAGTGGAGTCTTGAGCATCATAGTGCGGTGTTACCACTTTGTTTACCCGGTTTGTTAGAATTGAATTATAAGATACAAACATTAATTAGAAGTTACTTGAGATCATCCGTCGATTTAGTGACATCAATTATTATGATAGTTTTAATGATACTATTATTAATTTTTGTTAGCGTTTTCTTTTGTATTAACATATATTCTGAAACAATCGAAGTGGCATATTTGGGAAAAGATTTAATCAATAAAACTATAACCAATAGACCAGATTTAATAGATGTTTTGCCAGAAAATATTCAAGACTCTATTGATGATGCTCTAGATAATGCACATACATATGGCAGGCGGAGGATTGAACAATACATAAACGATTTGTTAAAAGACGCAGATGCGGTACATGCCGAAAAATTGAAAAATCAAATTTTAAGTGTTTGGGATCGATTAATTCAATATTGGTTTGATTTTAATAAAACTGAAACTTTCGGTCCAAGAGTACCTAGCGACGCTTTAAAAATTACGTTTGAAGAAATAGTAGATAATCCAGGTAAGATTAATTTTGGTTTTGGTTTTTATTTTAATTTTGCTTTGTGTTTTGCTTAAAACATTATTTTCATAACATAAACTATAAAAACACAGTTTTACTACTTGTCAAATTACCAATTTTTTTCGTTTTCAACTTGGTATTAGGTTTAATATTATTCAGATTAATTATTTTCGACTTCGGTTCTATATGAAAGCTATTCAAAGTTTTGTTGTTTACACATTATTTTGAAAAATTCAATCTATATTACAAACATTTTTAATTTGATACTCATCTGTTAAAAAATGTCCTTTTCTAATCGCATGCTTATTAACACCTAACAAGGGGCATTTATATTTATTTTATCTAAGGCTATTTTAAAGAGCTAGTTTCAGTGGCTAAACAGGGTATTCTTGGATGGGCGAAAAGCAATACAAATACAATACTGGAAGTAGCCGAATCCATTTGGCATATTGTTCGAACAAATATTTCCATGATAATGGCTGTGACTGGTGGAATATTTTCAATCTTACTTTCGGGAGGACAAGCTTTTGTTGAATTTCTTTTAGATATGGTATATTAAAGTTTTCAAAAGAATTTCAAATTGGTAGTTATTTAAATAACAAAACTGATTTCCAGATTGTATTTTTCACTGCATTGTTTTATTTATTAAGCACAAGTGGTAAAAAATACGCACCTTTACAAATAGGAAATTATTTTGGTATATCATCGGGATCTAAAATAGCAGACGCATTAGAGAATTCCATATCTGGTGTACTTATAGCACTATTAAAATGCTCGGTATTTCAAGGAATGTTCACTTGGCTTATACATACCATATTTGGTGCAAGAATAGTGTTTTTGCCATCTGCTTTAGCTGCTATTTTATCAGCAGCTCCGTTCTTGGGAAGTTATTGGTGTGGTTTACCAGCATTTTTGGAACTTTGGTTAGCTCAAGATAGATTTTATGCAGGAGTTTTATTAATGGCATTATTGTTTTTCGTTCCGCCATACCTAGAACAAGAAGTCCATTCTGAAATAAAGGGGTATGTACAAAATTTTCAAAAAATTATAAAATTGAATTCAAATATTTAATTGAAGGGGAGGACATCCATATTTAACGGGTTTGGCAATTGCTGGTGGAATGTATTGGATGGGATGGCAAGGAGCAATATTTGGACCCTTAATGCTATGCTTATTCATTGGAATATTTGAAGTTACATCAGTTACCCTAAGACTCGAAGAAGAGTAAGTTGAAGGAAATAATTTCATATATTTTACTAATATAAAATATTATAATTATCAATTTAAATAGTAAATCATTATCTGAAGAAGAGAGTAAAGTGTAAGTTTAGTACCGTTATAAGAATTGTGAGTTGTGCTATACTCGTCAATGCATGTCTAATATGTTTTTTTTTTTGGTTTGGTCCTTTTGATGTCAAAATTTTATTTTATGAAATTTTAAAATTTCCCACAAGATGTAATAACAAATCGGAAAATGTATTATTTTTTATTAATTATATACAAATTATAATTATTTATTTGTTTGAGTCAATCTTTACTTTTAACCTTCTTTATACTTAATTAACATTTAAAAAATTATCTACTAATTACGTGCAATTTTTTTTTTTTCTCCTATTATTTTCCAGAAATAGAAGACATTCATCTTTTGAACAAGAATAATTTTTAATATATTGGTTTAGAAAATCTACCTCGAATCTTTAAAACCAAAAAGAAAAAATTTAATATTAATTATTATTGAAACGAATATGAAATATTGAAATTGTTAAAATATAACAGCTTCAATTACGCTAATTGTACTTATATTACGATTTTGAATAATATTGATGATAATATTGTAAAGTGTGTGTCAAATGTACAATTTCAATTTTATTTCAGACTATTTGAAATTGTTTTTATAAGGAAAATTAAAATTTGTTGTAAAATAATGGCAATCAATTGTAATGAATTATTACAAATTTTTTTACTCTTGAACATTTTTCCATTTTGATAAAATTTTAAAAAATTTTTCATGATATTGAAATTGATTTTTTATTTTTCTATATCTTCAAGAAATTTTAGTTTCATTATGATTTTCGAGCATATTATGTATGTTGAAGTATTCTCATAAAGTCATTTCATTAATTTCATGTAAAATTTTTTGCCACATATGTACATAAAATATACTACATATTTATAATTATGCAATTATTATTTTATAGCTTTATGTTAGCAATAAAAAAAAAACATATTATGTATAGATATTAATGCTATTTTTTTTGTTTATATTTTAATAATAAATACTTATACTTTCATATGTACAAATTATATTACGATAATGCTTTGTTTGCAATTATTGTGCTGTGAAAAATAAAATTTGATCAGGGAATTTTATGTGTCTTCAGGTATTTTAACTGTGATTTACTTAGATATGATTGTAAAAAATTTTTGTTTTGAATTTGCAAATAGGAGAATTTTTTAATACATATTTTATTTAAAATACACAAATTACGAAGCTTCAAAAGCGTTTTAAGCCAAAAAAAAAAATTAAATTAAATTAAGAGAATTTAAATAATAAATTTGTAAAGAATTTGACACACATTCTTAAATGTTTTTAGCATATTTGTATTGTATGAATTGAATAACTCAAGTTTGCTATATTGAAATCAAACTAAGATATTTATTACTAATATTTTTACTAATAAAATTAATTTAGCTAGCACAAAGATTATTACATTTGTCATATTTACTCAACATTTGTTGATGATGAATTATATTGGTTATTCTGAACTGGTTTCAAATCAATATTACTTAACTATCTGAAAAAAATATCCATTTCTAAATTCGTACTCATACATCAGATTTTCAAAAAAGCTGTTATTATAAAAGATCTCAAAGACCAGTATTTTACAAGAATTAACGCAAAAAACTGCATTTTTTATATTAAATTTTATTATTGATTAATTGTTTATAGGTTATTATTTAACATTGTTATTAATTGGAATATTTTTTTACCTGAATTTCGTTTTTCACTATTATGTTTTGATATTAATTTTAAATTTTCAAATTTTTATAAATTGAATATTTAATATTTAACCTTAAAACTAGGTTTCTTTTATCTATTTTACAATTCTTTAGAAGTGAAGAAGATATTAGTATGAAATATTAAAAAGTACTACATCTTAAAAATATCTTGTAATTTAAGTTTTCAATTATGATATGGTAGTAATCTTTGTGCCATAGTTATTGACTAAAAATAATTAATAAAAAATAATTCTTATATTACAATAATTTTTGTATTATAAGTTAGTAATTAAAAGAATTTAAGTTTATTTTAACCCTTAAAATAATACGAAAGAAATAACTTTATTATTTAATTTTATTGTTTTTTTTTTGTTTTTGAGAGTTATTTCCATCCGATATATAAAAATAACATTTAATATGAGCTTTTTGAATAAAGAAAAATCTTAAGAAATTTTAATTCGTATTTTTTTTTTTTATTAATTATTTAATTAATTAGAAAATTGTCAGCAAAAATTGTTACAAATGCGGAAGATGGTGATTATGTTGAGAAGAAAGAAAATGAAGAAATTGACCCAAAAGCACCAATTCGTGTTATGTTAGTAAGAAAAACAGTTTCTACTGTTTTACCAAATAATCCAATTCCGTGGAGTGCAGTTTCTGGTCATCTTGAATCAGTTGCAGAGACTCCAAATAAAAGTGTTTAAAAATATTTATTATATAAATAATTTTTTTGATCGATTAATTCATAGTTAACTGCCTATTTCTCAGCAATATTATTTTAATCTGAGAAATCATTCATTTGAATAAATGAATTATCAATTTTAAGTTAATGATCGAGGAAAATTATTTTGGAAGTGTGACTTATATGTTCGATAAACAATGCAATTTTACGTTGGCCTAATTTGAATATAAATTTATATTTTAAAAATAATATTGTTTTTAGTTTTTTAAATATCATATTTTATATTTTTGTACACATATATGCATACATAAATACATACATACATATCACAATGTGCTTTACGAATTAATATAGTACACATTTTGTTAATTTTGCTTTTTTTTAAATGTTAAAATAAATGGTAGTTTTTATTTAAAGAGAAAAAATTTTATTAAAATTAGCAGTTTAAATTTTTAAATGCTGCAAAATTATTTTATGACTCCTAACAAAAAAAGAAATTTATTGTAAAAAGAAATTTTTAATTTGTGCACATAAATGAAGTATTTTTTAGTTATATTGAAATTGCTTGGATTTCTCATGAACAAAATCCTTTTTTATGGCTAGGAAAGTAATGGTTCTCAACGAAATTAAGGAAAATAAAAAATGGGTTTATGCAAATAATTTTTAATTATTAAAATAAGAGATTGTTGAATAAAAGTTTTAAGATTAAAAGAATTTCTTCGTTATAATAAGCCATTATGTGCCTAACACATACATTTGCTTCTATCTATATCTGAAATTAAAGAATTTCTTCTCTGTTCCTTTAACTATTTATTTCTTCCCGTTAAAACTCTAGAAGGGACTATGGTATCCTTCAACATTTCTTAAACAAACTGAACGTTTCTGTTGTGAATATGAAGATGATCAATTTACAATTCAAAATAAGTTGAATTCATAACAACTTTTTGGCATCCTTGTTTACTTAGAATAAAACATAATATAATTTTTCCAAAAATTTGTAATCATATTGCAAAATATTTAAAAAAAATATTTACAAAATACATAAATACAAATTAACAAAGTATATTCTGTTTTTGCATGATAATAGGAAATATTTCTTTTGATAAGTCAATTGATTGAAAATACATAAGTACTCCGATTCCAATTATAAAATATATTTACCATGGAAATTCTGGATGTTTTTCCATTCTAAAATAAAAATGTATGTATAACATTAGTAAGTTTCATTATAATTAATACTATTCAAGAAAAACTTACCCTTTAAAGAATGAAAAATCGCATACTCTGATACCTTTATCCAATTTTGATAAAGATGACATTTCATCATTGGACAACTCAAAATCCCAAATATTTAAATTTTGTTGTAATCTTTCTGGATTTGTACTTTTGGGGATAGCACAAACATCTCTTTGAATAATCCAGCGTAATAAAATTTGAGCTGGAGTTTTTTTATGATTTTCTGCAATTTCAAGTACCTTTGGATTTTCTATTAAGTTAATGCTTTCGCACCTGTAAATTTAAAAATAATAAATATTTAATTAAAAAATTTCATAACAATGAATTCTTTCATAATTAAGCACTTTTTTGTTTAAAGTGCAATTTACTGTATCTTGAAACCTACTTGACACCTGCAGATTTTTTCAAATCTACAATACCTCTAGACCCCAATGGTGAATATGCTGTTACAACAATGTTGTTTGCTTTACATAAATCGACAAGTTCATTTTGTTGGAAATAAAGATGAAGTTCAATCTAAAATTTGAATTGAAAATAATAAGATTCAATTAGTGATTCATGCATTTTAGTTGTTTATACATAATATTTAAATGAATTTTATAAATAAGTCTATTTGTGTAATATGCACATATGTTAATAGATTATATTATTAAATTACCTGTAAGTTTGACGGTTTCGTCTTAGAGTTATCCAATAATCTTTGTATTTGTTTTTTATTAAAGTTTGAAATTCCTATACTTTTGGTTAAACCTAATTCAACCATTTTTTCCATAGTTTTCCAAATTTCAATATGATCTGTTGTTGGATCAATAACTATGTCACCGTTAGCATCACGCTCAAAATCTCCACCTGTTTCTGGTACAGAAAATGGTGTATGAATTAGATACATATCAACATATGATAATTGAAGATCATTCAATGAATTTCTCAATGTTTTTTCAACACAACTTGGACGATTTGCTGAAAAAAAAAAAATATAAAATTTACAATTTATGATTTTATTAAAATTTTTAGTTTTATAAATATTATAATTTAGTTACCAGGTGGTGGTAATTTTGTTGTAATAAATAAATCTTCTCTTTTTATTTGATTTGAATCCAACCATTTTTTTAGTACTCGTCCAATAGCTTTTTCATTAAGATAAACCGGTGCAGCATCAATATGACGATAACCAACTTTAAGTGCTAAATCTAAGGCGGCTTCAATTTCATGATCTGGTGCCTACGAAATAGATTAGGTTCAATTTTGATAGAAAAATTATTATCTTAAAAATTTTAAAAATTTGATTTTAAACAAAATACATATATACATAATGTATGTATGTATGTAATTTTGAATATTTAAAATTTTATTTCAGAAAAAAGATGTTAGAGAAATTTGTAAATACAATAATATTGTATTATCTGTTCACTGTTGATCACATTTCAAAAAAGAAAGCATTTTCTATTCAAAAAATTTATCATTGCCATGAAATATTTTTTCTTTACCAAATTTTCTTTTGAAAACACGAAAATTTTTAACTTTCAAAACAGGTTTTCATAGAAAGCTATAAGTAATTCTAAACTTCGTAAAAAGTATTGTATTCAATTAGGTAACAAATAAAATAACTTTATATTTTTATTCACGAATTCTATATATGTACATATGTATGTACATCCAATGATTCAATAAAATGATTTGTTAAATTTGTGCATTTATGATGAAAATTTAATTAATACTATTCAAAAGTTGTGTTTCAAATAAATTGTTTGAAACATGTATTACTGAGTTACAATAATTTTTCTTTACCAAATATGCAAATACAAATGTATAAAATTCATAAGAACATTCTTAAATGCTCTTATATGAATTTTCAATTTTTCCAAAATATTTTGCGATTTAAATGAACATTGGTAAAGCAGCAATGTCATTAAGAATGTCATAACAAATAACTGCGGTATTCTATATTAATACAAATCTTAAAAATGTGTACATACACACATATACATTTTTCCCTTCATATTTTACTATACATACACCCATTAAAATTATATTTAAATAAATTGTAGATAATTGCAAGATATTAGAATAAAATCTACTTATACGTTTGATGTCCAGTCAAATGAATATTAAAATTTTCAATAATTGATTTTCTATTGCATATAACTAGAAAATTAATATTAATTAAAAAAAAATAATTTCATGAAAAAAAAATTATGTTTTTATAGTATTAATGTCGTGAATCGATATTAGAATTTGTCATGACATAAAATTAATAAATTCTTTTTATTTTAGATCCAAATGGGTACCATTGAAATAGCATTTATGTATAGATACAATGTCATATTTGTGTATCCGACATTCGTAAATAGAACATTAATAACTAGTATTAAAAGCTATGAAACTTTATTAATATTGATTTAGATATCAATATAAAAATATATAATCCGTGTATCGATTTTGAAACATTTAATTAACGCTCAACCCATTGCAGAAACAAAATTTATTGTTAGAAAAGTGTTAGTTACGGGGGCATGTCAAAAATATAAACCTATTGTGTAAGAATCAGCTATGTGTAAATTCAATTGTGGGTCCATTGAAGAATGGTAGTTACGGGGCTTTAAAAATATAAACCTATAGTGTAAGAATCTGTAATGTGTAAATTCAGTTGCATTTCTATTTATACATAATACATATGTATATATATGAGCTGTAATTAATTATACACACATACAGCATGAGCTGCAATTAAAATTCTTATGCAATAAGTAGATTTTCAGTTTTAATAAAAAGATGAAATACGGGAAAATGTTGATATTAAAGCTCAATTATTACAACTTATTTTTGGTTTTTCAATAAACAATAAATAAGTATACATTAAAAACTAAGTATACTTCATAATAGTCTTCGGATATTACAAAATGAGACAGTGGACGAAAATTGTCAAAATAGCAAGAATAATTCGACGAGCTAGCTGAATGATTTTCCAAAATTTTTAAAATTGAATAAAAAAATCTATTAAGATAATTAAATAATTATTTGTAATTTAATTCGAAAATGAAAAGATAATCAAATAGAATTTGATACCGCATTCAATTATTTATTTACATACATATATATATCTATATACACATTTATACCATAATATACATTGTGTGTATAGGTTTGGAGTACATATTATAGCATTTAATAGCATTCAATTTATAACATATATGTACATTTATTTGACATATATACATTTGACTACAGTTTACCCGATATGTAAAAATCTTTTATACAAAGTGCATATACATATATACAACACCTACTTATTATACCCGATTTGTAACATTTTAAAATAAGTACATACATATAATATTTCAATATTAATTATTTATTAGAATAAAATAATAAAGAATTTGTAATAGATTTATTTTCTCAAACTAAGTATATTGCTAAAGTTCTTTTAAATTTACATACATACATATACAATAATGCTAAATCTATAGTAACAATGTACATTATCTATATAAATTATAATAATCAATCTATGTATATTAACAAGAGTCTAAAGAAATATGTTCAGGAATAAGCAATGAAACTAAAAATATAATTATGCTTATTTGACCTTCAGAAATTCATTACATAGTGATTATTATTTAATGATTAAATAAATCAGAATTCATTAGTCCAGGTTCTAATGTAGGAACAATTTATTGCAAAATTTTAAGTAAGTTAATGATATTTTCAAAATCTTTCGACCTACAACAATTAATGAGCAACTCTTTCTGAAATATTATGATTGCCGTTTACTTTATATTATAAAATTCGTGCTGATTATTTCAAGTTCCGTGAATTTACCATTAAAGTATGATATTTTTTTTGAATTATTATTTTGTAATTCATAAAATCTGTTTAAATTTTCATTAAATCTTAACCAAAAACCCAAACTGTTCATACAAACATTAAAACTTTCATATTTAATTTTTATGACAACAATTGATAAAAAATTATTTTTTTCTTTTTATATTTCCTTGATCTTCAGCTTTATGACTTATGTATCACTTATTTAAATTTTTTTTGTTCTTTGACTAAACACTTCAGTTTAATTAAGATTTAAAAAAATTCCCCAAAAATAAACCGGTTGTAATTCGGCGAATCTTTGCGTACAATTTAATATTTTTGTTTTTTACAAAAAAAAACCCATAATGACTATCAAATTTTATAATATTTATTATTATATACATAGTTATATAGTTAATTAAATATTTCTTCTTACCATCCAAGTTCCGATTCCAATGCTTGGCATTTTTAAGCCATTATTGAGAGTAAGGAATTTTTTACAAGCCATTTTTTTAATTATTTAATTAAATAGCAATTTAATAACCTTGCAATATGTGTATGTAATTATAATTTTTATAAATAAATTTTTATTTAAAAAAATTGAATATGTTCAAACTACCTTCACTCTGGAGCGATAGAATGAGACTAAATTAAAAGTGTTTTTCTTTAAAAAATAAAATAGGGAAATTAATCTCTCATTATATGGGTGTAAAATATTATAGCGAGACTTCTTACTTAGTCGACAAACAAACAGCATTTTAGTATACAATACACAAACAGGAGAACAAAAATACTAGCATTCATGTAAAAAATTTATATAAAAAGAAAAGTAAGCATAACAGCAAAGGGAGAATTTCTTTGGAGAGCTTAATCATTTCATTTCACTGTTGTTGGACAATTGGGGATATTTTAAATATTAAATAAATTAATATGTATATGTTAAATTTCTTTTTCATTTTGTAATACCAAAAATTTTAATTTACTGACTTATTAACTTGTAAAAGCAACGTTCTTATCAAGCGCTATGAAAGTTAGATATAGTGAAATTATTATTATATAGAATGCACATATGTACTTTTACTGAAATTTTTAATTAATTCGTTCATATTAAAGTGATATCGGAAATTCTTAATTTTGTATTAGTATTTAAAATCCACGGGATTTTTAGTAAAATTTCCTTAAGTTTAAAATGTGCAAAAATTGATCTGGATGCACTGTAATTTCATTTCAAAACCGGAGCTTGTTCATTTATAGTCTAAAGCCGATATGTATAGTATAAATTAATCGGACGAAAAAATTTCCTAGTAATCACAAAAAATTTGCATATATTTAGGATCAATATTTAAATTATAATTTACATAAAAATTAGATAGTATTAGCTAATTAGCTTGAATTGCATTACTAATAAATTTAATTAAAGAATAATGGTATATCTTCGGATAATAGAGAGGTTCCATTCATTACCGTTATTATAGAAGTACGAAAGGGCGATATTATTATATTAAAGGATGATATTATGGCATTTACAAATTTGATATTATTTCAAGCTTTCTTGCTGGAGGAGAATTATTTTCAAAATTAGGAGAAAATTGATTTTAGATAACAATTCATTTGAAAGTCTGACATTTTAAATTGAAAGTCTAGCTTCTTATGATTTAAATGCTCTTGGTTTGGAAACAATAGCTTGTCAAAAACTTTTTTCGAACAAATAGAGGGAATGTAATGGCCTAAATTTTTTCAAAATGAAAAATTTGAGCAAATTTTGCCATTAATAAAATTTTTGTCAATTAACCGAAAAAATTTGTACAGTACTTTTTGTATAAGGAATAATTGTTTTTTGTTTAACAAAGAGAACTTAAAAACAATATTAAAAAGCGAGAAAGTCAATTGGAACACTAAATAACTTAAATATGTGTAATTTTAGTACTAAAATTTAGTACAAAAAATTTTTTTTTGTATTGTAAAATTTCAAAAACCAAAAAGAACAAGAAAAGAATCGTGTGGTTCGTGTGGTCAAAAAAATGACGTCTTTTTTTTTAATCTTTTTTTTTTTTTGCTGTTATGTTAACATTTTAATAAAAGTGAAATTGAAAATTTAACATAACGTGCTGTAAGAATAAAAAAAAGAATGAATTATAAAAATTTTATTTATATTGTTAATTGATTGTAATTAAATTGGTTATTTTGAAAGACAATTTGACCACAAAAGTAGATTTTTCAGGTGAGTTAAAAATATTTTGTATAAGAAAATTATTGACGTATAATAAAATAAATACCGCTGTTCTATTATACAGCTAGGTTCTTTTTGTTTACAGTTTATTTATTGTATAAAGACCCTTAAATCGAATTAAAAACACTGTCTTTTGTGATGTTTTTTTTGCTGAAAGAAATTCTCTTTAAAATTCTCTAATTATGTTACAATTGTCATTTTTTGACAGATTGTGTGAATCATTTGATATACCATTGAATCATATGAAAATGTCAATTCTAGAAAAATAATGGGAACATAAAATTGCAATAAGTGTACGCCAATGAAATTAGCTTTTTAAAAACTTTAATTAATTTTTAATTTAACTGAAGCTTTAAATTAATTTTAGATTTTTGTTCTATCATTCTTATAACTCAAAATTATTTTTAAACAATAATTTGAATAATTAGAAATCACGATCTTTTTTCCTTTTATTGTTTTAATCAATTATGTAAGCAATATTAATTGAATTTAAATAAGAAAACTATAGAAGCTAAGGGAAAAATTTTTTATTTTACAAATTATTTAAAATTTTCATAATCAAATTTCTTATGAAACAGTAAAGTGTTGACTTTTAGAGTTTGAATCTGATTACTGAAGTATTATAAGAGTTGTTATTATTTTTTGAGAGAATTTTGTTTAAGGGGTTAACTTACATTTGCATTGTGACACATATTTTCATTAACAAATTGTGAAACTATTAATTTCTAATTATTTTTTGTTACTTATCTCCTATGTGAACTGCCAATCTCGTTTTCTATTAACTTTCTAGCTATAAGAGAAATCACAGTTGAAAATATATGAAATTTAATGATGTTCTATCCGAAAAGCTCAATTTTCGTCAAATTGTTAGTTAACTCCTTTGTCCACTTACCTCTTCTTATCGTTTTGTATTGAGATTGTTTTTGTAGTGGAAAAAATTATAAAAGGCGAGAAAACTCTTATTCGTAATTACTTGACTTTTCTGTATTTATCTACATAAGCACCGCTATACATTTGTAAAATTGTTTAAATTTCACACATAAATGCAAAATGTTCAGTTTGTACTTGTTAAAGTTTGATTTAATCTTCTTTATTAAATCGACCAAATGTAGAAAAAATTCAAAGTTTATTTTTTTTTTTGTTAGATGCGCGCCGGCCTCGATTAATTAATAAATTAGCTAATGCAAAAATTCTATAGTATGTGATGTAAGTGAATCAGCTTTTTCTGAATATTTTTAAATTGTGACTATATAAAATTTTTTGATAACAAAGTTGCAAATTAAATTTTAGTCTTAATAAAATGATAATTTTTTGTAAATAATTTTGTTTGTATGTAATTTATTACAAGTTTATATTTTTATACAATAGAAAATTTTTTGCGTTTACAAAATTATTTAATGATAATTTAATTGCAAGTTTTAAAAACTTTTGTTTCGAATTGCTAATAAAATGTCAAATGTATAGGTACCTACACCTAATTAATATAGATAGAATAAAATTTATTAATTCAGCATCAGGTTAAAGATACTGACTTAGCAACTTTTTTTTATATTACTATAAAATAATTTAATTTGTCGTACTATACAACTAAAAATATAACCATTTATAGTGATTTTTATATTATTATAATTAATATTTTTGATGTTAGAAACTCTGTTCATAACTGGTTTCGGTCTTAACTAAAAAACCGTATACAGATAGTTGAAATAGATAATAAATGTTACTATAGTTCGCCACAAATATTTAATATAGAATTGTTTCGCAAGGGACTGTACTAGGACCAAATTTATTTTTAATAAATCTAAATTCACTTTTTGAACAGAAGTTTATGGGTAGAAAAAATAGCTTTTGCTGATGATGCCGCTCTCTCATATATGAGTAGAATTTTATTTAAAATTCATATAAATGCTGTTATAAATTATGATTTGGACATACTTAGGCGTAGGTTATAGTAGATGAGATTTGTAATTAGTTGTAAAACAAATAATATGTTTTTCAGAATCTTCTTTCTTCAATTTGATACTACGATATCATTCAAGAATTTGTTCAAGACTAATAAGTAAATGTAACATGTCGATACTGATTCTGTAAGTAATTGTTTTGTTATTGAGTGTTTAGTTATTTTTAAATATTTAAGTCGAATTTTGGTTTCGAGGTCTATTTTTAAATTACAATTTTGAAATGCTATACTTGAACAAAGTTATTCATCAATTATGTCACTTAAATTTTATTGTCCTCGTTCGATTCTGACTTCAGTTTACAATAGCTTTTTTAAGTCTAAGTTGAATATGGTATGTGTCGCTGGGGTGGAACATATTTTAGTAAACTGCGACACTTATTAATTTTACAAAAACATGCTGTTCGTTTAATATGCAAGTCTAGTATAGACGTACGCCTTGCTTTTACTTATTTAAACAACTTAGCCGACTTCCTTTACGCTTTTACATATTGATAATGTTTTTTAAGGACTTCCGGTAATATTTCCCCTAAAACTTATGTAAACTTCAACTTACGTGTTAATTCTAGTCATTCTCTATTCGTATCTAGAAGTTATAAGCCCCATTTTTGATCATTTATATTTATCAACGCCTCCACGGTTATTTAATTGTTCAACTTTTGATGATTCTATTTGGTGATTATGTCATGATTCGTTTGAGTCTATTCTGTTTCTAGTCTTTATATGCTTTTACTTTTAATATTACTATTATGTGACAATCTTGAATATTATTTTTTACGTTATGATGGTGTTCTCATTTCCTTTGGATATTAGAATGCTTCTTTAATTATATATAAATTTTAAGTCTAGTTTAAGAAAACTTAAGTTTTATAAATTTGTTATTACCTCGGTTTTTTGCATATTTTGTAGTTGTTAGTTTATTAATGTTAGGTTATTAATTCTTTTTGTACATATTTTACTTCCTAGCTCAAGTTGATGAAGATAAAGTTTAATTAGGATTATTATTATTATTGTTATATAAATTTAAATAAAACTTTTATTAACTATAAAATATTGCGCATAGAAGCGAAAACTGTCTAAATCGGTTTCGATTGATTTTAATTTTAATTATTCTCGTATCAGATAGCCGGCATTTAGGTGTCTGAGGAATAATTATTGTTATACTTATATAAAGCTTATTTTAATATTTTATTTTCGCATATAAAAATATCATATATATATACATATATATATATATAATTACATTAATAAATTCTCAGACTTATTTATTTATTCATGTATTAAATTTACATTTCATTACCGCATTCATTTAACATTGAGCACATAAATTAAATAAAAAATTAAAGTATACATAAATTAAATTACTTACATATAAAATAAAATAAATAAATAAATTATAAGATTTTTAGCTTTTGAATTGAGAACACTTGCCAACTGATTAGATAAAATTTTATATTTGATTGCATATCAAATAATGCAAGTATAAGTGAATTTGAATTATTTAATATTTTTCAATTTTAATATTATGAAGATATTATTGAGCTATAATTCAAAAATACGGGGTTTCCTTGGATATTTCGATTAATATTAAAGTATTATAAAATTTTCTAATTATACTCTCTATATAGAACCTATTGAAAATTTTCAATGTAACGCTAATGCTTTTTTGGAATTCGAACTTTTGTAGCGCCGGGTCATTAAAAATGGTTCAACGATTCCGATTAGTAAAGCTATTGGCATTGTATGATTTACATATATACGTAACTATAAAATAAATTAACGATTTTATTAAAATTTGAAAATAAATTCTTTAAGAGTTTTGAAAGTCAGTTTTGTGATATTCGAATGTACACGAAGAGGTAATACGTTTTATTTGAAAAACTTTTTGAGATAGGGGGGTTAACTTATAAAAATAAAGAAAATATATTATAGAAATAGTGTGGGTTATGGAATAAAAATAAAGAACAAACAATCGCCTGTAAAACAAGATGCTAATGATTGATAATTTTATGTTCTATAGTTCTAAAGTTATAAGCATTTATTTATATGCAGGAAAAGTTCGGTTACTTTTTTTTCAACAGCTCGAAAATATGAGTATATCTGCATTTATCAGTTTTCTTGCTTCTCTTTCTTCGGGGATAGTGGCAGGCAGAGCAGAACCGGTACACCGTCAAAGTTGGTATTTCAAGTTATTTTTGATTAATTTAAAATTGCTTCATCGATTTTTTTTTTGAAAACGTCCTTGTCATAGTTTTTTAATTCCATTCTATGTGAATTTTATTACCTAAGTCTTGCCATTACTTTGAAAGATCTATAAATATTTCTTGTTTCATTTAAGAAGTTAATTTGAAAATATAATCTGCAAGGAAAACTGATATCCTTTGGTATACTTTGGCGCTGCATTTTTATTTTCTTTCTTTATTTAAATTAATATTAAAATATTTTTTATTTATCCTTTTTGTTATTAATATTAAGAGTATAGAACACCAATTATGTAATATGATATTATGTGTTTAATAAGCTACTGTATAGTAAAAATAAAATTAAAATAAATAATTAGAATAAAATAAAAAAAAAATCATATAACAAGAGATCTCATGAGACTATGAAGAGATTAGCTTCAACCACATAATACATAAATCCAATGATCGTATTAAATTTTCTTCTTTTTAAATTTAAGAGGATATCGGATGAAATAAAAAGTAAATAGTGTGTATTTAAAGGCATACAATAAGAATAACGCCTTCTCTTTATATTTTTCAGCATTCTAATTTTTTTTTGTTTTGTTTAGATGGCAAAGGTATAAACTTCCGCAAAAACAAAGAGCCACACGTAAGATTTCTTGTATTATTTCTATATTTGCGGCGAATTTTTCAGTTTTTTAAATAATAAAAAAAAAATTGTAATCCTCTTGGAAAATTTTTTACTTATTTTGTTCTTAATTTTTAAAAAAGAAAATATTTCTACTGTTTTTGGTTTAAATTATTCGGTCGTCTTTAATTATTTTTCATTAAGAAATAAATTTTTGTTTTGAGAACTATATGTGCTTATAAAGGATTTGTGAGAAAATACAAAATTTCTGAAATTTTGAAATCCAATTTTAAAAAAATTTAGAATATATCGAATAATTTATTGTTAGAAATATCTAGGAGACTAAAATAAATTTGTTTTTTAAATGAATTTTTACAATCGGCAGACAATTTTCGCAACAAAAGCTCAAACTTCAGACAGAATGAAAATAGTAATACTGAGAGAAACTGCCTAACTTCAAAATTGCAGTAATACGTTATTAATGCACAATCCAGTTTTCAATTGTAATTGCTTAATAATGTAGCAATACAGTTTCACTGGAAATTTGAAGTCAAGAATGCTTACTACAGCTAATTGTAAAATTTACTACAAATAAGTGTAGAATAATAAAGATTGATGCCTAAAACATAATTTGAATTCACTTATATTACTCTTTTTTCATATTATTATTTTGAATGGGAGAGCTCTGTATTTTTAACTTAATATTTCATTGATCAATTTCATATTTTAAAATTACTTTTTAAACAACTCTAGAATATGCTTTCTTGTCCGTTAATGAACATTTTAGTATTACTAATTTCATAAATTTTTTTAAAATTTTCCATATCTCGGAAAACATTGAGCTATATGATGGGTATTTCTTATACAATTTTAATGCCCCGCACTCTTAGTGAGGGAGCTCAATAGATCCTTATACGTTGTCACGATGCACTGTTGAATTTTAATGCAATATCGTGTAAGTTATCAGTATAATGAAAATATGTATGTAGCTCTGAAATTATAATTTTCGAAATTTTCAACTCGAATTTTTCTGTCATAATAACACACGAGTGAATGCAGGTGTCATTTAGAATTTTTACGAAAATGAATTTATTGCATATAAATAGAAATTTTATATATGTTTATCTTTTATATGCAAAAACCTGTTTTCCAAAAAACGACTCAGTTAAAGAGATACATAGAGCTTGTCTTAAAAAGGTGTTATGTCACACTTTATTTTGCTTTGAAAGAAGGTTAATTTACTCGAAACTTTAAAATCTATAGTTGACAAATTGATTCACTTGTGTCTTCCTTAATTTAATAAGTTCAATAAAAATAATTTTATAAACTGAATTGAAAATTTTGAAAATAAAAAAAAAATTGCCTATTATTCGGAAAATCTAAAACTTAATTTATTCTAATATAATAAAATCAGCTTTGATCAAGTGCGTGATTTCAAAAATAGGAAGTTAAATTTGAGAAACTTATTTAAGCTTAATATTATCGTAATTACGAAGTATAGTCAATTTGGAAAATTTTTTAATGAACTTATCAAAGTTAATTATGGGCTCGTTATGCAGACATTAGTCTCCCAAATTTATCTTGTCGCGATCTTTAATATTCAAATTCGTAGAATGACTGTTAATATATAGGAAAAATATTTCTCAAAAATATCATGGAATTTATTTTTATTATCCAATTAAATGAAAATCTGAAATTTATTTATTGTCAGAATACTTAATTATTTATCATTGAAAATTCTTTTTTATCACAACTGGAAATCAATTTTAGTTTTTCAATTGGACAAATTAGAAAATTGTTTATTAATTGTCATCTATATATATATACATATATATAATTTATACATATATCTTAATTGAAGAAGTACTTTTTGAACATTATTACATGATTACCCATTTTTTTTTTTCGCTTATACAAAAAAAAAAATTTATTTGAAATTATTATCAAAAATTTTCAATCTCATATCAATAATACTAATTTAATTGAAGTATGAGGTAAACCAGTCTATATACAGTATACAAGTACCTTTTGTATCGCAACAATTTCTTGTATCATGTACATCTATATATTAGTATGTATACATGTGAATTTCAATTTTATTCTCATTAAGGATCAAGATAAAATAACAAAAACCAAAAAAAAGGAAGAAGCATGGAAAAATCATAATGCTAAATTATGTAAGTCGGTCGGTCGGTAAATGCATAGTAGGCTTTTTAAGTGAATTCAACCAAAAAATAAGTTGTTCTTCCGCAAAAAACCGACCATTATTGAATTGTATATGTATGTATATGCATATACATACGTAAGTGTATTTAAGATTTTATTGTTATAGGTTATAAATATTTAGAAGGCACAATACACAATATCCTGAATATCTACAATATATCCTTATTTATATTTTATTTTATTTTGTTTTCAGATCGTCACTTTTGATAAGAAATCTGATACTTGAAATGTATCATCATATTATTTTATTTGTATATATATACATTTTTACTATATAATATTCTTTTTTAATTATTTTTCAATAAAAATAACATTTTTTGCCATTTTATTGAGCACTGCTTACTATATTATAGTATGATTATGGAAATTAACTGTTTCAGCAAGTGAAAGTACTATTGTATGTATTGACACATTTAGAAATTAAATTACTGTCAAAATTATTGAACTGATGAGTTTTCATTTCAAGATAACGAGAAGAGTCTTTGAATATATCGAAACACTTCAAATATAGAAATCTTAAAATTTTTCAATTTTAATGTCAATTAATTATTAAGATTAAAAAAGCAGCATCTTATAAAGTTTATTGCACGTCATGTACTAGTTCCTATATACCCGAAGGATACAGCTTCCCTTCAAGATCCATATTGCAAAGAGTAGCTATTATTTCTGTTAATATAGAACTTTAATTTAAGCAAATTAAATACATTAATATAAATACTTAAATGGCCGAAGAGGAATGTTGTGGCATTGAGCAGGAGTGATCTCTGGTGGACGACGTGCAACACGATTTCTGCGAGTGCTCCGTTCTCATGCGAAGCAGCCAACGCTTTAAAGGAGGATGTCGGCTTGATGGATTGCGTCGCTCGTGGATGGTCTGCTTAATTTTTACCGGAGAGAAATGTGTCGTAGAGTAATGCTCATGAACCTTCTATTGGCTGATAGCGTTATGGTTTACAACTCCCCTCTCTAACTAACTAAAGTTTTAATAGAATTTAATTTTTGTGAAAATTAATAAATTAATTAAAATTAATTAAAATAGGTAAAAAAACAAACATTTTTAAATATAATTTGTTAGTTATACAATTTAATATTAATGACATTAAATGCAATTTGACACGTATAACATTTCAATCTGAAAAATGACAGGTGATTATGCTATTAGTAGACTATTAGAATGAAAATTTAAGAACTAAGAAAATTTATAAATGCTTTTCAGTTTTGTTATTCGTTCTTGCAGCAACAAATACTTTGTGACATCACTGAAAACTGACGCGAACACTGAGCGTGTAATAGACGTCAATAAATAATTTAATATACATACATAATGATTTGATTAAATATATTCTATATAGAGAATATTTATAAAGAACTCACTTCTCAAAAAAATGGCTAAACACTGTACTTTATAATAAACTTTTAAAAATGTTCAACCCAAAAGAATGTAGAAGATGAAAAATATAAAAAATTTACTATACAGTCATAATCGACCCCTTAATATTTAATTTTTTTTTTTTTTTATTGTTAAGAGGGTTTAGAACAATAATGATTATTATATTATAGGAAAATATGTTTAGACAACAAATAAATATGGCAAAATAAACAATATTATTGTTACAATTATTACAATTATCTGCATTGTAAAAACAAAAAAATTCTCTTTTGTATAAACTTACCGCAAAAGCTGTTTTTTTTCTTCTCTCCTTCAATCGCTTCAGTTTCTTACACTTATGGTTTATGTATTTGTGTATATGCACGTTTTAAATCAAAATATAAAATGAAGTCCTTTTTTATTCAAATGATTGAGCGAGGAACATATGTATAAAAAATTATTCTTCATTTAAATTTTTTTTAAATACGTATGAGAGAGAAATCTCTTTTGGAAATGTTAAGGGACATACAAGATATACAAGAATACGCGGTAGCTGAAAATATCTTGGTTGTATAAAGAAACAAATAAACGATTAACAGTATTTTGAGTAACGCCCATTCGATTATCGTTTTAATGAAAAGTAAAAGTATAAAAATATTGTTCTTATTATCTGCTTGACTTGATCCTTTTGGATGATCCTCATTGAAAAGGGATGGACAATTCAAATTGTATTTTTTTACTTGTTCATTTTGTTCTTCTCTTTTTTTTTCTTGTATTTTATTTTCTTGTACATATTTTATGTTTATTAAACTAAAAGATTTTTTTAAAGATGGACGATTTTTTTTTCCGAATTTTTCTCTCTATATAAATAAGGATAAAATTTTTAATTTTTAATTAGTTGTTTTTTAAAAATTTGAACAAAATGAATAATCATTCGGATTCATCAAATCATTCTCATCATAATAATGAGAGTAACAATAATATTAAATTAAATAATAATAATAATGAAATTAAAAATAATAAAATAAATAATTTAGTAAAAATTAGTGATTTTAGTATTGACCACATATTAAATCGGGCTGGTGAAAATTTTTGTGGTACAAATAATTCAAATATAAGTAATGCTATAAATTTCTATGAACGTGTATGTGCACTTGAATACAATAAAAATTCTACAACAAATAATATTAATTATCAAAATCAACAAATTGATTTTAATTCGGATACAACAGATACTTGTACAAATTTAATGTTAAGAACAGCACCAATATTTGATTGGTTACAATATACAAGATATAGACCACCAAAATTACCAAGTGAGTTAAAAAAAAAAATTTTTTTTTTTTTATTAATAATTTTAATGAAATTTAACAATTGCCCCCGAAAATAAAGCGCATTTATTCAATAACGTTTTCTTTATTTCGGACACTAACAGTGTTACATTACTGTCGCTATATTATTACTGTCACTACTGCTGGTAGTAAAAAAAATTAATATTTTTAATTAATAAAAAATTTTAAACAAGTTTTGAAGGGAAATTTTTTTTGCAAGAGAGTAAAATAATAGTTGAAAAGGAAAAACTAATAATTTTAGTTTATTCAACATTAATAATTTTGTAAAATTTAGTTTTTATCAGTCTGTCGTTTAAAATATTTTGAAATGGAAAAAAATTATTTTTTTATGTCAGACCATATTCAATATTATTTATTTTTGGAAAATGTTATTGGGGATTTTCAATAACTTAATTCTAAATTTGTTTTTAAAATAAAGAATTTACGATAAATGTAAACTGTAAAATCTGCAAAAATAGCATATTCGAAAATGAAAGTTTCGCTTAAAGTTCTAAAGAAATTTTTAGTACAAAAATATTGTAAACTTGAAGACTAGCATAATAGTAAAAAAATCTGATGTGGTCAGCACATAACCGACCGCATTGTGTATTGTCTAGTTAAATGAAAGTGTTACAGAATATTATAAAAATGTCTGCCAAATACTTCTTTCCAATTTTTAGGACATTAGTAAGCTTATAGTTAACATACTTAGAAAAATGTAAATTGGGCTCTTAGTAGAGTTTCGCTTTGTGCTACCCGAATTCCCTGAAATGCTCGCCAGTTAGTTTCGGTAACAACCAGAACTCAAATATCAAATTTCAAGAAATTCCATCAATTTATTCTGTGGATATGGTGAAAAATGTAAAATCGGCCCGCAAATCAGTTCTCGAGTCCTGATCTTTCCAAAAAAGTTATATGTTCATTGCTTTAATATGAGGAATTCATATATTAAATTTCAATGAAATCGGTTGATTATTTCTCTTTATATACACAAAAGTGTATGTTTGGCCCGTAGTAAACGTCTAGTTGCCGATGCCTGATCTTTCCAAAAAATTTACATGTTCATTATTTTAATACGGGGAATTCATATATTAAATTTCAATGAAATCGGTTGATTATTTCTCTTTATATACACAAAAATGTATATTTGGCCCGTAGTAAACGCCCAGTTGCTGATGTCTGATTTCTTCCAAAAGTTAGGAATTTTTGCGTATGATCGAGCAAAGCTTATATATAAAATTTCAAGTAAATCGGTTGAATACTTTCTTCAAAATGTTCAAAAATGTAAAACAGGCCCGCTAAAAAGTGCAGTTCCCGAGGCCTGATATATACCAAAAGTTGATCGATCCGTGCCATGGTGGAAACAAACTTACATATAAAATTTCATCAAAATCGGTTCAGCCGAACTTGAGATACACGCGTGCACACACAGACCGACAGACGGACAGACCGACAGACCGACAGACCGACAGACCGACAGGTTGCTAAAAATAGTTTATTTACACTTCCCCACTATGGAGAAGTACGTTCCCACCGAAAACTCGATATGCAAAATTTGTTGCCATCACATAACCTACCTATTGTTTACACAATACGGTCGGTAATATTGGATATTGAAAAAACTCTCGACTCGAGTATGTTACAAATCTGCAAATGCCAAATAAATATTCACTTTGTAAAAATTGCAGGTTTGTAAGTAAGAATGTGTGAAAAGATTTTTAAGATTTAATTTAGAGTTGTCGGTGAATGCCGAATTTAATTATATGTAAATCTATTTAATAATATTATTTAAACACTATAATACTATCAAACATTTAGAGACATTTTGTAAATACAACACCGAAGTACATATTCTAATTCCCGAATAATTAAAGAAAACAAAAAAAAACCTGAAAAAAATATCTCCTGAATTATAAAAAAAAACTTTTTTTAAAATCTCTTTTTCCCCAAAATTAAAGAGACGAAATTCATAAAATTCCTTATAAAAATTTCAAATATTTAAAAATTATACTTATTTTGTTAAATTTTTCATTAAATTTTTTGTTTTTCCATATTTTATTAGGACCTTTCCGGCCTGGACCTATTAAAAGAACACCAGGAAGATTACCTAGAGTACCATTTACACCAGCCCAGTTAAATACATTAGAAAATGCATATAAACAATCAACATATTTAAGTTCCGAAGATGCTAATAAATTAGCTTTACAATTAGATTTAACTAATACAAGAGTAAAAATTTGGTTTCAAAATCGAAGAGCAAGAGAACGCCGTGAAAAAAGAGAACGTGGAGAAAGTCCTGATATTTTAACACCAATATCTAGTCCGGAATTAAATTTGAATGCAGAATCACCATAATTTAATTAAAATAAAATTTGTGAATATTTTTTTTTTAAATAAAATTAATGTAAATAATGTTAAATAATCTTAAATAAAAATTATTTTAAATATTCGAAATTTTTTATAATTTAATTTGTGAGTTGACAAGTTGATATTTTGGATTTGATGTTTGTCAACTTGTTGAGTAACAAAATTTATTTTTTTTTAATTAAAATTAAAGTAGGTACAATTAGTACAATATTTTATGAGAACATTTTGTTTTTGAAACAAAATTTTAAAATTGTTGTTATTTTTTATTTAATTTGTTTGTGTCATAACATACTCATAGTAACCGGAAAAAACAATATTTATTAAATCAATAGTTTGTGTGTACAGATTGCTCTGGAACAGAAATACATACATATACACAAACCCAAGAAGACTTCACAGAAAAATCTAATCTTTTATCCTCTTTCCTTTCTATTTAAATTTTCGGTATATACTCGTATATCTTTCGTAATTCGAACACAAAAAAATTAAACTCAAATTGAAGACAAAAACAAAAACATGGCTCAAATGCGTATACCTGGAGTACCATTGCTTCCTGGGTCTATGATATTGGATGTAAATAAAACATATAAATTATAAAATTCTTTACAAAATCTTTCGTTGTTTTAAGGTGGGAAAAAATCATTTTCCTAAAACCCAAAGATTCATCAGATATAAAGGAATAAGTATGTTATCAGATAGAGAGCCAGTAACAAGATTCAATTCAGATGGAAATGAACAATCATGTGAATTACCATCGTTATATGCACCGAAATCTGGACCAAAAATGCCAGCTTGGATAACTTATGATAAAAAAGTTCTTTGTTTCTATGGTTATTTTCAGGAAGCATTAACGGAAGTCTATAAGGCGGCATATCAAATTCGAAAAATAAAGTTGTATTATTATTTAGAAGATGATACTATTGAAATATCTGAACCAAAAGTTCCAAATTCTGGTATACCACAAGGATGTTTATTAAGTCGACAAAGAGTACCAAAATCTCCACCATCTCATCATGAATTCATAACTTTGCTTGATATTAATGTTAATAAACCTATTAAAATTTATGATCGTGTTTATCAAATAACTGATTGTGATTTATTTAGTAGACATTTTTTAAATAGAATGGGTATTAATGTTCCAGATCCTGTTCAAATTCCAGTGTTAGTAGTACTTTTTCAACATACATACTTAAACAATAAATATTCATTAAACAGACGTAATACTTGAATATTTATAGGGATCCAACATATGAAGTTAGAAAATTTGCTGATAGAAAATTATACGTTCCGTCAAATAAGCATTTCACACTTGCACAATTTTTGAAATTTGATGGAAAAGTTTTGAAATTCAATGCTTATTGGGATGACAAATCTGAATTTGGTGAAATAAGAAATTTGGAAGTGCTATACTATTTAGCAGATGATACAATTGAAATTAAAGAAAAATTTCCGAAAAATTCAGGACGAGAAGCACCGGGTACATTTTTAAAAAGGCAAAAACTTCGAAAGGTATGTCAGTATTGTTGCGATTATAGTAGATATTATATATGTACATAATATTGAGAAGATGTTTTAATTTTTAATTTTTTTTTTTAGGAATGGACTGGTTTGCCTTTGCCAGGTGACGATTCTCAAACAACTATATTAAATGTTTTAAATAATCGTTTTGTCGCTGATCCTCTTAGAACGGGCAATAAAAATATAAATTACTATAAGGACAGCGATTTGCAAATAGGAGCACATCTTAGTATATTTGGGCGGGATATAATTTTAACGGATTGTGATGAATTTACTAAGGATTATTATAAAAAAAAAGTATGGTTTTTTTTAATATTTTAGAATACTTATTAAAAATAATGCAATATTTTAGTTTGGTATGGAAAATTTTACCCCAATTCCAAATCCAGCAATGCAGTCGCAGAAACGTATCCAAAATTCAGACACACAACTTCCACCATATAACGGTTGGGGTGATTTTATAGATTCCGAAGGAAATTGTTTGTCTATAATGCCAAAAATTCCTCCAATAGATATACACAAATTTATAAATTTAGATAAACTCATTTTACGTTTTGGTGCAAAAATGATTTCGGATATAAAAGAAAATAATGAAAGAGTTTTTATAGTATCATTTCACTTAATTGATGATACTGTACAAGTGTATGAACTTGCTATGAGAAATTCAGGATTTTTGGGTGGTGAATTTTGCAAAAGGAAAAAGCAATTATTACCTGATCAAAATATTTTTTCGTCTGAAAGACCAAAGTTCTATGAACCATATCATTTTCATATTGGTGCTACATTAATAATTAATGATCATGTATTCAATCTTGCTACGGCTGATGAATATACATTAATGTACATGGAGGCTCACCCGTATCAGGTATTATATAAAAATTTGAATTTTTGATTTCGGGTTGTAAATTGTAAATCTAATAAAAAAATAATTTTACTTGTTTTCATCTTCTAATTTTTTAGTTCCCATTCGCTGATGTTGAAACTATAGTGGCAAAAGTTCGAGAAGCTTTACGACCAACTTATAAAAATTTCGTTGCAAAATATTTACCAGAAGTTGTTGATGTATCAACATCCAAAGACTGTTATAAATGTTACATTCGTTCAGATATTTTTAGAAAAGCACTTATTGAATTACTTCAACACCATATTAATGATCATGAAATAATTACACTTTGCCGTGCTTTTAATTTTGAAAAACCAGAAGATAAATGCGATAGGGAATTAATAAGATCAATTGTACATTGGGAAATTCAACGTGACCTTTGGAATGATTTAAATCGTGTAAAAGAACATATTTGTCATCTTGAACCAGAGAATGTCGGATACCTTAATGAAACCAAATTAAGGGCAACAATAGCTGGATGTCGTTTACCATTTTCTATTGATCTTACAAATCTATTAATAAAAGTGCTCAAAAAGAATTCCGAAGGTGACATTGAAATTCGTGACTTCTTATCATTTATTAATACAGCTGAACACAGAACATCAAGTTTTGCACCACAACCTATGCGTAAAATTTGCCCAAAATTACCTTTTATTGAACGAGGACGATTCGTAGACTGGAAAGCTTTCATTGATAAGATCGGTCTAGAAGAAACTTTGAAAAATGAAACCTAATTATAAAAAAAAAACTAAAAAATTAACGATAAGAAATTTTAATAAATTTATGAGATTTTAGACTGGACAAATATTTCAATAAAATATTCAATAATTGTTCACAATATTAATTTTTATTAAATTTTCTTATTAATACATTTTTATTTACTATTAATTTTATCATCGAAACTATTAGATGATTAATATGAATAGTTGAAATTCTTAAACTAGAAAATTATATAATATAATGTACCTAAATTTAAAACTACAACATAAAACCGTTTTGCAGAAAGTTATTTTTAATTTCAGCTTAATATACAAAGATTAAAAAAAAAAGGTTAAAATTATTAAGCACCCTTTCAATAAAAAAAATAGCCTAAAAATGTTTTCTATAGTTCAAAACATTTTGTTTTTGTGCGCAATAAAATTTTTAAGTTTCAATGTTTATTAAGTACATTTTATTAAATTTTTATTACGCATTGGAAACGAAAAAAAAGCAAAAAATTTTAAATTTGCATCGTAAATTAGAATTAATTTTAAAATTTTTAAGTATGTTTAATAATGGGAAATGTTACTACAACTATTTAGTAAGAAATTCTAAAAATATTTTCCAAATTTTAAAAAATAGTTCGAAATAATTGGGCACAGTTATAATTCTGGGAGTTTAGGCATCAAAGACTCATGAAAATATTTTTGAAGAATAAAGAAACTAATAATCATTGTAATTGTTTAACTTGATGGACAACCATTGAATTATGATAGACAACAAAATTGGTTAGATTAACAGGCAAAAAAATATTTCAGTTTCACATTGTAAATTACAATATTCACAACAATGCAAACCAGTTTGTAAACTCCCATAAAAGATTTTTAAAACCTAGTGTGATTTTTCTGAATTCTAATGAAGATTTTTTAATTTTTGGCTCTTCTTAAAGGTACACATTAAAAATTTTTTTTTTCTTTAAATTTCTTTACTAAAGGAGTTTTGTACAAGAGTTTACATCTTCTTGTTTATGTTGGTAATAGTTAACTAATAATTCTGATCACTTGATAATTGTTACTTAAAACTTTTATGAATTTAATAAATTATGTGTTCAATTTAAATAAACTTGTTTTTTAAATACTTGCTGAAAATATTGTAAGACCCTGAACGTATGATACTTTTGTTATGTTGTGGTTGTTGTATTATCAAATATTAATTATTAAAAATATATAAAAAATAAAATTAACCGCAGCACGTTCTGTTTGTAATTTAAATACGATTTTTAATCAGTCATCCACAGCTATTTCTATTTTAAAAGTGTTATAATTTTAAAACATTCTTTTTAAAATTTTATAAAATTTCACTTTGTTAAGATTTATTTAAGTTTTTTATTCTTCATTTTTAATATTTAAAACCAGCGTAGTACAATAAAAATTAAGATAATTTTACAATTTTTAATGTTATACGTTTCTATTTTCTAAGTACTTCAATTAACAATTTAATTTAGGAAATAAAAAATTTTCATCACACCAATTTTAATATTATTAATTAAATTTTTAGTAGCAGCTATGTATGTATGCTTGATTTAAATTTTTCTGTCGCACATAGAAATTTATTTCTAAAGATTTGTTTTAACAAAAAAGTTAATTTAAAATTTTTTTGAGCTTAAAATCATTTGTTTTTTACTTTGAATAAAAATTTAAACAATTTGCTATCATTTTAAAATATTTATATAATCATGATTTTGAAAAGTAGGTAAACAAATCTTACTTAAAATAAAAAACATTTCATTAAAGTTATCACATAAAAGAAATTTTTTTATTTATGCAATATAATATTTATATATTTATTATTATTATATTATTAATATATTTGCTGTAAAATTGTTTAATTATTTTACAAATATATTACTTATGATTACCACAATTTAGCATCGATTTTTTATTTTAAATAATAACTAATTGTAAAACTTAAAAATAATTACAGCACTTTGTATATAATGCCATATTAAATTATATAACAAAAAGAAATTTCATTTAAATTTTGAATTTGAATGGCATTAATAAGCGTTTGGAAATTATTTATTTATTTATTATTTTTAGTTGAATATGAAAAATTGCTTTTTAAAAGATTCAATCCAAAAATTTTAGGTTCATCTTTTAGAATTGTGAATTAAATATCAGAAAAAGGTGGGCTTAAAAATTTATAGTCTTTCCCAATTGTTTGTTGAAACTATGCCGTCGCCTATTTTTTGTGTTTTATTTTTTTATTTGCAAGTCAGCTTTTTTTTTTACAATTTCAAAATTTTATACATACATGTATTTATATATACTATAATAATTATGTATAATTTTAATCTTTTGCAAAATAAGTAAAATAAACGCTACTTCTATAGTTAACATGTAAAATATTATTGTTATCCTGTAATTATTTTTAATTTTAGAAATATTATTGATGAATATTAACTATAGATTCGCGTCCTTTACCGACACCAACCCATTTCACCGGTATACCTAATTCATTTTCAATGAACCTCACATACTCTTGTGCATTCTTTGGTAAATCACTGAATTTTCTCGTTTTAGCTGTTACTGATTCCCATCCAGGTAATGTTACATATTCAACTTCAATTTTTTCCAAGTCAGAAATTGAACCTGGAAAATGATCTAAAATTTTTCCATTCAATTTGTAACTGAAATTAAAAAAAAAATAATTTTTATGTGAATATAATTACATAATTTAAAATAATTTTGAGTACAAATGTATATAGTACATAAATATTGTTATATTATATTGTTACTCACGCGACACCAATGTTAATTTCTTTCAATGTATCAAGAATGTCCAACTTTGTTAAAGCGATCGATGTGTATCCATTTACAAGTGATGTATACTTTAAAAGTGCAAGATCTAACCAGCCGCAACGCCGTTTTCTTTTTGTGGTAACACCAAATTCAGCACCTTTTGTTTGAAGCAAATCACCTATTTCCTAAAATGTTTAATATTAATTTACAAATTGTTATACTAGATGTTTTTTTTGGCAAAGCTATTATGTATTATTATAAAATTTAAAATACTATATTGCTTAAAATAATAAAATAATTTTATGAATTGCTATTGATACATACATTTAGTTGTTCAGTGGGGAATGGACCATCGCCTACGCGTGTAGTATAAGCTTTAACAACACCAATAACCTCTCCAATAGCTTGTGGTGGCAATCCTAAACCAGTTAAAACCCCACCGATGCTGCAATTACTGCTTGTTACATATGGATATGTGCCAAAATCAATATCTAACATAGCTGCATTTGCACCTTCCACAAGTACAGTTTTGTCCTGTCGTAATGCTGTGTGCAAGAAACATATAGTATCCTTAACAAATGGACGTAATTTTTCAGCATAGTCTTTGTATCTGTTGGACAAAATTAATTATATTAGTGTATGAAATTATACGAGTATATTATATTATTAGGTATGCTAAGCATAGCTTTGCAAAAATTATACATAATTTTTAATTAACACAAACCTTTGCAATTCCGCCTCTTCATCAATTTCGATACCAGGAAATAGCCTCTTATAATTTGCAACAAGTGACCTGAATCTATATCATGGAAAAAAAACAATACATAACTATACAATTTTTCTTCAAATAAAAAAATAAAATTATTTCATACTTTTCTTCAAATAAATTAAAATCACCCAAAAGTTCTCCAACACGAATTCCATTTCTTGAAGCTTTACTTGAATATGCTGGACCGATACCTTTTTTTGTTGTACCTAATGATTTTTTGCCTTTTTCTGCTTCTTGAAGTCCATCAACTTGTTGATGAAAATCAAAAACTAAATGAGCACGATCTGATATCAATAAACGATTTTCCCATTTGGCAAGGCCTTTAGCTTCATTTTTAGCTATTTCATCGAATAAACCTGGTAAATGTATGACAACTCCGTTACCTGCAAAATAAAAAAATAAAATTCGTGAATTAAAATTTTTTTTTCTATTTTTTTTTTTTAATTAGTGAGATTCAATTTATTAGTTATTAAACGAAAATTTTGTAATCGATAAGCTTATGTATATTCGATTAGTGGGGTGACGATTTGGTATTGCGTATGCATGGCAAATGGATTTTTTACGCAATGGCAGTATTTTTTAGCGTTTACGCAGTGGTATATAAATGACAAATTTTTCATTAAGCGCCCTGAAATTCTTTACACATCTTTTGACAAATTCGCATTCTTGTCACACGATATTTTCATTCGCCACATTTTTCATTGAATTCGCAAAACAAAATTCGCAATGCATAATAAGCCTATTAATGTCATTGGAAATTGGAGGATAGGTTGATTCTCATTATTTTATAAACTTTTATGGAAACTTTCAATTATTTTCTTTATTTTTATTCTAATTTTATATGAAATTCATTTTTTTCAAAGGGATATTTGCATAGTTTTTCATTGTCGGTTGGTTGTATGACAAAAAATGTTTTTTTTTGATTTGGTTTTTTCTTTTTGTTTATAGTTTATGTATAGATTTAATTATGTGATGGTTCAACTCTGTGACATGATTTTTTAATTTTATTTAATTTTATTTTAATATTTATGCTTTATTATTTGTTATTATTTGGTCTTGGTAAGCAGAATGGAGTGTAAAGAAAAATATTCAGTATTGCATGACAAGAAAAGATTTTCTTTTACTTTTTTTTTCCTATATACTTTTGAAAAACCTTGAAAATTAAATCAAAAAAAAAATTATAATTACGTATAGCATCGATTATGAAACCATAATGGTAATCTGAAGTAAGTAATAAAATTTGTACTTAACGTACCTCCTATTTTACTTATAATTTTTTAATGAGCAATGAAAGGATTAATTATAAATGAATTTGTCTATTAAAATTTTATGAAGAAAAATTCTTATATACAAGTTATATCCAAAAATTAATTATTTGAATTATTTGTTTTTTTATATGATTTTGACATTTTGACATCCTCTAACCTCTATTTTTGTGGATTAAATTAATGTTATATGACAGAAATAATAAAATCTTAAAATAATTTCTTTTATTTTTATTTTTTTTGAGAATAATTTTGCAGCGACATCCGTACCGTTTTAATATTAATGAAATTAAGTTCTGTTTAAATTATTTAAAGAATATAGGTGCAAGACACTTCTTTTAAAAGTTCTGGACTTGCCGTTTTCATTAATCGTACATTCGTTCATATTTATATGTGTTTATATGCAATATTCATATTATTTTATCAAATAAATCGGTATCAAATAAATCGAACAAACGTTATACAAACGTTATATAAGGTATCAAATAAATCGAATCTTATCCCAGAGCGATAATACGAGCACAATTATTTACAAAATTATTGTGCTCATCAAATAATTGCTTTAATTTGACTACAATTTATTACAGTAAAATTCTGTTACGTATTAATAAATTATAAAATTTTAAATGTACTTATTCAAAATTGAATCAGTAGAGCATTAAATAATTTTTAAAATCTTGATTTGGCAAATTCACAAAATATGAAATTTACTCAAGCATACAATTTATTAAAATATTATTATATAATTTAATTGTTTACAATATTATTAAAATTATGACAGCTATTAAATGAAAAGGCGGCAAGTCTTAAATAAAGTTTGCGTTCACAATTCAAATTATGATTAGGAAACAATTATTATATCATAAGACTTTAAATAAAATTTAGATAAATATTTGTTTTAATAACATTATTTCTTATCGTATACGAGAAAAAAAAATTAATTAGAAATTAAGAAAATATTATCTGAAATATATTATTTAAAAATTTTCTTAGAATATGATTTGAAATTTTGAGGATCAAAGTTACAGACCATGATATTTTCGATTTGAATCAATTAGAAGTGGCTTTTTTGTATATGTAATATATGTGTATCTATAAATGATATTGTAAACTACAAACAAAATGCTTAATGCATATTAGGGTAACAGTTGCGTTTATCGGACAACATGTTTTGGAATATCAAAGACGGCTACAATTCGTAAAAATGTTGTAAATTCAGGGTTATAACGTTTGTGACTTAATTTGATTCTCTCTTTATTCGAGATCGGCTTGGACTGATACAACTAGGATGTTCATTTGGAATAAATTTAATGTCCAAAACAGTTTTCAAATGAAATGAAGAAAATAAATAGTTTTTAATTTTTATAATTATTTCTATTTATGTATTTATTTTGTAATCGGATACATAAATTTTAAATACGCAAACATACATACAACTTATAAATATTTTACTAATATAATTTTAAAAACGTGGATCACCTGAAATTAGCAAAGTAAATAAACATACACAGACAATGACATTTTATTAATATGTACGTTTTTTTTTTTATTAACAATAGACGAATAGAAAAATGACGAATTCATTGAAATAATAATAGAAATTTTAATAGTGATGTTTTCGAAAATTCAAAGAAAGAACAAAAAAAATAAATCGTTTTTCGCATTTTTCAGCTTTAAGTTAAAGGAAAAAAAAAAGGAAAAATAGCGAAAAAAAAAAACAAATATCTGGATGGCGTTCAACAAACAAAAAATTATGTTTTGCTTCTAAATTATGTTTTGTATTTGTAGAAAGTGATATAAGAATTTAACGCTAACATTGACATACAAACACTACATGATGAAATCAATGTCAAATAAAAAAACAATATCAAGATCATTATTTAGATTTTTAATTTTATTTCAGTAAAGAACTTAAAAAAATTCATTCTAAATGTTCGTAAAGAAAATCTGAAAAGGGTATTTTGATATTTTTATATAATTTTTATTTTTTAAATGTTAAATAATAATTATGTGACATTTACACTTAAATATGAATTGTTAAATAGGTGTCAGTTATGTCAAAATGTTGTATTGTCAAGTATGATTTTGCAAATTATTAATCCCTCTTTATCACATATCCCTAATGAAATTAATGTACATACATACTTGACAAACTTAACAAACACAATAAACAACAAATTTATTAAATTTTCATATGAAAATAATAATATGTTATAAATTGTTGTAGCAGTACAAAATTTTGCTCTAATAAAATACCTTAATGTAGTAAATTAGAGTAAGCGTCTTAACTTTAATTCAATTACTAAATTTATCCCAAACATACGGAAAATATTTTATCATGTGATTGATTGTAAATCATGTGATTTGATTCGAATTTCAAATAAGCGCAAAATTTAATTTAAGTTAAAGAATTCTAGTAAGCATAATTTACAATGTAAACTTTATATCTAAACAATTTTATGTTACGATTATAATATGAAAAAAAAAATTCAATTTTAAATTAAGGAAAAACTTATTTTTATATAAAATTTCTGATAAAAATTTTTACGACAAAGTAATCAATTACAAGTTATTGAAAATAATGTTTATATTTAAAATTGTAAACTACCTTTGTCTATGAACTTTCACTTGCATTTATTTATATACTTACATACAAATAGAATTTTAGTTAATTTATTAGTTTCAATTCTTAGTAGAATTTTGTTAATGGCTTAAAATTAAACATATAAAATAAAATAAAACAAAATTAAAAAAAAATTATTTTGCCAATTTTTTTCTAAAAATAAAATTGAAGAAATTTCGTCAATCAATTTACAAAACATTTAAGAAACATTATTTTATATACCAAGTGTTACAACAATGTTTGTCAACTAAAAAAATACAATTTTATTTTAATTTATTGGTGTGTTCTTGCAATTAATCTGAATAAAACATGAGTAAGTATAATTGCAAAAATAAAAATTAAATAAAATTCAATGACGTAATTTGAAAACAATGACATTTGCATTTAACTGAAGTGACTCGCTAAACAAATTAATTTATTTAACCTTTTTTATTGATTTATGTGTAGAAGTTTTTAAAATACGGGAACGCTTTTTCTTTTTAAAAGATCTTCCTAATTCCGACCAGCAATTTTAGTCTTAAAAATAATGGAAAAATTAAGATCAAACTCAGGTTGAATAAAAAAGAAATTGGATTTTATTCCTAAATTTTGAGATGTTAGAAACTTTAATTTTTTTAGTACGTTTGCGGAGAGGAATTTGTAAAAAGATGTGCTCATATTTTTCCTGATTTTACAAAAGTTGTGTTCCATATGTTTAGTTGAAATTGATTTTGTTTTTATCTCTTTCATTTTTCATTTTTAAAACATAAATAAATGAATTTAAATTAAAAAAGGGCACTTAACCTTTCGATTGATTGACAAGCTAATGGGAATCCCCAAAAGCTTTACAGAACTCTAACAGGAGCAGCTGTTTTTTATTGATGCTAATGTAAAAATACTTATAAATCAGGGAAAATATTAAATATGCATATGCTTAAAAAGTTATTGACAATGTTAATATATATAATTTTTTGTTTGTTGTGATAAAATGAAAATGCGGCACTAGTTTCGAAAGGTGGAAACTATATTATAAGTAATCAATTATTTTACATTTTTTCAATAAAATTTTGATGACAGCTTACAATTAATTTTACGTAAAATTTTACTGTTTTTAATGGATTATAAAATTCTATTAAGCAATTGCATTCTTAAGAATTCATTCTTTGTGTCAATATTTGCTTGGCAATGCTATTATTCTGAGTACTTTGTAAAAGTACCTATTAATTAATAAGATTCCGAAATGTTGATTTATTTTTAACAACACTAATTGATTTATTCAAAAATGATTAACCTTTTAACAAAAATACTTCTTTTGCAGTAAAAATATTTTAAAAACCAGGGTTAATAATGACGAGTAAGTACAAAAAATTCTGTAATTTTACTATAGGATACCCTATATGTAATCTCAAAATTTCATTTTCTGCGTTTCAACTCTATTCCATACGACGTCCTGTTAGTCTTGGGACGTTTTCATATTATTTTTTTAAATATTATGGTCTATATTTCTTCCTTTATAACTTATAACTTATTTTTGAAACGCGAAATTTACCGTTATATAGAAACAACCGTTATATGAGCAGTCTTTCAACATGTGCCTGTACCAATTAATAATATTGTTAGCATTGTATAACACATTATTCTGAAACTGCTAAAAATATTTTTATAAAGTATGAAAATAAAATATGAAAGTATGGTTCATAAATCATAATTACAATATTATAACTAATTTCAAAATGCTAATGAACCATATGCAACAGTCAGCTGTTCTTGTATAACAATAACATATTTGCATAAAGCAGTATTAATACATACAATTATACATATGTTACAATTATAACAGTTTTGATCAATTTAATTCGTAATCGATTTCTCACGTGCTGCAAACGTAATTGATAGTAAATGTTAATCAATTGTTGAGCATTATTTTTTTTTATCAGTGAGGTTAACAGTTATTAATGGGTTATTTTTTAATATGTATATACATATACGTGTAAGAAATTGTATATTAATATCTGTATATTTAGAAATATATACAAATATTGTGTTCGTAAATGTAATGAAAATTTGTTAATCAAGAAATTTAATGCTTATTACTTATATGGCAACATAAATTGTTTCGAATTGTTATCAAGACATGAAAATTTTGTGGACACTTGTTTCAATACATCTGGTTTTTTCTAACATTGCTCTGGTACAAATTAGATTTTTATTTGTATGTAACTTTTAAAAATTTAATATTGTTTTATTTGTATACGAAGTTCAAAGACGTTTTCTATGTATTAGTCACTTTCTATTCATGTATTTTGATACGTACGTATGTATCATATAAGTATACATAATGTACATGCATATCTGTTCAAAATTTATGATTTCCGTGCATTTGTTTGTAAGCTGTTGTTTACTGCAATTTATGATTTTCGTGCTCTGCTGTTGTAAGCAAATCTTGGAAGTATATTATTTTATCCGTAAAAATAACTTAAATCATTACCAAGCACTTACATATATGAATTAAAAAATGCTTCATAATTATTGGAATGTTATTCTTTAATATTGCTGAAATAATAGTTTTTCGTGATATGAATTTGCAAAATATTTGCTTAAATTTAAAAAACGTAAGCAAAACTGAAGATTTAAAGTTTTCAAATAAACAATTTGGATATTAATTAAAATAATAATCAAAAATTTTAATTTTTAGAATTTCAAATGATAATTTGTGCATATTATACAAAATTTTTAAAGGGAAATTCCCTTTATTTTTGGTTATTTAAAAATATTTGATACAGTAGAGCCCATTTATTGTATTCTCATAAATTTAAATTATTCAATTCCTGAATTCAAAAAAAATTCACTAATAAGAAAATTACTCTAATTAAATTAAATTAAAAGAAGTGCCAAAATATGGTTGCCCTTAAAAATTAAATGGCTGGAAGATTATACGCGATATAAAAACACTTATGAGTCAGAAAGAAAAATTCGAGAAAATTAAAATGTTGTGTGGTTTAAATCAATTATGTAACAAGCACCGCGATTATAGAATAAATTAAAAAAAATCGATATGTAAGCTTTGTTCTATAAATGAAATTAGATGAATTAGAGAAGAAATTGAGTCTAAAACTCATACCACTGTTGGAGATGACTTTTTTTCTCTTACCTCTTCAAATCTTTATTAATTAAATTTAAAATTAATTTAATAAATTCAGCAAAAATACTTATGTAATTATTTCTTTCTTACCTATTACTGAAATACATTTTTCATTTATAATTCCACTAGGTAATAAATGAAAATCAAATTCTGTTCCATTTGCTACTACAGTGTGACCGGCGTTGTTACCTCCCTGGAAAATGCAATAAATTTTAATTTTAATATATATATACTTATTTATATATTAAATATAGATATACATATATTTTTGTTAAGATATAAATAAATTCATAAAGAGAATAAAAATATTTAAAGATATTAAAAAAAAAAGATTCGAGATAATTAAAATGTTGTGTGTTTCAAATCAATTACGTAATACATAAGTATTATATGATTTTGCATTTTGGTGACAGATACACATGCTTTTTATATTTGAATACATACATTTATACTTCATACTTATATTTATATATTTATAAATAAAAATATTATGGGAGCTGTCATAAAAACGGAAATTTTAATAAAAACGCCCGTTTTTATTTTACGTAAATATTATATTATTTTTAAATATTTTATTATAAAATTCATTCTATGTAAATAATATTAAGTATAAGTTTAAAAAAAAAAAACAAAAATGAAATAGAACTCTGACATTTGATTTAAAATACTCGTGTATTGCGAGCGCTGTAAGCGTTGCTTTTACGATTCACAAATACATAACGTAATTCTATTCCAAAGCGCACTCAAAGTACAGCAGCCCATGTAAAATTGTAGACGATAAAAGTTATAGGAGGAGTAGTTACGAACATTTTTTTCCGGTAGATGGCTTGACATTTCAATATAAAAAAAAAGTATCAAATCCCCAATATTTAAGTTTATAAATTAGTTTTCATGCTTGAAACACAAACTTGTTATACATTTACCAATTATAATTCAACAATTTTTAAATCGAGAATGAATTCTTTTAGAAAAATTTTTAGGCGTCTTTATTTACTGCTTTGTTTTGTAACACGTTCTTTTATTACCATCAAACTGCCATACACATTAAATTACATTATAAAATTCTTGATTGGGTGAGTTTCCTAGTTATAATGAAACATTGACATATTATTCTCACTGTAGTCCAATATATATATAGCTTGACATAAAATATGAGGCTATAAAAATAATTTTGTTCAGCTAAATAAATCAAACCCAAAATTCATAAATATTTAACATTCTTAATGTCTTGTTAACGATTCTAACACTTACTTTTCCAAAATTTCGATAGATTCGAATTTAAACATTTTAACATAGTACATATATGTACGTAAATTTTTGTTTGACATTTTTATGTTATTCATCAATAAAAAATAATAGTAAAAACACAAGTAATACAAAATATTTAATGATTTTAACATTAATTTTTGAAATTTTTCGAATTTTGATTAAATATGAATAACAGTTTTGATTCATAACAATAATATCGAAAAAAAAAAAATTATAATGAAAAAAAAAATGGTTTATGTCACGCAAATATTAATAAATATACAAAACCATCTAATCAAATTAGTATGCACACAAAGTTTACATACATACATTGTGAATGATTCAAAATATTTATATTTAACATTATCGAAATGTGAATAAAAAAAAAAAACCAAAAAGGCAATTCTGTTTTATTGCTTGAGTAATTTGTTACACAAAAGTACAAGAAGAAAGAACGGGGAAGAAATGAAAGACAAAATAATACTTTGTAATTAGAGTTGATCTTTAAAAACTAAAATAACTGACGAAGCAATATACGTACAGTGGAGTCTCTATACAAGGAAATCTGCGATTTTATTCAATACTTCAAATATTTTCATGTAAATCATATATTTTTTGCGAGTAATTGACATACACAATCAATGTCATCTTCAATTACGCCTATACCTTAAAATCTAAGAGTTCAACTACAAACAATTAATTTTGTTATGAATATTTGCGATCCAAGCATTTTCTACGTTTCAATTAACTATTAATAATTATTAATATTAAAATATTTTTGTTCGTTTTTACTAATTAATTTTCACTAATTAATTCTTTACTACAATTAACACTTATGGAATCTGCGTAAATTTTCATCTTAACCCTACTTACGTAAAATTCAGAAAAAGCTTATTTATTAATTTAATAAAAATATACAAGCGCACATGTACATATGTATGTACGGGGAGGATGTGATCCGCTTCCAAAATATCGTAAGTTAAAAACAGTTTAGTTTTCTTCAATATTTATTTCGCTTTTGTTTTAAGATGCAAACTTACATATAAACAATTGTGCTAATATATAGAAATTGATTCTATTTTTGAATCGGAGCACGTTTTTTAATACATTTGGTATTTAAAAAAAAAAACCATTTAAAATTTTGAAAATTTTTAAAATTTAGAAAAATATTTTAAGTGTTTTTTTTTCTGAGTAATCTGCAAGACAATGATCGTAAAAGTATAAATTTTTAACATGAGATGTCTGCCGCAAATTCCTTGTCGAAATAGATGCAATAATTTGATAATTATACGAGAACTGTCAAACAAGTATTTTTGAAAATGCAGCAATGTTATGACAGTATTCAAACTACAAATTTAATGCTAAATTGTGGTATTAATTTTAGTACTAAATCAACACTGCATGTAAAAAACAAAATGCTGGAAGATTTAGAAGAATTGTTAGACTAAGTTATGCATTGGTTTTGGTTTTCATTTTTTGAATTGAATAAAAAAATCAGACTGTGGCAGTAATTTAACAACCGCAAAAACTTTCGTTACTACAAGTAGAAACTTTGCGGTTTTCGCAGTCGTTTTTCATTGCTACTAAAAATGCTACTATTGCTACTAATGCTAAGTTCTAAATTAGAAATGCAAATTTAAACTGCATTTCCAAAAGTACCTAATTTTTGCTTTTATAAATAAATTGTTGTTCTTCTTGTATTTTTTTAATAAAATTTAAATTTAGTACCAGTAGCATTTTGTTTTTTTTTTTAATATAGCCCAAAATTTTACTTTAAAATTGTCACACATTATCATTTTCTCAATTTTCAAATGATTGCAAAAAATTTTTTTTCATATATTTGATTTTTTTTATTAAATTTCAAGGGCAGGGAAAACTTTTTCACTATAGATATAAAAGAGATAAATATTTAATTTTCAAATGCTAAAAGTGACCTTGGTTTTGACCTTATGTTTTCATATAGATATGTATATATGTACGAGTATGTATATGCACGAAGTATAAAAAAACAAAATTTAAATAAAAAATATAGAAAACTATTTTCTCTAATTTTTTATTTATTTTATTTTGCATCTAAATCAATTTCATCTTTATTAACCAGTATTTATCTTAGGATTATCATAATTTTTGATGTTGTGATTGAGTAATATTACCGAATTTTTGTAAATATTTTGATTTTCAGGTAAATTTACAAATGTTTGATGTAGAATTGGTTTGTGCAGAATTTCAATTGATTTTGATTATGTTAAACTGCATAAAAGCATTTTATAAAATTTCAATTTCTTTAAATATTTACAAATGACAAATTAAGATTTTATTGAAAATTTGAAAAAAAAAAGCAAATTTGTAATTTTTTTAAATTTATGTAAGGGAAGAATTTAACACTTAAACTGCTAAGCATATTGAAAAAATTATTTATTTTTGCTGGTTTTTTTTAATCGAATTGAATTTTGTGAATGTTGTGGAACACTGTAAGCTACCTTTAATTTTGCACAAACAATTGCATGTTTTATATATTTATTAAATTCCAATATAACAAAATTCAGTGTAAAAATCATAAAATATGGAATCATAAAAGATTTATGTAGTAAATGAATGTCAAATTTTAGGTACGTACCATAAAATTATTTGAAAACAGAATAAATTTTTGATTTGCAGTGTGTCTATTTATTACCTTAAAGTTTTAAAATTTTTTTTATAATAACAGTAAATTATATATTACGAGTGTAATAAATAGAGGTATATAGAAAACCGTACTGAGATTTAAATATATAATGGGTGATTTTTTAAAAATTAAATTTTTAAATTTAAGAAAAATTTATACATTTTCATATTCGCAATTTTTATTAAAATAGAAATTAATATTTATTGACACACTTAAAAGATTTTAAATCATTCACTCGTTTATTTTCTTTGGTAAAATTTGTCTGGGAATATTAATTAATTGTCCAACATGTTTATTCAAAGCTGCAATCGAAGTTAGATACTCAATAAAATCCAGATATTTCATATACTCTAGAAAAAAAATATTCAATAAATATCATATTCCAGGATTTCGAAGATAACACGTTCTCTGTCCCAATACAAAAAAGCAAAATTGGCCGACAGGGTTTTTTGAATAATTTGTTTTTTTTTGTAGTCATAGGATGGCTTTAGTAATAATAATAATTTAAAAAAAAAAAAACGGATGTAGGGTATTTCTACCTGAAACACATATGGTCCATATATAATAAATTGTGATTTCTGCGCAAAATAAAAATATTTTTTTGTATGTTCCGGCGTTTTTTTTTTACTTTATTATCGTACCAGCACGTCCAGTGTAGAAACTGTACAGTTCCGTTACGTTCAGTCGAATAATTTGCTTTAGAAGTTTCATATACCCCCTGACGCACATATGGCTCAGGAACGTATCAGTGCTTATTAATCGCACGTTTCCTGAACCATATGTGGCTCAGCGGACAGGGGACGTGTTAAATCGACAGATCTGAAACGTGAAATTAAATAATTGTTTACTCAATACTATGGAATTAATCAATCAACTACTGAATATTATGGAATCAGTTGGCAACTGCAACGAATCAACTGTGGGGGGCCAAGAAAAAACAAAACTCGAAAAACCAAACCGAAAAAAAGCACCCTTTGCAAATTTTTTTAACTCTGACCCTAATATATGTATGTGCTGTTCTTGGCATCGTACAAATTTATTGAACTGCACAAAAGATTGTAAATTCAGGTTAAAAAGACTAAATTATAGACTCATTTTTTTTTGTTATATGTGCGTTCATAAATAATATTGAAATTTTATGGTACACTATACAAGGTAATTGGGTATATAGAACACAATAAGGAACTGTATCTACCCCCGGGTAGATTCAGAGTTAAAGATAAAACAAAAACAAAAATATTTTTCTCACTTTGTTTTCATATCTTTAAAATTTCTGTTTTATTTTTTTGCATTGTTATGAATTTCTTAAATTTTATACCATGATATTATTATTATTATTTTACAAAAATTTTTTTTTCAATTTTTATACTGTTGGCAAAAATCCAAAAATTTTATATTTTAAATAAACTAACAAAACAAATATATTTATGTAAACATATATGTATGCATGTAAATATATATATAATATAAATGTATGTTGACTTATACGTATACTGATGCGAAGTTTTACTTAAAAAATTTACGTCGAAACCGTATTTAAAAAAAATAAAAAAAAATAATAAAAAAAAAAAATAGTTACGTAAAAGTCAGAGCTATTTGATCTTTCGCTATCTTCTCTATTCAAAAATATTCTCTTTCAGTAAGAATTTTAAAGTAAGAAGTTAATTTTTTTATTTTTACTCTCTTATTCTTTCTAAGAAGATTAGATAAGATTTGTTTGTTAAAGTGAAAAAAATATTTTCGAGTTTTTCATCAGCAATGTACGAGTATACGTCATGTTCATGTCATCTTCAAAATTATTTTCATCATCATTAAATTTAAAAAAAAAAAATTTTTTTTTTGAATAAAAATTTTAAAAAATTCAATTGTTTGATTCAAAATATTACTTATGGAACTTCTGCTTGTGAAAAGCTAAAGATTTGTTTTCGTTAATTATTGAATCCGGTATGTATTTGGAAATTTAATTTGTTTTTATTGAATGTTGTCAAAACAAAATATCAAGCAAATACGAGATCAACTTGAGACAATTTAAATTTAATTTACTGTTTACATACATATGTATGTATGCATGTATGTATGTATAAGATAAAATATGACATTGTCTGATAAAAATAAAAGAAATTATTTTCTTGACGAACTTTTGCTATGGTTATAATTTTCGTATAGTAAAATTAATAAATTTTGACGTAAGGCCCTGACGTATGGCCTGATCGCCATTAGATAATTTAAGTTTCATACATATGTATACCTATAAAAAATCACTAGATTTTAGGATTAACTAGGATTTAATTCCAGATTCTGTCGCACTTATGTGAATAGTACCTAAAATTCATTGACCAAACATATTAGATTCACTTAAGTATAAATTAAAGTTTACTTAGAGAAATATTGAAAATTTTGTTAATTAATATTTTCAAGAAATTTATGTATTTATTATTGTTTAAAAAAATAAAATAAAATTAAATATTGGTAGATCAACACAAAAAAAAAAAAAAATTAAATTAAATTAAATTAATATAAAAAAGTGTGTTGTTTGAATATTTATTAAATTTATTTATTTACTCAGTTGATAGCATTTTAAAATTTTGCTATAGCTACTCATATTTATTGTCATTTTGACTTTAATGAGATGATCGTGAAAAATTTTATTTTTACGGAGAACACAGTCTTTTAGGGTTTTCTTTTTACATATGTATTTGCGTACAATGATTTTTCGAAATTTAATTTCATCATCTCTGTCCTCTATGGTTAATTCAATTCAGAGCAGAAAGAATGTAAAAATTTTAAGGTTGGAGCACATGTTAAATTGGTCGATATAAGTAAGATCAGTCTTCTGAAAAAGGGCAAGTAAAAAGGGCAATCCGGCACATATCATCTCAGATTTAAGCAAAAATATATAATTCGAGTTTAGTTGGCAAAAGTATTTCAATATAGAAACTTGATTGCTAATTGAAAATTATAATAAGCGCCTATAGGTAGGCATTTAATATTGAAATAACTTGCTAAATTTTTTAATAAAATGTTTTGAATAATTCTAAATTATTTAAAATTATAAAAATTGTTATTGTAAGACAATAGCAGCCAAAACTGTTATAATTATAGTTTTAATTAATTTTTATAAAATTTTAATTAAATTTCAATTTTAAAAACATTCATATAGGTACTTACACTTATTGCTATACTTATAGTAAATAATTTCATTACCAAAAATTGTATATTTATTTTAGAAAGAACCTATATTGCAAATTACATACATTATATATACATTATATATATTTAAAGTATAACAGAATTTTACAAATATACAGGCACTCATTATAAAATTTGATAACTCATATTATATAAATTTTTTTTGATGTTTTATTATTCATATCTATATTACCAAATAAATTTTCATATCAAAAAGATCAACTATAAACTCTAATTATTGCAAACAACGCAATTTATATAAGCATATAAGTATGACATAATTTTATAATTTCAACGATAATAAGTTTGGGTTAATCACTCAGATTTATAAGATAAAAATTTTGTTGTAAGCTCATCAAATTTCGATTCTACATTTTGTATCTAAACAACATATATATGTACTTTTTCATATCGTAGAGTATTAGATCTTGAAAAAATAAAATTAAAATAATTTTTTCATATGTAGTGTACTTGAGAAGTACGAATATTTTATGTAATTAAGATAATTTATAAAAATGAGCTTTGAAATTTGCCCGGTAAGATTAAATTATATTGAATAATGTCTCTTTACTTAAAAATTTCTAATTAATTATTTTATTAGGAAATTTAGTTAGATAAAGTTAGAAATAAAAGAAAAAAGTCTTTGTAAGTTCTTGTTGAGTCTTTGAAATATTTCTAATGAAAATTATGCATTTATTGGGATTTTGTTCTGCAATTTAAAACATAAACTGCATAATCTCAAAAAAAAAAACGTAAATGAGCTTTAAACTACTTATAAAAATGTTTTTACTTAATTCTATATTCTTAAGCTTTTTATTCTTACTTAAACTTAATTAATCTAATTTGTGGTTAATCAAAGATAATTAAGAAATGTAATGGAAATGTATTGTAAAAATACTAATTGTTCAAATTAAGGTAAATTAAAGGTAACATTATAAAAAATTTGAATAATTGAATAAAAGTAAAAATTAAATTAATTTTGAATGAGTTTTAGAAAATTATGAAAATGCAAAATATTTACTTTTTAATAGATAAAAAATTTATTCAATCATTAAATTTTGTGATATAATGTAGTGCATTCATAAGCTGTTTAGTTTCCTACAAGATCATGACAATTTTATAATTTCATAAACGCAGTATATGTAGCGGTATTATAGGAACAGCTGTGCTATATTTGTGTGCATAAACAAAATTTTGCCAGTCTAATTTGTTCATGAACATTATTAAATTCTTGCAATATAGAGAAATTAGTATGGAATACTCAATTAAAATCATATGAACTGTTTTGATTTTGTAGAATAGTTAAAAATGTATATTCATCAATTTATACTTTTGCAGTTTACAAACTCAATAATGCAATTCGCAGTTATTGTTTTGCATTATTTTGTTTATAAAAGTCTCTTCTATTTTAAATTTCTTTATCTATTTAATCGTTCAAATACAAAGTGACTTGTATTTTTGGTATTATAATTACAATACACAAATTAATTCATTTGTAATCTAAATTTTTATAAGAACTAAAATATTTCAGGTGTCTCATTTGATCTGTACGTACTTCATATGGGAAATATTCTTACAATATTATACCTAATTGATTTTAAAAATCCAAATAGATTTAAAGTTATGAATGAATAGTAAAATTCATAATAAGCAAATTTAGAAGTAATAAAATTATCAATATACTTAAGTAATATGAAATCAACTTCCTGATTAATGAACTTTTTTTGATGTTCGTTTTTGTTGTTGTGATTAAATCTACATATTGTAAAATACTATTTGTATAATATTTTATGATTCATATACTTAATACAATGTTTAATATAATTAATAAAAAAATTTTTAAATATAAATTGCGTAGAAACGAAATTAGAAAATCTAAAGCACGAGCATATGACATATATTATGTTAAATTTTGGTTTTTTTTTTTTTTTTTGAAAACTGATAGTGAGCCCAGTTAGTATGTATATATACACAAATGCAAAATTATGTAGATAATGTTTCGTAAAAGTACTCTAAAATACAACGATGATGCGGCATTTATTTATTTATTATTGAGTAGAAAAGTGTTAGGTAAATGATGGTTGTATATATGTATATAAATATGTGTATGTAGTAAAAATTAGCACGTGTGTTTAAATATTTATAAGTTAGTATTATTATGTATGTTATATTTAAGTTCCTATGTAACCGTTCAATTCAAGTTTAATATTTCCACGTTTTTTTTTTTGTAAAATTGAATGTTGATTTTGAAGATTTTTGCGTGTATGTAAATCCAGTAAACTAATATATTTAGCACTTATGCGACCGAAAAGCAGAATAGCAAATCTGTGCATTACATGCTTTATGAATTCTTGCCCGCCATATAAATAAGTCATTGAATAATGGTCGACTAATGTATCAGAACAATGGGAAACAAAAGCTAGAATATAAGATTTTGAATTTTCACTAATAAAAATTCTTAGTTTATATAACAAAAAAAAAATAATTAACAGTAAGTTATTAAAATACTTATTAAAAATTTAATTATATCAATTGAGCACCCGGATTCCTACATATCATATTTTAAGCTTATATAGCGAAGGTTTCAATTATGTTTCGCTTATAGTATTTTAATAGTACCAAGTCTGCAATATAAGTTCTTTATTAAAATATTACAGTAATATGATGTTTGTTTGCATCTGCTTGTTCCATTTGCAGATTTAGGCAACTTATTTCTTGAAAAATTTAACTAGGTAAGTAAGAATTTTAATAGTTCACAAGTTGTAATTAAAAATACTTTTCATGTGATACGGCAGTTAATCGAAATACTGCACCTATCACATAAGAAATAAACAGGATTCATCAATTTATTTTATTTCTTTATGTTGTACCAAGACTAAATTTTTCGCTAGAACTTTTTCTTGTTGGAGTATAGAGGTAGCTGGATATCTGTAGCCAAACCAGCAACAGCAAATTAAAATCGTTTCTCTATATATTTCAAGAAAGGACGAAAAATAATAGGTCATCTGGCCACTATGATTTTAACACGTTTTGTACTTGCGCTTAGACATAGAACAATTTATTTTCTACCACTAAGAATTGATTGAATTTTCGTTTTCATTGGTACAAAAGTACCAATGCATATACATATATAGGCTCCTATCCGCCTAAACTAATTTGGTGGAACATGTCTACAATTTTGAACATATTTTTGGAAAAAAATATATAAAAATTGTAATAAAAAAGATATTCAAACTCAATACTCAAATATTGCTTTTATTCATTTTAGATGCCTTTAGTTTTAATTAATAAAAGTATCTAAATACAAAAATTTCCGTAACATTATTTCATTGTGATTAATTTAAAAGATATGATGCAATCTAGGAATTTTTATTAAAATGAAATTATATCAATATATACGGTTATGGTTATTATACTTCTATTGAATTTTCACATTGACAATTTGGTTATTACACACGATTGTGTATAAATCAATGTTTACTAGTCGATAAAAACCATGTGATACTTAAGTATTTTTTTTACTGACTGTATTTTTTAATAATTTATGACGGAACTCAGAAATACACAGATATTTATGTACATACATGATGTATTTAATAATAAACTCACATTTTTCTTTTTTTTTGAATACAATTGTTCTCTTATTTATATCATAGGTTTTGTTTAGTATGTAATTAAAATAAATCATTGTGATTATATAAAAATCGCCTACACTCCTAAAATTGTTGAAAATTTGTTTATTTTTATAATATTGACGTACCTGACATCTGCAGACAATGTCTACATTAGATGCTAGCATATCAACCACCTTTCCTTTACCTTCATCTCCCCATTGTGCTCCTAGAACGACCGACACTTTAGCATTGTACATATTGAATCTTTTTTCTCGTAGAGCTTCGTAATGATTTCCGTTTACTATTTTTTCATCCGACATTTCTTTTGATTATATTTTATAAATTTTTATTTTCACAACTTCGATTATTATTTTTTTAACGAATTTTAGGTAGGTAGGTACACGAGGATTAATACGTAACCTTGAAATTTATCCTTTTTTTATTTTTAAAATTTTGTTTTAAAAAATTGACATTGAACACTATGAAAATTTTTTTTCAATAATATTGCTAACCTTATGAAATCCGCGAACGGACTGATTAAAAATAAATTTTAAAATTAAAAATAAATCCGGATAAAAAAATTTTTTGTACGAACCGAACGAGGATCACTTTAGCATTCAACAGAGCACAGAGCCGCGTATTTTCACAATTGTCAATTTGGCAGCTAAAATCAAAGTTCAATTGTTTGACATTTTCTCATGTCTATAATAATATTGATATGTCAGATTAGAGTCCACATTCCATCTAAAAAAAGAACACATGGTTGGCCAGGGATGGTGCATCCGTCGATGTTTAGGTTAATACTAAGTTATATATATACAAATTTTTGTAAAGGCTTTGTATTGCATAAATGAGATGAAATTTGAAACAATTCAAAATTTTAAAGAAAAATGTGGTAACTTTTAATTAAAATTCAAGAAATAGGCATCAAAAAATTTTGGCAATTAAAATATTTTAAAAGGGACCGGTCTATTTGTATCTCATTTCTATTTTTTCTGGTTTCTATCAAATAATACGCTAAACTTATAATAAACTGAAGCGTTTTTGGCAAAAATTTATAATTTTTGAAAATCAAGTGCATTTTTAATAAACAAATATGCCAGTGCATGAAAGGAGTTCTTAACTAAATGTTGACTTATTTTGAAACTGCTCAATTTTGTGCGCCCATACATATAAGCACATACAACACAAAACGTTTTTAGTATAAACCAGTGAAGGTTTCTACTAAAGCAAAGGACCTTACTGTACTCAGTATTAAATTCAATAAATAAACTTATATTTTTTGCTAATGTTCTGATTTCCGAACATTGAATTTTGTATATTAAAAACCCCTTATATCTAATTAAAATGTTATTGTTCGAATGTTGTGCTAAATTTTTCAACAGAAATTTGACAAAATATTTCAGAAATAGTATGAACTATTATTCTTAATGTAAAATCTGACATACTGAATATTCCCAGTAAACATTTGAATTTGAGAAAAGATAAATTTTTTCTGTCACTTAAGTATTGAACAAAGCCATTTTGACAGTTAAAACCAAATCAATGCCGGGTGTGCGATTGACGTGTCAGTTCCACATTTGTTCTTATTAATGATTTGATAAAGGACTTTTTTTTTACAAAATTCGTTGTTGTAGTGAGTTCGCGATAATATTTGCTGAAAGAAAATCATGAATCGGCCAGCAAAAATTGTAAATCGAAGGACGGCGGGATGGTCCAGTTTAATAACATTTGCTGTTCTTTTGCTTGCTTGGCTTTCAGGATTTTCATCTAGATTATTTGCTGTAATACGTTTCGAAAGTATCATTCATGAGTTTGATCCGTGGTTTAATTATAGAGCCACTGCTTATATGGTGCAACATGGATTCTATAAATTTTTAAATTGGTTCGATGAAAGGGCTTGGTATCCACTTGGACGTATTGTTGGTGGTACTGTTTATCCAGGCCTGATGATAACCTCAGGTGGAATACATTGGCTGTTACATTTAATAAACATTCCTGTTCATATACGTGATATATGTGTTTTTTTGGCACCAGTTTTTAGTGGATTAACAGCAATTTCAACATACTTGTTAACAAAAGAATTATGGTCTGCAGGCGCAGGTCTTTTCGCAGCCAGCTTTATTGCTATAGTTCCTGGTTATATAAGCCGTTCAGTCGCTGGTTCATACGATAATGAAGGTATTGCTATATTTGCCTTACAATTTACATATTTCTTGTGGGTGAAATCGGTCAAGACGGGATCGGTTTTCTGGTCAGCTATGGCAGCATTATCTTATTTTTATATGGTATCGGCTTGGGGAGGATACGTTTTTATAATAAATCTTATACCGTTACATGTTTTCGTTCTGCTATGCATGGGGCGGTATTCGCCCAGGATATTGACAAGTTATTCGACTTTTTTCATACTAGGGTTATTATTTTCAATGCAAATTCCATTTGTTGGATTCCAACCAATTAGAACAAGTGAGCATATGGCAGCAATGGGCGTTTTTGCTTTATTAATGGCAGTAGCATTTTTAAAACACCTGCAAACCATATTAACGAAAAGCGATTTTAAAAAGTTATTTATCGCAGGCGCCTTAGTTTCAGCAGGGATAGTATTTCTGACAGTGGTTGGTTTAACAATGGCAGGTGTTGTTGCTCCGTGGAGTGGTCGGTTTTACTCATTATGGGATACTGGCTACGCTAAGATACATATTCCAATAATTGCTTCGGTTTCTGAGCATCAACCGACAACGTGGTTTTCATTTTTCTTCGATCTTCACATTTTGGTATGTGCTTTTCCTGTAGGATTGTGGTACTGCATTAAACGAATAAACGACGAAAGGGTTTTTGTTGTACTGTATGCTATTAGTGCCGTTTATTTTGCTGGTGTTATGGTTCGTTTGATGCTAACTTTAACCCCAGTTGTTTGCATGTTAGCCGGGGTGGCATTTTCTTGTTTATTGGAAGTATTTTTGAAAGAAGATAACACCCCTATCAAAAATGAAGAAACTGAAGAATCATCTGTAGAAAAGAAGAATTTGTATGATAAAGTAATTAATGATTATACTAGTTAAAGTTATAGTTCTGATTTATTTTATATTTATATAATTCTAGGCTGGCAAATTAAAACATCGTCCAAAACACGACACTTCTCATGACACAAATAATGGAGTTGGCTCTAATCTTAAGAGCATTGTTATTGTTGCAATTTTAATGCTCTTGATGATGTTTGCTGTTCATTGTACTTGGGTAACAAGTAATGCATATTCCAGTCCATCCATTGTATTAGCATTCCATAATAGTCATGATGGGTAAAATATTTGAAGTTAATATTTTTTATTTAGAGAAGTTATTGAAAAATTTTAGTTCGCGTAACATATTGGACGATTTTCGTGAAGCATATTACTGGTTATCGCAAAACACTGCTGATGATGCTAGAGTTATGTCATGGTGGGATTATGGGTATCAGATAGCAGGCATGGCTAACCGTACTACACTAGTTGATAATAATACTTGGAATAATAGTCATATAGCTCTTGTCGGAAAAGCTATGTCATCCCCAGAGGATAAAGCTTATGACATTATGACTGCATTGGACGTAGATTACGTATTAGTAATATTTGGAGGAGTCATTGGGTATTCTGGAGATGATATTAACAAATTTTTGTGGATGGTTAGAATAGCCGAAGGTGAACATCCAAAAGATATACGTGAAAGCGATTTCTTTACTGATCGTGGAGAATTCCGTATAGATAGTGAGGGAGCACCTGCGTTACTTAATTGCTTAATGTACAAATTAAGTTACTATAGATTTGGTGAAGTTCATTTGGATTATAGGTAAGTGTACAAAAAAAATTTTTACGAAATATGGTATATATTACTTTACTTATTCATTTAAATAATTGAAGGGGTCCAGCTGGATATGATAGAACTCGTAGTGCAGTTATTGGAAATAAAGATTTCGAATTGACTTATTTAGAAGAGGCTTTTACCACCGAACACTGGCTTGTAAGAATATATCGAGTTAAAAAACCACATGAGTTTAATAGACCAGCTTTAAAAACAAGTGATAGGGTCGTATCAACAAACAATTACGTTTCAAGAAAAGTATGATAATAAATGAACAATGAAAAAATTGTATTATATATATAAAACTTTTAATTTTAGACATCAAAACGGAGGAAAGGATACATTAAGAATAGACCAGTAGTTGTAAAAGGAAAACGAAACAATAAATAGTTAAAATTTTAAATAAATAAATTTTTCAAGTTTCATCAGAACAAAAAGAAGATCTAAGTTGGAATTATTTATTGAATTAATATCATAAAAAATTATTTTTTTTTTTTATAAAAATTGAAATACAAGACTTATTTCAGTCCAAGAATAATAATTAATCGGATTTCTATTTTAATAGTAGTTTTATTATTAGTAATAAATTAATAGTAATCATCGCAATTTCTGGTGCATGTTCTAGTGATTTTTCATATTATATAAATACAAATATTTTGTTTTTTTTTTTTGTAAAAAAAAATAACTTTTTTATAAATGTTCTAAATTTCAAAGTATTTTATCACAATCGTTTTTGTTTGAAACTTTTTATCACATATTTTTATAATTACGTAAAAAATCACAGACTGAAATAAAATTATTGTAATAAAAAATAAAAGCTTCAAAAATTATATTGCTAATTTCAGGCAAAAATGAATTATTTTTGAATGAATGTGTGTGAGTTTATTCAACAAAATATTTCAATTAAAAATTAACTTCAAAATACAAAATAATTTTCATACAAATCGATTTTTACGATTTGTAGATTCTTCTTATTATAAATGTATCTTATTATTATAATAGTAATTGATCAATTAAACATTAAAATCTAGTTGAAAAAATTAAAAATTATTTTCACAATAATTTTTTGTGAATCGTGGGCACATTTATGGAATAAAGAAGTTTCCAAATTGACTACGATCTTTATATAATTATTATTATTATTATTGTTCTATTTTGTTGTTTTAATTATTTTGAAGTTAATTTTTAATGAAATTTTCTGATCTTTTTTTTTTATCAATTTAGGCTATAAACGTTAAACATTTATCATATTTTAAAATTAAATGTAGTTAGTTTGCACAATATTTTCTTTTATTTTTTTTTTATTATGAAATTGTTTACTTATTTTAAACAATTTCATTTGTAGCTTTTGTTTTATGTTTAGTTTATTCTAAAATAATATTTTTAAAAAGATTACATTACACTTTTGTTTTGTTGATATGAATTGTAACAAAATTATTCAAAGGGAAATAAAGAACTTAAGTTAATTTCAAATAAGAGATTTTATTTTACATAAATAGATATTCAACTACTTTGTATATTATTAATCATTTTTACGTATACGCTACCAATTTTTCTTAAATAAGTAGTCAATAAAATTTATATTTTTTGTAATAATAATATATAGATAATAATTATCCTTATTATTCTTTGTTGTACTGTAATGAATGAATTTTTTCATTACAGTACAATTCATTCATTACAGTACAACAAAATTCATTACAGTACAACAAAATTACATACATTCATTTTTAGGAAACTTGATTCTTTTGCTTGTCCTTTACCTGTTATTAATTTTATATTGCTAATTTTGTAAATTTAAGCAAAAATGCTTAAACAATTCAGAGTATTTTATTCAAAAACACGAACACTTTACAAATATCTTAAACAAGCACTACTTAAACCAAAAAAAAAAAATAAGAAATTTACTCCTACAGAGCATACATGTGTTTCAATTTAGCAAACATCCTTTTGCCCTCAAAAATTTCTTGGCGAATTTTGAGGATGTTTTAAAGTTTTTAAAGAAGGAAAGCTCGCTGATTACAATAATACTAAATCGATTTGAGCTGGTTTCTTGTTCCGGTTGAATGACATAATAATGGTGTCACATTTCGGTTTCGTTGACCATTGGGTTAACCAGACAGTTGATTAACCAGCCATAGAACTTCTTAAAATTACAAATAAAATTTATTTTTGAATTTCTTATACATATGTATGTAAAATATGTATTGAAATCCTAATAAATGATTTTATATATTTTCGATTTGAAAAGACCCCATATATTTTCAATAATTTGAAATTTTCCCAAAATATAAACATAGTTTAGCATTATAAATGAAAGGCCAAAATTTTATATACATACTACTAAAAAGTACATATTTACTTTTACCGGTATATTAAAAACTTTCTTATCACTAAATATCCCAATTACAAAAAAGCTTTGCTTTATCATAAAAAAAAAAAAATTAAAATAAAAGCTTCATTGCTTCTTTTTTACTATCTTTTAAGATAAATAAAAGGATGTGATTTAACAAAAATAACGGTAGTTACTATTTAGATTTCAATGCGTTATCAAGTGAATTTTTACAGAAAAGTTATAGTTACTTGGTTAGCGAAATTGAGTGTATAAAATTATTAAAGAAAATTAATATTCCATATTTAACGGTAAAATACTAAAATACATGATAGTTACGTGGAAAAATAAATTAATCGTATTTGATTAAATGGAAATTTATAGCATTTAATTAAACCCAAAATATTGGAAAATGTTTCGATTTATATGCAATTCATTTGCAATTTTAATAAATTAAATAAAGTGTAAATCTTTTATAAATTCCTTATATGTTCACAATATCATTTTTGGGAAGAAAAAAAGGTGGAATAATTGCAATTTATAAAATAATTTAATTGCTTTGTTGCAATTATTTAATATAGGAAAAAAAATATATAAAAAAAGATAAATTCAAAATGAATATAAATTATATAGTTTTTATTTTAATTCAAATATTATTTATTAATTGTATAAAATCAGAGGATAAAAGTTCGCTAGAAAATTTCAATGAGACCATTAAATGTGGAAGTGCTGTTAATATAATAAGGGATTGTTTTAAAAATCCTTTACCACCAGATGAAGCAGAATTTCTTCAAACAACGAAAATACCATTAAATGAAAAGGAAATATCAACAAAATGCACGTAAGAATAATTTTAAAACATATTTAATTTCTTATTTTGCTAGTGTGTGTTTGTTTTGGTAGTATATTTAGCAGATTTCTATAATATATTATTCCAAATAGACCTTAAAATGAACAAATATTTGTCAGAGCCAAAATTCAGAATCTAATTAAACCTTCTGTTTAGAGGCGAAAAAGGAAATCAAATTTTTAAGAAAAAATATATGGTTTTCGTTGCGATTATAAACGTAGTTAATTACTTGGTTTAATTTTTTTTTATTTGCATTTCGTAAAATCACAATTTTTTTCCTCTGCAATGATAATAATTGCGAATAAGAACTTAATTTCAATATTATAAAATTTTTAATTATTTTTGTATGTACATTACATATACATATGCGTACTTACAGCCAATTTGAGTTCTTTGCAAAAAATATGATTTTATTCATCAATCGTTTGTATATTGTACCCATAGTATTGCATGTGACATTTTAATTAAGTCATCGATCAATTTGTTTATTCGAATATTTTTCGTGTTGGAAACCGTCTTCTTTTTTTTAGTTTTATGTTTGTAATACATAGACTCTTTTAAAAGTTACTCCTACATGCAAATCAAAAAGTGTAACTGAAAATAAAAACGCCAATTAGTGGAAAAGGGGAATATAAAAATAACAAAAATGATTACCTAATTATTTTATTAAAATGAAGCATAAGTGTTGATACATACACATACGAATATAAATATGTACATATGCATATCAAAATTTTTTAAAAACTGAGTCTGTCTGCATTTTTATTTGTGGAATATGTTTTGAATAATCTAGGTTAAAAACGTCTTAGCAAAGCTTTGTTATAAGTAAAAATTTAAATCTCATTATTCCTATTCAGTAGGGGAAAACATAAAAATTTAATATGCTTTAAAGAATTTTATATCTACATACGCACATACATCATTTTACTCTTCGTTACCTCCCAGTCTTTTTGAAATTTTGTTCTTTCAAATTTCTTTCAACTACAAATTTTCAGCTTTAATATTAAAATTAGAAATTGGAACAAATTTCTGCATATACATATCTACATATATATAAATTCATATCTATATAATATATATGAACTGTTTGAAATTGTTTTAAATTATATAAAATTCAAAAAAATTATTGCATTTCACAATTAATTTTTTAAATGCTTTCAAAAAATTTTTTTGGAAAGATGTGCTTATTAGTTTTATTCCAGTAGTACGGCGGTTTTCATATCCTATCATAAAATTCGGTATATAAAAAGCTAAAATTTCACAAGCAAGCCAACCTCATAGAATCAAGTCTCGGATTAGACATTTATCCAGCACAAAATTTTTATACCTATTTCTGTTTCATTTAACGTTAAGGTTTGTAAAATATCAGCTTTTGGCACTCATTTTTTAAATGTAGAGTTTTTCACAAACGTTGAATTCTGAAAACATAGAAACTTTCATAAACGCAACTATAGTTTTTTTTCTTTTTATGTTAAAGAAGCAAATATCAGGATGCCAAATTACCCTTTCAAATTAACTATTACCTCATTTTCCGAAGAATAATAAAAACTTACCAGCGGTGTAGATGGGTTATATCAATATTTCATTCTATTAGAATAAAAGTGAAAGCTCTCAAATTTAGTAAAAATTCTACTTTTCGAAATTAAAAGTTTTGATTAATAAAAATTTATGAAGCTAACAGGAAGTATCTTCTAATCGGAAATCAAGATTACATTTCTTACCAATTAAACTCAGAATTTTTTTCTAACATTTCTTCTTCCTTTTTCTACTAATTTTATAAAAAAATAAGTTTAATAGAATTTTTTTTTAAATAACTGACTCAAAAATTGTCAGAGCAATTTACTCAAATTATCAATATTAAAAATGTGCTACTTTAAAAATTGATTTAATTGACAGCTATTATTTTGCAATAAGTATATATTTATGTATGTATATGCAACATCCATACAAACTTCCGAAACTTTATAGTAAAAGCTTCTACAAACTTATGTACATATATTCTATATGCATATCTCAATGCATCAAAAGTTTACAATAGCCTTCAGTGTTTGTGTTCAATTTGTAGAAAAGTAAAAATAAAAAAAAAACATGAAAGTGGTCACGTTATGTACACAATCTGTTGATTAAAACTTTGTCCTTATATTTTTTTTGTATATACGTAAATGTATGTATATGTAAGGTATTCTTTTGCTATATTTGAAAAATAAAATTGAAAATGAAATTGTTATACATCAAAAGTATAATTTAGAACATTGCAAGGTAATTTGTCTTTTCCGGCATTGCATTTTGATTGCTCTTAAATAAAAAAAAATGAAAATATCAACAGCTATAAACAACTAAAGTTATAAACTATATTCTACCTTTTTTCAGCTTCAAGATTACTTTTTTAGGAACAAATGCTGTTGAATTGCTACTACATTGTGTAAAAATATTTTTAGAAATATTCTCATTTTCATGCTCGATATATTTATAATGAATCAATTTAAAAAATCAGTACTCTTGTATAGATTTAGAATTTTCTAAATGATTTCACAAATTCTATTAAATTGTGATAAATGACTTGGGGTATGAAGTATGACTTTCAAGTTCAAGTTAAATGGACACATTCATGCAGGAATAAACTTACATATATATACGCATATAAATATAAATAGTGTCTATTATGGAACAAATAAAATCGATAAATTTTAAAATACTTAGTTTGTACACTTGTACATATTTTGATTGTTTTTGCTTTGTTGTCTGTCTATTATTTGTTAAAGTTTTAACTCGCGAATATCAAAACTTATTTGATGTTGATTTTTATTATATAAAAATTATTAATTTTCTCCTTTCATGCACACAAACATTCATGTTAAAATAATAAATAATGTAAAAACATAAATTTCAAGTTCAAAGTTTAAATGTTGTTCTTTTGCAGCAGTCGTTCTCAACTCATTGATTGTTTTGATTGAAAACAGAAAAAAAATGTTGAAAACTTTCAAAAAAAAAAAGTTTAAAAACAAGTTGAAAGACTGTTTACATTCGCTATTAAATTCAATTATTGCTTTTCTATGAAAACCCTTAACAATTATATTTCACTCTTGAATTCAATTAATTTTAATTAAGAAAAAAAAATATTTTTAAATTTAATGTTTGCTTAAGAGGAAGCAATAAAAGAAAAATAAAACATGCTATAAAAAGAGGGGAGGCAGAATTAACATTTCACTAAAACCGCCAGGAGGCGCATAAAATTTATGAACGGAAACAATGTTTTAAATGTATAGCTTAAAAATACATGAACAAAACAAAGAAAAAATGGAACCAAAAAAAATTACTTGTCAGTTCGGTGTCTTAATATTTTTTTAAGTCTTTTGATTTTTGAACTAAGAAGAAAATTGTGCAGAATAAAATAATTTTTTGATTTTTCAGTAATTTACTCATTTTTCTTTAACATTTTGATTTTATTTAGTTTTTGGCTTTAATATTTATTTTGAGTAAAATTTAAACTAGATGATTGTTAAGAAGCTTCTTAAACAGCAAATAAATAAAAATCGCGTTTAGGGTTTGATAAAGCGAATGGGGTTTTTTACTGCAAAACCATCCTCGAGTGCATAGTTGCTAAATGTTATTTCATCTCTCTACGTTTATTTCAAGTTATTTTCTCAAAACAAAACACAAAAATCTCTTATCTCTCAAATTTTATTTACTTTATACCTACTTACTTTCATCACGTCCGTCAACTTTAATTCAAAAACATTTTTGTTTTTGAGACGTAAGATCTCATGGGTAAAATGTCAACTGTTTTTATCGTGTCTCAAACTTATTTAAATTTGTTCTTTTTATGCAGGTATCATTAACAGATTAACCAATTTAATATATCAAGCTCCTTTTTTGAAGAAAATTGTATGTGTATATAGATAATCCTAGCACAAATTGCAGGATAAAAAAAGGGTTTGTATATATTATAAAGAAAATTAGTGAAAAGGATATTTTTTAATGAAAAAATAAAAAAATAAGAAATTGTATAGCGGATTAAGAGAAAAATAGAAAATTATTTGATGGCGTATATATAGAGAGAACAGTAGATTATTCGTGCAGAACTTTTTTTAATTAAGAACAAAGTATTAAGATTCAAGTTCTTGAAACCATATTTTGTAATACTGTGCCAATTTTAATCCTTGATACTTTTAATCTAATGTTTTAATGAGTTTTTATGTATTCTTCCATTTAGTATAAATGTATAAATTTTACAAAATTCTAAAAATTTGCTTAAATGTAAATCACAGCTGTACGTGCTATATAATTAAGATATGAAAGTTAATTATGAAGTTAATTAAACAATGATGGGTGATTTTTATGAAAATTGCATTGTTTGGAGAAAAAAACTCGCGATAAGAAATATTTCAATTAAGTATAAAAAGAAACCATTTCCAACCATTTGTATAGATAAAAGGATCATAAGAGATTTTTATTAGCGATTTGAAAAAATGAAAAGGAATAAGTTTGAGTTAAATCAATAGGGTTTTGAAATGAAGCACATTTCTTTAAAATAATTTCAGTTGTTGAAAGTAATTATTTTAACGTAAGAAATCTTTTATTCATACTATCATCATCTTATATCCTTGTGTTGCATACACTTAGGAGGATAACAGAAAAATCATATTGTTGAAATACAAAGAAATGTGCATATTATGGCAGGAGGTATTAAATTGAAAGCCAAATTAAACCGTTACAAATACATAATTTTACTTGTTGATAGAAACATGAGAATTCATGAACTTTGCAGTTTTGTTGGGAAATTAGTTGTCGAAAAAAATGTAATTGTATTAATGTGAAAGTTGATAACTTTGAAGGCGAAGAATATGGTCCTTATGAAACGAATTTAGAATATGGTCCTTATGAGCGATAAAGTATAATATTATTCAGCAAATTTTTTGTATTCAATTTTGTTGGAAATGCTCTCAAATGAAATATTTTTTTAATTTTCGAATTGCAAACACCAAGGGTTAGAAATTTTCTTTAATTTTTCAAATAACTTCACTATAAAAATTTAATTCAAACCTCTTTTTTGAGTTAAATACAATTTGAATTTTCTAATAAAGCCCTCATTTTTTCAGTAGCATCACCATTATAACATTATATACTCAAATATAAAAGCACTAATTTAGATACATCATTATATTTTATGCTTTATAAATGCTATACGGCACGAATTCTGAATTAACTCAAGCATATTTCAATCGAAATCTAATGTAGAATACTCCAAAGCTAATATGCTTTTTAAAGCAATCTAACATGATTTTCGATTTTCAATTCTTGTAATATTTAAAAATATCCACTTTGTCATATTTCCACGTCTCTTTTTATTTTTAAGAAAAAAATTTTGTTTCTGTTCTTTTTGAACCTAAAAACCTTTCAAACTAATATTTATAAATATATATGTATATAAAAATAAAAGAAAATAAACAATTTTTCGTACATATGTTTTGTATACTCACGTATACTGTAATGTAGGACGTATGTGAAAAAAAATTTTTTAACCTTGTTATGTTGAGTAATAAAAGGGTAAATGTTGCCGTTCTTTTCTTTTTTTTGTTTGTTGTTGTGATGTCGAATTTTTTGCTCTTAAGGGTTTTTTCAATATTTTATCATTCATTGATTAAATTTTGATTACCATATTTTTCCATTACAATGGCAGTAATTTTGTTTTCGAATAATTCTACTTTCTATATAATATAAATACATATGTAAATATATTTATTCTATCTACATGTAGATATAGGTTATTTCATATAGGAAATTTAATGTATGTTTGTATTATATATGTTTGTATTTCGCTATTAAATATCGAACATTTCCAAATGAGTTATTTTGTATAAAATTGTTTATTGATCCTCATAGATTTGTTAATTCACATTATCAATGTGTAATAAAATATATTTTTATGAAGAAATGTCTGTTTGTAATAGAGGGTTATATGACCCAAACATTTTATTGATATGTTTTCATTTCAGGCAAACGTAAACTTAAGTTCATATAATTTTATTTATTTGTCATTTTTACTTTCATCTAATAGTTATAAAAATAAAATTTTTTTGTAAATAATAAGTAAAAATTTATTGTAAAATAAATTCAAAAAATTATATGAGTTATATAAGGCCCGATTTCATATTTTTAAGTATTTTAAGGACTTAAGTATGAGTTAGATTCGATATATACATCTAGGACCGCCATGATTCATGCACAGAATTTTCTATTTGCTTTTACTTCTTGAACAAATTTATCATTGGGGAAATTTCACTCTTTATTATTTCATTTAGCCTAAAAGTATGCTTATATTTCTGATATTTTTTTGCTTGAGCATTTTTGTTTCAAAGCAATTCAAAATAGAATTTCGCATTCAAAATATTTGAATAACTTATATTAAAAGTGCAATGTCTATTGCAAATTTTGCCGAAATTTGAAAACAATTCCCTTTTGTTCTCTTTAAAGTGTAATTTCCCATACATTATGCATTAAAAAAAAACATTGTCTCTTTTTAAATTAAGTATAATTTTAACTGCACGTTTATATTTCCGTAAAGAGGAAAAAGAAGAGAATGTTGTAAATCAATGAAGTAAAAATGAAAGAATTTATACGTAATTTTCATTTTTTAAATACATTTTTCAAGTAGTTTTTTATAAATGCATAAAAGCGTTACTATAAAATATCCTTAAAACGGTCACACTTAAATTACACTATACACATATTATATTCTTATTTGGTAGGAGCCTAAATTGCTGCAAAATTACGTAATGCTCTTGGTTCTTATTCAAACGTAAAACTATTCCGTAAGTAGTTTGATGAAGTTTGTAATTCTGTACAACGTAGTCTTATATACGAAAATCGTGTTGTTAAGCTGTCGAAAAATAGTTCGTAACTATCCGTCTCAACTACTCCTGTGTAAATAGACTGGTGCATTTCAGAGTTACGTTTTACTTTCCGGATGCTTTAAGGTTGTGAACAATCTTAATCATTCCACATTTGTAAAATGAAATCAAGTATTAAAACATATAAAAATTAAATTGGGAGTACTCAAAATTTTTATGGAATTTAAAATTGTTAAAAAAACTTGAGTAGAAAAAAAAGGTCTTAAAATTTTGTGAAACCCCATAAAAAATGTTTTTCATTTGAAATTCAAAATTTTTAATTTTTTTCTTTAGTTTTCAGGTAAATTAGTTTTTTAGCTTGTTTACCTTTTGCTTTATTTTCCTTTATATTTCAAATAATTTTTTTACTTGTATATGGTTATGATTTTGTATTGCTTCAGGAATATTAAATTAAATTGCACTTAAAAATTTTAAAGTTAAGGAAAAAATTATGTGTTACCCTCTATTCTAAAAATTCATAATTTAAATAAATATTGTTTGTTAAATTTCGTTTGAAAACTAAAGAAATTTTAAGAAAAATTTTTAATATCTTTTTGTTCTTTTGCGTTCCAAAAGTGCCTTAACTGATAAATTATTCTTAAAGTATTAATGTAGAACGTGACTAAAGAATTTTCAAGGATTTGAGAAAATCTTGAAAATTTTTTTTTTACTTTAATTTTTTTTTACACTTTTTCTTCTTCTATATTGATATCAGTAAAAAAATAAATCCTTGAAAAAATTGGTCGGAAATTTTTTGACACCTTTATGTAGGTTATTATTGACTGTTATTTGATATCTGCTTTAAATATTATGAAAACCCTAAAAAAAAAAAAAGAAAAATAAAATGGGATTTTTATTTTTTTGCCGTCATTTTCTTCTTTTATAACAATATTTTTGCTTGCTTGTGTATTCATAAATGATTCATTTAATTTCATTTTAACCGTCTTTTATATCCTTTGAGTATAAAAAAAATTGTGTTAAATTAACAGTTTATTTTAATGTAAATAAATTTGTATATGTGTATATGAAAAAATAAAATATTTTTAGTTTTATATTTAGTGTCGATATATGTGTGCAAATTCTACATGTTGTGTAATAAAGACCCAATGAAACTATCCTTTGAGATTAATTTTTCTTTGAAATAGAATTTTTTTTTTTTGTTAATAAAAATCATAATGAATTTGAATCGAATTGCAAGGTTTTGCAAAGTAGCACATTTTCAAATGAAAATATTTTGTAATTAATGCATATTTATAAATTGTAGTATAAAATTGCATATTTATAGGGGCTGTGACAAATTGGTGTAATTACTTGCATTTATCTAGTATCTTCAAAGAAATAGATTCTTGTAAATTGGAAATTCTTACTGAAGATTCATTTGTTAACATATAAAATTTTATAGTTTTTCTCAAGGAAAAGTGTAGAAATTTTGTAAACAGTTACACGAACAGAAATGAATGAATCAAATTTTTAAGCTTATTTTTATGTGTAATTATTTTGGAAATGTGCTAAAAATCAACTACTCATTGATGAATGCGACATTATTCTATATGTTTCTTCACATTTATATCGAAGTTTGACCACATACACACATATACTGATATATATATATTTATTTCGTTTATATCTACAATATTTAATGAAATATTTGGATTTAGTATTACATACGACAAATAGAGAATTGGCTAATATAATCCTAATATTGTACATTTTATATATAAAAGAGCTTTTATTACTCATATTTACACAATATGTACACATGTATATATACGGATTTTATTAACTGAGTCAGATGCTAACCATCACAAATAATTTTTTTCTTTACTTAAATTATAATTAAATTGTTGATTCAGGTTAAAACCAAAAGGTTTTTTTTATTTTTTCTTAGCCATATTGATAATAAATGTATTGAAAATAATAATATGTGCGAGTTGAAAGAACAGATTTTTGTACATATATGTAAGTATATTCATACATATATACAATAATTATTAAGAAATTGGAGCCTTTACATTTATAATATTTCTCTAAATAACATTGAAAACTTATCCTTTAACTAAATAAAATAACAAAATTCTTAAATAACTCAGATTTGTTATTTGAGAATTTTCGAATAGCATTTTTGAAAGAAAAAAAATTTATGGCAGATGCCAAAATAATTATTAAGAATTTGTTGAAAGGAATGTGATATAGATTATTATTATTGAAAAACAAAAATTCAACTGGCTCACAAACGCATATTCCAAATTTTCTAATTTATAAAGAGTTTTGAAATTTAGGGAATTTAAAGAAATGCTCTAATATTTTGCACACTTTTGCTGTAGAGAATAAAAAGCAGTGAGTTATATTCGAGGATTTTTTTCATCGGTATTTTAATATCAGTATAGAAACAGATGTACCACGAAGGTCCTGAAGGTGGACGTTATATTGTTACTCTCTCTACCTTAGAGATTCTAATATTTAATTTGAATCTCTTAATTTTTGAGTAATTTAGTAATTTTTGCATGTCATTTGTATATAAAACGAATAATAGTACACCCAAAATTTTACTCTGTGGAACTCCTAATGATACTTCAACTTTAATAGAAGCAGCATTATATTAATTTTTGTTTGTTGCATTCTCTTATTCAGGTGATGACTTAAATCATTTTAACTCATTACTTTAGCATTACACTTGCATCTATACTAATTCACTTGGAGCTTTATAAACAAGAACGATTTTCGCAAAAAATATCGAACAAAATATTCTTAATGTATAAAAGAAGAAGAATGTTAATTAAGTTTCCATCCTATATAATTCTACTATTATAAAATAATTCTATTTAATTTTATTTCTCAATAATTCTATTAATTCGCCATTGCTGATTCGATTCTAAATGTACTTTACAATAACTTTATTGTTTTCGCAAGATATACGAGACATAATATTTTTAATAACATTTGTGCATTTTGTAAAGCCCCCGGTCTAATTACATATACATATATTTTATTATTGTTACATATTACAACTTGAATAAAATAAAATACTTACAAAGTTTGTAAATTGAAATGTGCATACAGATGTAATAATGGTAAAAGTACGTGCTTATGTATTTATTTTATATCAACTTATACATACTTATATACATGTACAAAAATGATTTCTATATGAAAAATTGAATACACGTTTTGATCTTATGAATCAAATGAAATTGGTAGATTACTGTGGTAAATGTGGTTTATCCAATATGATATTCTGTATGAAATTCCTGTGAAAGATTAAAGATGAAGAAATTATTTTTTTTTCATTTCCGTTTTTTCTGCAACAACCAGCAGAATTTTTTTTCCTGAATATTGACCCAAAACTTTTATAATGTAATTTACAACATATTTTGACCATTTATTATTTATGGTTTAGATATTATAAAAACATGAATATTTTATTAAGGTAAATTCTCAATTTGTAAAAGGTAGCAAAGTGTTATTGAAAATTTTTTGCGACTGACTCAATAAATTTTATGAAAAATGACAAACTGTTGAAAAAAAATAAATTTTATTGTCAAACTCTACCTCAAACTTGTTAAATTAAATTAAAGTATGAGCGTGCTTACAAATGAGAGAATAATGAATGACTCTCTTCAAATTTGTAAACATATCATTTTTATTTATAGGAATTTTAAAAAAATTTACTGACGTTTATTTCCTCTGTTTGTTGTTGCATTATTTTGTGTCGTTAAATTTGTTACGTTATGTTGGGTATTGGGGCCTATTTCAAGAAGTTAATCAATGAAAGATATATTTATAGCAAAAATTTAAAAAATCTTATTATGGATACTAATCATTTATATAATTTGATTTGTGTATACAATAAAAATATAGGATTTTTTACGATAAATATTACTATCATTTAGTGACCCCATACTTAGAATAAATCCCACTATTTACATATAAACGGCAACATCAAGATTTAATTAAATAGTCTGATGAAAATTTATATATGTAAACAATATTTGACATCGGACATTGTTTGACAGCAAATAACAAAAATAACTCTATTGTCTTCAGATATTTTAGCAGTAAAATGGCGATAATTAATTTTTTTTTTTTAGAAGTTTTGAATAGTAGTCAACTGATTTTTGTTTTGGTTAGAATTTTCGTAGCAAATTGTAAAATTTTAACGTAAAATCTAAGCTTAGTAATTAGATAGGTAAACAGTCATCTGATTAAGTTTTTGCTTCTGTTATTGTGTCAAATTTCAAATTTCATTTCATTTCTAACTAAAACAACACCAACGAATCCGTCACATTCTTAAAACGCATACATGAAAATATTTTCAAGTTATGATTGATTAATTATTTTTATGCTTTGAATCTTCAAAAGGACGAATGGTTACTGATTGTACACAAATATTAATTCGATAAAAAATACCAAACATTCCTTAAAAAAAATTCGAAAGGGCATTTATGAAACAAGAAATTTTTTTCAACAATTTTTTTATATTGGTTGTTAATAATAGAGAGGTTGTTAATTAAAACATTTCTTTAATATTTTATTCAAGCTTTTTTTTAATAAAGTTGTTTATGAATACAAGAAATGCTGGATGCTGGTTATTTAAAAAAAAATGTTAATTTTTTACATTTTTTGAATTAAAATTTTTTCTTTGATATTTGGTTTTCAGAGTAAAATTTTATTTTTTGAATGCGGGCTTTCTCATCGGATTTCTTTTTTTTATCTGGGTTTATAAGAAGGAAACGTACATTTTTTGCAATTTAATTGGACCTTAAATTATCTGATAAAACAATTTTGATGCAATTTCTGTCATGTTATTTTCTTTTTGATTTAATTTTGATTTTCTTTAAAATTTTAGTGTAGGAGCCTGATGTACAAGGTTTTCTTTAAAAATTGCATGATATTGCGAAGAAAATCACATTTTTTGATTTTCCAAAAATGTTTTAATAACAAAATGAATAATGACATGGATAGTGGAAATCTTTATGGTATACAGTGATGATTTGAAATGAATTTAATCAGTTCTTTCCTGAAAAATTTAATAAATTTTTGAAATATAAGTGAAATTTAAATTGAAGTATTGGAAAAATTCTGAAAACAAGTTTAAGGAATTTTCATTTATTAGTGAATTTGTTCTAGAATTAAATGGAAAATTTAGCATATATTTAGGGGAAACCAAATTTTCTAACGAATTTCGCGTTAATATTCCTGTGTTTTTAATTACTTTAATTTGAAACAATTCGGAATTGCATAATTTGAACTAAATTTTGGTTTTTTATATATTTGAGCACGAAAAGTACTTGTTGTTCAAATAATCAAATTAATTTCTATATAGATTTAGACTGTTTTGTCTTAATGCCACAGAAGTAATACATAAATTAAATAAATTATAAGGTTGACTCTGTCATTGGCTCATGTTTTCTAATGTCGGCTCCACTAACTATTTATGAACTCTTCACTAAAATTTTTTTTAAACTTCTAGTGAACTTTTCAATAAAATTTTTTATTTTTAATAAAATAAATATGATTTGACTGAATTTGACTGAATTACAAATTTTTAAAGAAACATTAAGATTTAAGTCACGAAAAATATTTGCTTCATATTTCAGGAACACGTAAAAAAGGTTTATTTTTTTTTTCATGTGTACCCAAATCACACAGCCATTAAAAATTTATGTTCCTACATTTATTCAATTTATAAATTCAATTTTATAAATTCTAAAGGGATTTTTAGAAAAAATGTATTTTATTTGACAAAAGCAGGGAAGATACAAGGATTGTAATTTTATTTGTGTGACGATTTTAAAACCTGCCTATTACAAGTATTGTATAACAATGAGTTTTATTATTGAAGGATCAAAGTAAAGCAAAAAATAAATCTAAGAAAACAAAAAAAATGTAAATATATGCAACCAGATTTCCGTAACTACGCGTAAAATAATTAAAGGCTTATAATTTACGTAAGAATTTGAGGATAATAAGGAAATTTTTTTTATAACTGAAACTTAATAAAGTAGCGTAAAAATTAAGAAACGTTTGCCATAGTGCTAAAGTAGAATTCTTAAATGTTTCAGAATCACTCGTTTTGTTTCGATTTCAATCGTCTCACTGTGATATCGTATCGTAAATGAAACGAAAATTTGGTAATACCATTTTCTTTTCGTTTTTAAATTTAGATATGAAAATTTTTTGACCTTTAAACTTCATATTTTTTGACAAATAAGCACAAAGAAATTTTATAAAATTTTGAAATTTTAAATAAAACTGAAGTTCCTATAATTTTCGGTTTAAAACTGTCAAAAGAATGTTTTCTTAAAATTGTCATTCAACTCAATTTTAGTCTCAAAAGTTTTACTTATTTATTATTAAATAAGCAAAAACTTAAAAGTTAAATGTTAAGTGGTGTGGGTTATTTAAATTCTTGTATGATTTTTTAATTTTCATTTAATAATATTACGCCGTCGTCATTATTTGAATAAGCAATATCACACCAAATGCATAAATAATAAATATTTTCAAATTTTAAAGGTTACACACTTTTTACATTTGTGTATTCAATCCATATGTGTGCGTGTAAAATGTCAAATCTATAAAAACTATTAAAAATTAATTTTTAAGGTAAAATACCAGAATTCTGCTGAAATGGCACTTCGAGGTCTTAAAAAAGCTTACATATCGTAAATATCGTAAACAGCATTTAAATTTTTTTCCAATATGGGACTAGGAATTTTTTGTTTTAGCACATTTAGAGGTGTACACTTTGTAATAATTTAAAATGAGCTTTGATTCGATAAAAATATATTCGATATTTAATAAATATAAAAAATTCAACGTCAAATAAGTGTCAAGTGCAAAGTTGAATTGTTGGTGTAATAAGCCGTAAGACTTTATTTATTGTTAATGATTCATTGCCCTTATGTAGTATTTGGTATATGGTGTAGTCAACTTGAACACAATGAAACTATAAAGTTTTATAAAACTTTTTAAGGTAGTCTAAAGGTAATTAAGTTTTCATGGTAAATAATAAAGAATATTCGATGTGTTAGTAATTATGGCAGTCACTGTATATGGATAATATGTCATACTTATTTTTAAATTTATTTTACTTAATTATTTAAATTCGTATCTTTAAATTTTAAGGTTTTGTTTAAGTTATTCAGTTGGAAAATTTCACAAAAGACATTTTGTTTTTGTGTAAATATTTGATTTCATCATACACAGCATGTTTAAGTTTTCAAGAATTCTTCAGTTTACATAACAAAACTAATTACTTTTACATTTGTAACTTTTAATTATTTTTCTTACTATTCTGTTTGTTTATTTGTTTGTATTGCTTTGTAAAGGTGTTTTTTATATTTTTAACTTTCAAATTGTATGTATTGAGGATTTTGTTTCATGAGGTTTATGTTGAAATGAATTTTACTCTCAAGTTTTAATGTAGAAAATTATATAAAATGTGGTAATCTTAGCTTTGATACATAAGTTAGAGTAATTACAATTTATTGTGTACATGTAATTCCATATACACACACACGCAACAGTCATTAATTATAGAGGATGCAAAAAGGTAAACCATAAAGCATATGAAATAACGTTAAGAATTTTTTGATAAAAAATTATATATTGTATAAGAAGCAAAATTTAATTAGAGCGTAAGAGTAATTGTTTATATTTATAACTTAAGCAAGTGAAACCCAAGTGTTCTCACTATACTATTCTATTCAGTAGAATATAGGTGTAAAATTTAAAATTGTGACTTCCTACCCATATGATTTATTAGAAGTATAATTTCGAGTTAATGGCGTTTTATTTAAAACATAACTGCTGGCATTAAATTTAAAAAAATTTAGAGTAAAAGATTTTCGGAAAGTGAAATTGCAATTCGAATAACTGCTTATAAAAATTTTGAAATAATATTTTCGAATGAATAAAAATTATTTAACTATAGAGAAATAACAAAATTTTTATTGCAAACTTCTTGGAATTTAAAATTTTATAGACTGTCATTTACGTATTCTTGTGTTTAAGTTCGTTTTCCTTGAATTATTCTTTTTATTAAAGAGCTTACAGATAGAAGATACGATTTGTAATTTTATTTATGTCAAAATTAAATATTATGTTAGAATAATTTCCAAAAAAAAAAAATTATTAATTCTACTTTGAAATATTTAGGACAGTAATTCTCAAACTTTTCTATGTAAATTGCGATACCCAGTCAAAATATTGCGGAACTCATTTAACATTTATAACATTTTAAATAACTAAGTAAAATAGCCTTATATATTAAGAATTGTAAATAAAATTTACTTAAATTGTGAATAAAATTTGAAGTAAGGAAATTTAATAACGTACTGACGTGTTCGTCGAATCCAAATTTGTGGTTAATATAATGTTGACAAGCAAGTTGTGGTAAATGTATTGTGACAATAGAACTTAATGTGTCATATAACTAGCGATACATCGACTTATTTGTCAAAATTACGTATAAATTACATTGACTTATTTGTACGTATAAATTACATTTTTATTTTTCAATTTCTGAAATTTTGTAAGAAACCTAAAGGCCGTATTCTTGATGCAACTGTTGCACTTAGATTGTTATTTAATCTATAGAAATTTATAGTGTGAAATGCAATATAAGAAATTTGAAATTGAAATACGAGTATTATGGAATTGTATTTAAACTTCATATTTTTAATGCAAATCATATTACAAAACTGAATAAATTTCAAAATTATTGCGTCAGTATCTTCAATATTTTCTTGTCACCATACTTAAAGTAAAATGAATTTATTTTATAAAAAATTTTTTAAGAATTTATCATGCTCTTTGATATTTATTTTTTTTTTTAATAAATTGTATAAAAATTTTAATTTTCGGAAATCAACATCGTGCGTATACGGTAAACCAAGAATGTATTTTAAAAATTTTTCTCTTGAAATCAAATATGTGAGTATTTTGAAAATATTATGATGAGGAATTTTTAATAAATTTGACATATCTTATTATATAGAGCTTTGAAATTATATATGTACATACATATGTATGCATATTTTTGGTGGAACGTTATTTATACACAAATATGCTTTGATTAAAAAGCTGTTTAATTTTTTTTATTTCTGTCATTATTCAAATGTCGAAAATTTTCTCTTTGGAATATTATTCTTTTTAGTTTATTTTTATACAAACTCAGATTTAATACTTTTTTTCAATAGGATTGCTTAATACTTTAACATTTTTCAAATATATCAGTTTATTGGAGTCTTAAAAACACACCTTAGAAAGTTTAATTTAGAATGCTACTGCCCAACTTTCGAATATAGAACTTGTGGAAGGGGGAGCGGTTTTACCTCAACCGTTAAATGTGCAGTTTGAGAGAGTTCGGATTTAAAATACCATCAACATGAGTGACTGTACAATTATGCTGGTAGAGAGGTGATTATTTTGGAGTTAGTACACAGTGAGTAGTCTGTGGCGATATTTTCTGTACTTAGCGGAGTAGTTTCCTATATAGTTGCATACTGACCTCATAATTGCAATCAGTATTCCGTACATAATGGGTGCTTATACGTAATAAACGAAATATTGAGGGTATCTTTGTTTCTTTGTCTATATAACGTCAACAATATATTGGCTATATTGTTACATTCTATTAGTAAATTTTCTTCTTTGTGTTTTGTTTGCAAAATATATTTACACAAATCAAATTAGGCTTATCATATTAACATTGTATTAGACCGTATAACAGATTTTTGCTTCAAAGTTTTGTGTTTTCAATATAAAAATTCCCACACGATTCACATTTTCATAATAATTTTTAGTATTAGTATATTTTTCTAATTGTTTATTTTTGTAGATGCTTCTTTTACTATATTGAAATGTTGTCACTACGTGTGTCATTTGTGTGTTTACAATAATATGAATTAATATTATAAATATCAACACGTGTAATATTTTTGAAATTCTATACGGAAAATTAATTATTTTGTAATAATTATGTAATAATTTCGTAATTATCATTGAAATTGAATTATTAAAAAATTATTTTTTTTTCTATATTTAAGTAATAAGATTACAGAACATAATTAGATTTTTCATTAGAAAAGTAAAAGTACCAATACATACATACATAATATAATTATTGCGAAAACAAGCGTGCCGGCATCAAAATATAAATTAAAAATTTAATAATATTAAAATGGTTTAATGTGACACGAAAGTCAAAAATAAGTAGATTAATGACAGCTTTCATAATAAATACCATGTATAAACATACAAACATGCGTATTATATAAAAGGAAATTAAAAATTAATTAAAATTTTAAGTTGAAAAAAATAAAAATTTAAGTAATTTTTTTTATTTTTTTGTTTTTTTTTCTATGGAAATTAATTTAATATAATGTTGCTGCCTGTATATGTGAAAACAATTTCTTACAACTGTAATTGAAACAATGGAGACGTTTTGTAGCATTTTTCTCAATATTCATTTTGAGAAATTTTTCTACTACAAGAGCATTTCACTTAAAAATCGTATTTCTGCTTTAAAAAAAAGGCAACAAACAAAAAATCTCTGGATTAAAGCGATTATTAAGGTTTTTTGTTGATTTTTGGAAGATTTTTCTGTTCCTTACTTAATTCTATACCTTTATTTGTGATTTATGAAAAGACGTACTATATTATTGAATATTAAATTTTCTGTATAATATTCATTTTGAAATTGACATTTATGTGGAAAATACTCCATTAGAAAATAATTTATTGAATAGTACGAAAAAATTATGTTTTTAGAAAATGATTTGTAATTACAGTTACAGTTATAGCAATACTCATAGAATACTTCAAATTCTGAAAGTAAAAGTTAATCGTCTTAAAAGTTTTTCTTCTGTCAAATTAAAGAGTCTGTCAAACCAACTCGCTTTATTATTCTGTCAAATCATTTCATTGGAAAATCAAAAAAAAATTTTTCAGTCTCTCAAACGTGTGTGTTTAAATAAATATTTCAATGATTAATGTCATACATGCATTATGTAGATCAATTGTACAAAATAATATATGCATTAATTTGAAAATATTTTAGATATTCTATTTTCGTTTCTCTTAATATTGCAATTGCAAAATTCAAATTTGTTTGAAAGCTGTTGACTAAGCGCCGTCTTAAAAAAGTTGCATGTTCTATGTACGTAAAGTACATAGTACCTACTGATAAATTTGTTTTTCAAATTTGACATTTAAGAGAAAAGAATGTACTATCATTTTTAAAAACTTAAAATTTTTATCAATGATTTTGTTGATCAATCAGCTTTCCTAGTGATTTCGTTGATTGAAACGAAATGTTACAAATATTTAATAAAACAAAAGCAATTCAACAGGAATTTGCAAAGTTCAAAATTCAATTGTTTTAATAATTTGGAAAATTTCAATTTTTAACTTTGGATTTGTTTTGTTTATAGTTTTAAAGATTTTTACTTTGTACGTTTAGCCTCATCTCTTTTTATCATTCACAAATATAAAATGTGACATGTGGATAAGTTTTCTTTGTATTCGTAAGTTTGATTCGTAAGAATGATTAAAAAGATTCCAAATAAACCTTAAATAAAAATTCATTTTATAAAAAGATTTGATCAAATTTTATTGGTTTTTATTGAAACAATTTATTCCTACTTTGTTAAACAATAAATTGAAACGAAAAAAAAAAAACTTTTCAAGAAAATTAATTTGACCCAAAATTTGTTTATTTAAACTACCTTTTAATTCCTTAGAGAATTAATGGAGTTCAAACCTAAAGTTATTCCTAGAAAAGGAAATGACTACGTACGAAGAAATTTTTAATTTATTATTGTTTCTGAATAGTTTACTTTTTCTAATATGAGAAAATTTGTAGTTTTTATGGAAGAAATGTTTACGGGAGCGGGGAATAATAAATTGTGGTATAAGATTTTGTTTGCTATATGACATTGAACAAAATAAGTTCGAATATTTTAGTAGCATTCCTGTTATTTACAAATTCTAAAATTTCATTTGATTTTATCGTGTATTTCAGGTGAAATTTAATTAGTTTTTGATTTAAAATGTAGATTTTAAGGTTTTATATAAAAATTACATTGTATCCAAAAAAATGCATTCTATGCAGCCGAAAATAAACTTTAATTTAACAAATACACAAGTTTATTAAGACCTGAATAAATCTGATGAAACAAAATCAAATCTCGTATATTTTATTTTAGTTACACATTAACATACATCGTACATTCACACGAATAATAGAAAAGTGCACAACAAATTATAATTAACAATTAATTAATAAGAACTTACTGTAATCTGTAAATTGTATAAGTTGTAACACGATATCATTAACAAACAAATCATCAGAAAATCACAACATGCTACTGAAAGTTAATGGTCCATTAACGATCAAATAACACGAAACTTCCTGATATTTGTACGATTTTGTTTTCTCATGAAAAAAAATGTGATAATTACCTTTTCTCACTTATTACCGACCGCATTACATACAATACAGTAAGGGAGGTTATGTGATGGAACAAATTTCGCGTGTCGAGTTTTCAATGGAAACGTACTTCGCCATAGTAAGGGAGTCTGTTTTTGCAAGCGTGTATCTCAAGTTTGATTGAAGTGATTTTGACCAAATGTTTGTATAATAATAAGTATAATAGACATAGTAAGTTTCCGAAATGGTCCGATTTTACAGTTTTCATTATTTTTTAGAAGATATTCAGCCAATTTTCGTGTGAGAGTACGAGAAACCACCAAACCAGGATATTAGGTGTGAGCAATTGAACTTTTATTACGGCCAACCAATTTCATTGAAATTTAATATTTAAATTCAGGGTTTTATAAAACACTGAAACTTTAAAATTTTTAGGAATACCATGGATGAACTCGGAAACCGAACAAGGAGCCTATTTTACTCTTTTTATCATATCGAGGACACTAACTCACGGAATTTCTTAAATTTAATATTTGAGTTCTGTTAGCTTGGATGACATCATGCGGTCGGTTATGTGCTGACCACATAATTTTATTTTTTATTTTTTTCTGTGTACAGATTTTATTTTGTTCAAAGAAGTATATAAAATTTCAACTGTATATCTTAAAGTGCGTTGAAATTTTGTAAACGCATTGACGGACGGAAACTAAAAAGCACATTTGTTTTCCTATTTCTATGCTAAAATATAATAATTTTATACCTTCGAAATAGTAACGCACTCATAAGATTTTTTGGTGAGTTAATAAGTACTGGGATACAGAACGAAGCCTTCAAAATTCCTCACGCAACTAGTAGGAAACTTTAATAATGTTCATTTGTTTTGCTCCTATAATTTTTTCCGAAGTTTGAGGTCACCAAAGAGAAATATTTTGACATATGCATGTGTCGTAATTAATAAAAGATATTCGGAATCTGTGCTTTGTTTTGCTGTTTTACTAGGTAAATAAACTTTATTACTAACGTAGTTAAATAGAATTTTAAGGATATGAAAAGGTTACTTCCACTATGATGTAATTTTAAAACTTATGACATATTTTGTGATTCCTTTTCACATTCACAAGAATATTGTAAGTCTAAAAAAAGTTTTATTTTTTTATAAAATTAGTGTCAGAATTTTTTTCTTAAATTTTGTATAGAAAACTTTTTTAGCTTTTTTTTTGAAACTTCCACATGTTTATTATGTGTGGATATTGATTAGAAAACTTATTAAATTTTTTTTATGTTAACAGATCCCTTATCAGATGGTTCTTTATAGAGTTCAAATGAAGTTTTATATAGAGTTTTATAAATTTTTTGAGTTTTGTAAAAGTTTTGAACATATGCTGAAGAACACTATTAAAGGTCCTTTTATACTTATAGGCAGTGATATATCCTGAATCATAAGATAACATAACTTGTGCAGATAAAAGACAATATTAAATTTGGATGATAACGAAGAATTTTTGGTTCACAATTTTTTGTTGAATTTCTCAACTAGAAGATAAAATATTTTATTTTATTTACTTTTTTTAGTTACTTATTTAATTTTTTCTAAATGCCATTCGACTTTTGTCAATTCCTTAACAGCCATTTGATTAAAAAGAAATAAACATCGAATGTTATTCATAGAACACAAAAAGCATCGGCCGATTGTCATTATTCTTCTGTTAATTACAGCGACAAAATATTACTTTCAAAATTATAAGCATATTTTAATTATTACCGATAGCGTAGAGTAGAATTAGGGAGACTATGTGATTTCACCAAATTTCGCATATCAAATTTTCAGTGGAAACATACTTCTCTATTGTAGGAAAGCCTGTCAGTGTGTCGCTCCGTGTTTGCTCATGTTTGTTTCGATTTCGGCTGAACTGATTTCAATGAAATCTTATACTTGAGTTTATTTCGATTTTACAATTTGTACGATATTTAGGAAACTAATTGAATAAATTTGTTAAAATTTGATGTTTGGGTTCTGTTTGCTACCAGAAGTAACTAACAAATTCGGACGGTACAAAGTAAATTTCCCATAATAGTCAAAATTATACATATTTTTCTGGGTAACTTACCGAAAAACTTTCCAGCGTCCTCTAAAAACTAAACTTGCCAATACATATTTCGATCTATTATATGCTGACCACATAAAATTTTTTGTGCATACTCGTATTTGACCAAACAGGATATTCACTTTTTTAGCATAACCTTGGTTATGGACGCCTAATTAAATATATCAAGAAAAAATTTAGTAATTTACATATTTTTTTTTTGAAAATCATCTATGGCTTCTATGTGTATAAGTGTGTATACCTGCAATTAAAGAAACAATAAATTATAAATGTAATTTTGATTAGAAAAATTTTTAACATTGTGTAAGAATATTTTACATTATGGACAAAAATAAGAAACTTTAAGTTATTAAAATTTTTCCTCTTCAGGAAAAAAAACCATTTGATTTATTACGACTTCAGCTTTCTTCGCAATTTCATCTTCATGTTTTTGTTTTAAATGTTGTACTTGGGTTTTAATTGTTTGCCTTTTCGTGTAGAGAAACGAAATAAAAAAAAAGGTAAATTTTTTTTTTAATTTCCATTTAAAGAAGTTTAGAAAACAAAGTTTTTTTTTATGGACTATGAAAAGTAGAAAAAATGGCTAACAGCAATAGAAACGTCAAAATTAATTCAAGGTATAATGATTATAATTAATAAAACAAAAAATTGTTTTTTTTTTTTTTTTAAGTTTTAGTACCTTCTCTGTGTATAAATAAGGTAAAATTGTAATAAGGTTTTTCTTTTTTAATTTTTCTTGAGGAATTTCTTATATATACTCGTATAGATATGAAATGCTGTGTTAATTATACAATTAAATATTTTTGATATACAATACCCTAAGGAAAAATAGAATATATTAAAATAACATAATTATTATTTATGAAACAGAGTACGGTAGTTGGACTAGAATATTAGAAATTTAAATTCAAAGAGAATCTTTTTAATTATTGAAATAATCCGCCCGGTTCTCTTAATTTTCTAATAATAAACCTCTCCATTTAAGAGGATCTTTTGTTTGTTCTCTTTTAGTGCGTACAAAAACCTTTGAATACATTACTCTTATTTTCTTTACTTTTGCAAGTGGAGAGAGAGAGAGAGCAATTAACACAAATTTGGAATACTGCAATTGAATAAATGAGATGAAACTGTAAATCGAAAAAAATTTGCGCTTCTTTGTTGAATTGGACTTGAACAGTTCTTAAACAATACCTGAGCAATACCTTTAAATTTGAAATACACAAAGCTTATTTATTCCATTTTTCTCCGTCGACACCCTTCGAGAAAGAAAGCTCAAATTCTATACACAAATCGACTTTTGGTATTAAAACTTATTTTTTTAGAAGAAATTTTTTTTCTAGCCCCATTTCCTTGCTCTATATAGCCTTTCGAGTTATCGCCTCCCAAAATTCTTAAAATTTGACAGTATCTTATACTACCGAAATTACATGCTTTTCGAAATTTCTAAAAAAGTGAAAATGTAACGGTAATTGCCATGCCATTAAAATATGTAATCCGCTAATTAAACTGTCCAATTCAACCATAATGTTAACACGTCTTTGAATTTTTTTCCTTTTGCTCATCCGAAATGTATGCAATGAATTGATATATTTAGGTATGTGAATACAGGTAATTTAAATAATGTCGTAGACTCTTTGCAAAATCAATATATTTGTTGATTAGAGGAAAAGTGTTACTTTACAAACCAATAATTGGTTCGATCTCACTTTTTTATTTTATTCCTAATTTATTATTGGTAAATAAGCCAATAATTGGTTCGATCTCACTTTTTTATTTTATCCCTAATTTATTATTGGTAAATAAGAGATAAAATTGTATCACAAGATTATGAGTAATTCTTCTGTGAACTTTTATGATAATTTTCGAATACCGTCAACTTTTTCAATTGACATTTCTATATTTATTCACAATATAATAATAAACAGGTGGGTAATTCCGTTATGTAGATTTTAATCTATTACTTATGTTGTTATCCCCCTGTTGTTATTTTTTCAAAACAATTTAAAATAATCCGTTAATTTTTTCAAGGTTACCTTTTTTTAAAAATTATATAAAATTATATTTTATTATTTAGAAATTATTTAGAAATTATTTAGAAATTGTATAAAATTTTATTTTAAACTTTTAATTGAAAAAGTTATAAAAAATATAAGAACTTTTTATAAAATGTTTTTTCTTATTGTGTAACAAAAGATTTTAACGATCTAAAATTAAAAATTTAAGGTTGAATAAAAGAAAGTTTTTAATTTTAATGAATAGTTTTTTTTTCTGAAAAAAATATTTTATAATGTAAAATAAATAAAATAAAGTTTTTGTTTTTAAATTTAAATTTTTAAAATTCATTTCCAAAATAATATTTTTTATTATTGTGAATTATAAAAAAAAGAAATTTAAATTAGATATGATTGAAGTTAATTTAATCAATGGCAGGCAATGGTGAAAAATGGAAATTTTGAGGCCAAGAGAGTTTTTTTTCCTCAAGGTATGAAAATTAATTTAACAGAACAAATTTGGAAGGTGATGTTTTAACATTTACTTTATTAATTGACATGACGGTATTTGTATAATCAGTGCAGCTTGAAAATTGTAAAATTATGACAAATTATTCAATGAGGCTTTTTTCGTTTTTTCCCTTCTCACACCGAACTGTATAGGATCCTTTGCGATTCCCATCCCCACATAGCCTCCTCATAAATTGCTGTATAGTACCCTCCTTAAATCGCGAGACTTTCATCGGAGTCACAAAACTGCTATCGAAACATTTCAGTCGTAGACGAGCAACCACCTGGCATTTGCACAATAAGTGGTCTAACGTAATTTTCATCGAGCACATCCACTAATAGTCTGAAATCTGGCTAAACAAGTGCTGACAATTTTTCAATTTTTTTTGCAAACGAAGAAAGCTAAAAAACGAGCACTAATATTAAGAGCTCTCTAAATATTTTATATATGTAATTATTTTAATTAAAATTGAAGCAGAAACGTTATTTTTTAACTTGTTGCTAATGTCTTTTAATTGCGGAGGACGGGATAGTTTTTAAAATAACTCATATAAAATATCATTAACAAGTTTTTTTTCATAATTAATTACAATATGAAGAAAATGTATGTTGTATATTGTGTTCTTTGATCTCGGTTTGAATATGAAAGCACCCACATATAATTGCTTACATTGACTAAATTCCATAGAATTTTATATATGGCATTTTAATTTACAAAATATGATGATTTTGTGAATATGTATATGTTACTTGATGACATTATAACAGCTTAATATTTATTTATATTATTATTGTGATGATACATGAAAATGCTGTACATACAGATGTACATATTATATACATATAAATATAAAATCACATCTCCAAATATTAGTCACATACAGTCATATTAAGTTAAGTCCAAATAAACATTAATGTAAAATGAATAAAATATACAAATAATTCTGTGGCAACAAGACAAAGTGGACTAAATTAACTTTGTTAGAAAATCGAGATATAATTAAAGTAGTTGAATATTTCGCATTCAATTCTTAATTATTCATGATTCGGAGCTGTTTCTAAGGTCATTAAAATAATGTTGAAGAAAATACTCCTCGAGAACGGTCGACTTCGGTTTTAAGCAAAAAATAATGAAATACAAGCAGAATATAATGAAACAATTTGATAAAATTTAATTAACTCCGTCTAATTTTATTATTCTAAATCACTATTTGGAGCTTAGACAATTTTCTCTAATTGCCACACATAAAATGCTTAATATTTTTCTTCCTTATAGCTTAGTTAGAATGTATAGGTAATTATTACTTATATATAGGCATATATATTTTTCTTTTTATTCTTTTTCCGGTCCGTCTTAATGTAGAACATGTATTATATATTCATAAAATGGCACACAATCATAATTAAACAATTTGATATGTTCCAGCATAAAATATAATATAATGATGTATAATAAAAGATAATTAAAAAAATAAAGAGGATTTAATACATCAAACCGAAAGCTTTCCATGTCAAAAAGAGAAAAAATTTCTAAAAGTAAAAACGATCCTGTAATATTTAATGGTTTAAGTAATTCCAAAATGTTTGAATTGTAAATGATATGGGGATGCAATAATTATACTATCATTGTAGGGCAAATTTAATTATAACAATGAAAAGAATTCTTTGTGTCCTGTTTCTTGGAAAGTTTTTCATTAAAGAAACTTATTATTATGTCCAACTAAAAAATCTCTTTTCAATTCCGTCGTGGCATTAAAATTTTGCGCGTAAATTATGAATTTTACAATTGCAATACAAATTCACTCCGTTTTTTGAGTTTTTGAAAAGACTTTGCTTCGTCATTTGAATTTAAGCGGATCTAAACTTAACCGCCTAAAATTTAATCTCAATATTTTTCATGAACGGGAACTAAATTTTATATTTTTCCATTTTCTGTAGCTAAACCATATACACCATTCCAAGGTGAATACAATGCGGTATCGTTGTTCGGATTACCATCGCTCTTTCATAATAAAGCTCGTCTTCTTCTTTAGTTCTATAATTTGATTATGATTTAAATTATCCTGAAAAATTTAATGGATTGCATTTAAAATTAAGAAGTTAAAATAATTTTAATAATTTTAAATAATAATATTTTTAAAATCTGACAAGAGCCTTTGAAATTGCAAAAATTTTACAAATAAAAAAATTATTTTTAAAAAATTTTGTGCTGATTAATACAACCTTCTTTTAACCATAACTTGTTTTTATATTTACTCTACTTCTTCACGAATTCCACGTAATTCTATGGCCAAGTTTGTTTAACGTAAAAAACTCTATGGTTACATGAATAGAAGAGAATGATTAATTTTATTCTAAAAAAACATATTATGATCTTAATTACCGAGACATCTTTTTACGTTTCCATTTTCTCTACATAAATATAGAGCATCAGCCACATATCTTCTTCAAAATTAATGGTTATATTACAATTCTAGTGATTTATGATCCAAGAATATGGTCTTCTTATTTATTATTTTGAAGATTTTTTCTGACACATGACTTTCTTTTCGTATATGTCGGTCGTGCATATTTGTAATCTCTTTTTTTTTTAAGTATATAATAAAAATTTATTAAGGTGACTATAAAGAAACATTTTCAATATGGTAGGGACCTATTCAACAGTTCATTGAATTTTTTTTGTGAAATTCGACCCGCTTACCTAAAAAAAGATTTTGTTTGTGGTCAATTCAGTATTGATTAACTACAGGCAGACTTTTTGTCTGTGTACATTTCAACACCTGTGAGGTAATTTTTTTGGAATTTTTGGGGATGAACGTAATTTTTTAAGAATAATTGAAATTAGTTTTCATTCTTATCGTATTGCTGGTGTCTTTTATACAATCTTTTTATTTATTGATTTTCGAATTCACATTAATCTAGTCGCACATTTTAATGTCTTTAATCTAGGCACACCTTTCACATTATGTAGGCATATTCTATGACATGGGATTTCAGAATTAAACGCAGATATCGAATATTTTGAATAAAATTTATGGTTAAGCATAAAAATTTTTAAATTCTTTCTAAATCTTAAAGATTTGAAATCTCATTTCAAATCCTTGTAAATTTAATAATAATAATAATAAACATTAAAAAAAATCAATACAATAAATTTATCAGTTTTATCCTTTTATCCTTTTTTGTTATAAACTTTTAGAATCACCTTTTTTTAATTGAATTTTTTTATGATAATTTAATATAGCCATAGCACAATAGAATAAAATTTTATTTGATTAACTCAAACTTAGCATAATTTTATTCTTATGTCTAGAATTAAATAAAGTCTAGAGTTGTGAATTGAAAAGTCCTGACATTATGAATAGTACTTTTATATGTATACATATATATTTGCATATGTAAGCTTTAAAACAGATTTAATAAAAAAATATAAATGAATTAAATTTGATTTTTTATTCTTCAGTAGAAGAGCGCATAGTTTGTATGTATTGGTATATGAAATGAAGGTCATCGCATATATGAAGACTTCCTACGAAGGAAATGAATAAAATATAAATAAATTACTAATAATCTATAAATAAAATTTAGCACAATCTAGTTAACGTGGAACACTCGCATGAACATCCTTCGCATATAAACAATGTATGTATTGCAGACTGTAGAGTCCATAGATTGAATTATATGTAGATATTTGAAAATCTGTGGACTATAAAATAGGCATCATTTCATTGGATGATTTTTTGTATCTGATGAACACATTTAATTTAATATATTTTTAATTTGATTATACAGTAGACAAGAACAACTCCCATATTAAAGAAGATAAAATGAAATAAAGAATAAAAGTAGAATTTATTTTTTAAGTCAATAATATTTTTTTTTGGAAATGCTGTCAAAATTTTGTAATTTTTAAAGTGTTATACAATTATTTTTCTCCTTTAAATCCTAAAAATATACACAAGAAATTCAAAAAGTTTTGTCAGGCTTAATAAAATAAAAAAGATTTGCAAAATAAACAACTTAATGGAGAATAGAAATCTATGTAAAAATTTTTTAAATCTCGTAATTCCAAATACAGATTGTCATAAATTTTCATTTTGAATATTTAAACCTTACAATAATTTGGAAAAGGACCGTAATAAAAATAATTTTTAATACATATTCTTTCTCTATTTCACATAGAAGAAATTTTCAATTTCAATTGTTATTTAGACGTTCAAAACGTAGCTATAGTTAAAATCGCCACCATTTAATGAGAAAACAGAAGCGATGGTTAGTAGAGAGATTAGAGTGTATTATAGTGTGAAAGTACAATAAAATACCAAAAGAAATTGTGATATAATATTAAATTACTAAATAAATTATAGCATATAATATAAAAAATAATTTAAATTACTAGAGTGTGTCGCCCTAAGAGCACTTTTACAAAGACCAAGATCACATAGAATTACAATTGGAATATTCTAGTCGTCGGTCTCAAGCTATTGTAAACAACATTCCCCGAGAGAAGTTGATGAAAAAAAAAAACAATATAAGAGATCATTTCACGACAGCGCAACATACCAGATCAATGATCGGCTATTAATGACAGCTTATCTCTATAGGAGAGAAACCTGAGAAAATTATTGTTTGAGAATCGCTCAAATATGTAGAAATTGTCAAATCACTTTGTTTATTTGTCAAGTCATAATTTTACAAAAAATATTAAATTTGTATCTTTAAAAGATTACAATATATGTGTGCATACATTGTAATTGTATGCATATTACAAGCAAGCATACTGCTTCCTTCCACCCCTATGATAATTTATCCATGGAACTTTCCTGTATTTACATATTTCAAGAGGATTTCGTAAAAACTTTTGAAAAATAATGTCAGACAGCATAACGATGATCCTAATAAATCAATCGTATTCAAATCAACGCCATTTGTCCCAAATAAATCGTATCGGACATGTTTTGGTATTGAAGCTTTAATTTGCAAAAATCCTGTCAATTTTTCCTGTACGGAAACCTTCTACAACTATTATTATCTTTCTTACAATTAAAAATAATTCAATCGATTTTAAAAATAATTTTTATTGTATTTTCCCAGAAATATTTACAAAAGTTTTAAGTAGATAAGTTTTTTAACTCTAAGACGCCGTATTACTAAACAATTACAGTCTAACTTTACATTATAATGCATGTAATGAGAGAAAATCTTTTACAAATTTAAAAATAATTTTATTTTAAAAAATTCTTATACTGATGGTAAATGCAGGGCATTAGCATTAATCACTTAATACAAAAAGTTCAACTCTCTCTTTTTCGAAATTGTTGTTGTAAATAATTTTATGTGTTTATTATGGGTAGGTACATTGAATGTTTAATGTTGTTTATACTTACATATAAGTGCTTAAAAATAGAATGCACTTAATTTTAAGTGCATTTTTCAATTCAATAACCTTCTATAAAGTAACAGCATTAATAACAGAAAAAAAGGTTATTATTTTAGATAATGCACTTTGATGAAGTTTTCAAATTAAGTTTTCGTTGTTTTTTTTCAATTCAGTTTTACTTGATTTTAAATATGTTTTGACTTTTATTAAATATTTATTAAGCAGAAAACTTTTTTGTAATGCTTACAAGTGCTTTGTTTTTTAATACTTATACGATAATTTTAAATATTCGATTGTGGAAATTATTTTCCAATCAAATAATTATGGAAAACAATGAACTTGAATTAAAACCGAAAAATTATTTGTAATCTAACACATGTCTTTTATAAAATAATTTAAAATTATTTAAATATTGCATACTTATAGGAGAACGTCGAAAAATAAAGAAGTGTTGGTTGTAAGTTTGACAGTCAACTAGATGAGTTAAAACTTAAAACAATAGATTTTGCAAGAAGCGGGTCTTTGCCTTAGTTAAAAAGAAATAAGTTGCCGAAAATTCAATATTATCTAATAGCAGAAGGCGATAATTCGATAGGGGCAGTACATTGAAGTAAATTACGAAATTAATAATGGCGCTATATTTATTAATGTAGTTAATGTACGCTTGTGGAGAAAACTACGATCAATTTAAAAAACCATTTTACAATTATGACATATGCCTGTGCTTCAACATGGTTGAGTTGGAGAGCCGCTATACTTCTTTCTTTGCTGGATTCTAAAAATATTTTTTCTCGTTTCGAAAGGAGGGAAGAGGACAGATAGAGAATTTTGTTTTTAAGAAATAATTATCTTGCTCAGAAATTTTTTTGTACAAAAGAAAGGCCTTGTCGTTAATTATCTGGACGTTAGAATAAATTTTTTTTTGCAAAATTGAGAAAAACAATTGAAACATCGGGCGGCTGGACATTAAATTGAAATCCACCTTAACAAATACCTTTTTTCTAAATTTGTTGGAAACGTGTTAAGAATTTTCCCGATTCCTTATATTTTTTCCACTTATGTTTTATAAAAATATTAAAGCATAATTAAATTTGTACATTATTTTTTTTTTTGATTCTAGGGTATTTAAAAAGGGAATGGCATGTTTTAATACATACACACAGAAATGTTTATCAGAGGATAGAAAAGCCCTGTATGAAAACACAATTTCAGGTGCAAAGAAATTCGAAAATAAACTATGTGATGATAAAAGGTTTCAAGCAGGTGAGTAAAATTTTCTACTTATTTTGTGCAAATAAAATTAATGTATGTATGTGTGTGTGGGTTGAAATAATTTGTATGTGAATGAGTGTAATTCAACTATTTTTATGTTGATCAATTTTTCTTGCAATATCTAATGTAAAATGTGTAAAATAAAAATTATTTTTATATCTTATAAAAATTGAAGTAATTGCACGCCCGGTACGTGCCTTTTTTTTCTTTTTAATTTCATTCTATCAATTTGATTTGTCTAACAAGCTCATTTTATCAGAATGATAAATGACCTTTAATATTTCATTTTGAATTTTTCTATTACCCGTACATTTGTTCTTGTGAATAAATATTTTTATTGTGAAAAATTGTTGATTCATTCCTTGCATTTGGTAAATAACAAAATTGTTTCCATTTATTTCTGTTCAAGTTTTTAGTTTGTTTAGTCCAGGTCTTTGTTTCCATAATTATTATTGATTGTTTTAAAATTTCAGTGAATTTTAGAGAAAAATAAAAAAAAAAACGATTTCAGAATTGTTTAATTAGAGTTTATACGAGTAATTTTCTCTTTCGAAAATTCAATTAGAATTTTCATAATAAGCCACATAATGGTTTTCATAATGGTTGCGGCATTAATTGCATGGTCAAAAAATCGTTAATTAAAATTCATTTTAAAATATTGTTACTTGTTATACTAACTGTTGTTATTTTAATTGTTTTCTATGACATTTTTTTTAAACGACATTTCTTCAACTTATGAAATGTACAATTTAGATTAAAGTGATGCTGAATGAAAATTTTTGAAGAAATCGCGGATTTTGCAGAAGATAAAGTCACTCTGAGTTATTTAGATTAAAATATAGAGCATACTGAGTAATTGTTTGTAGGTTTCGGGCATATAATATGAGAAGCTTAGTTTTGCTCTCATGTACTCGTACTTAAGCTTTACTTAGAAGTTTAGCTTTAGTCTGATAACTTTTAATAATGCGAGTCATATGGTTCGGCCTATGTAACATTTTATATGAAATTGTTGTTGATATGCGATCTAATTTTTAAAAATGGTATAATCCTATATTACATTTGTTTAATATGAGCAAATATAAGCTTAATTTGCCAATTTTCCTTATTGACAGCGGAAATGCTATATTATAATTGTGCTGCCCACATTGGATTTCAAAATTTTTTCTTTTCCAAAACAACAATATTAAAAATGCATGCATTTTTAGAATAACCATTTTTTTTTCAACTTAACTCTTATCTATGCTTTTATTTAATTTCCGGTTTTTATAATTTCCGGAATAAGCATTTGTATTTATTTTTTCTGAAAAAAAAGTAATGAATTTTTAATTTTTATAAGAAATTTGTTTCAATTTTGCCTTTTTATTTATTCAAATATTTCAAAGTATATCCTTTTTTTTTTAATAGATGTGCAATTTGCTACTGAAAAATTGTTATTATAATTCTTAAGGTAAACGGCAATTTTTGGATAATTCAAAAAGGTTTGTCTTTAATTCCATTAGAAAAGTAAGAAATTCTTAAAATTGACTATTTCAATTTGAAATACTTAAATCGAAAATTTTTATTTATTTTAAGAGTTTTAGAAATTCTTACTCAAATAAAAGATGATTTAGGCTGTGTACCTTTGTAATTTATTATAGAGTTGTGATGGTTGTATTTATTGTATATCCGAAAAATGGACAATCTTATAAAACAATTAAATTTTTTAAAGAAATTCTAGATTTTATCTAGATCTACTTCAGAACAAAAAACTTTATATAATAAAAATGGCCGTTGTAATTACCGTTATGTTAGACCTGCTTTTCTCATTTTTGACACCATCTTCTTTTAGAAAATAAACAGTAGCGTTCTAAAATTTTAATCATTTCTAGTTATTAGTAAATAATTCAAATGTTTACCTTATTTGGCTTAATCAAATTCGACCATTAACATTTTTCTTTTATTAATTTTTTTGTATCCTAAAAGTATGCAATTTTAAAATACATGTTGATTTATAATGAGAATTATCCAAATAAAAAATTTTTAATAAATTCAGTAAAATGTGCAATTTTACAACTAGAATTTCTTAGGCTACTTTCTTTTGAATTTTGAAATAATTTTACAAAATATTTTAATTATTGAATGTTTGAAATATTGAACTAATAACTAAAGTCGATTTGGTATAATACACGTCCCTCCTAGCTTTACTGTAAGCACAATGACAGACACTGAGTAAGAGTATAAAGGTAGAAAGAATATGAAAGTAAGAGAGAGAATTACAAAAAGAAAAGCAGAATTTGTAAAATTTACTAATCCGCCAAATGTTAACTTTAAAAAAATTTTGGAAGAAATAATCTTTTTCGAAAATTGTATACAACCTTGTTTTTTAACTGAAGGAGACAACTGTGTAGGGTGGACTGAATGTATACTTGTATGTGAAGTTTTTTTCATAATAGGAATGAATAAAAATTATAAAGCAATTTTTATCAAATTTTATTTGCAATACTCATAAATTTTTATTAATCTTAAAATAGCTTTTGTATATGTTACGAGACGTAGAAACCGGTTTTTTATTTTTTTTTATTTAACAATTCCTTTTATGTTTATGCTATTCTTTGTGTTTACACAGCAAAAAATATTTTTTGGTTAGATTTTTTTACTGAAAAGTAAAGGAGTGTTTTGAATACCACAAATATTTAAAAAATTTTGGTAGACTTCCATCACTGTTTTTTACTTCATAAATAATATGAATCTCGAAGCTATGATTTTAGAATAAATACTTCATTAATATTAAATTGTTCGACATAGAAATCATAACCACTGAATTCATTAATTATATACAAATAACAATAAAAAGATTTGGTTAAATTAGGTTGACCATATGGTACACATAGATAAGATAGGTCCATTGTGATAGCTTTGGATCTTCATATCTTCACATTAATATGCAACGGCAGAAGCTGCTTATAAAAGAGTTGAGATTTTTGGCATTTAACATTCGCCAGTGATCAGAACTTGTAATCAGCAATATTGAATTAAGTAATTTATATAACAGCTTTAGGAGTTTCGTAATTACAGGAACAAAACATTTAACAGTTTAATATTTTTGTTTCTGTGTATTAAATGCATAAATTTCACATTTTCTCATACATAATAAAAATTTCGATTAATGAAATTAATTTTTTTAATCTAATTTAAGTTTTTTTACCTTTACCATAACTTTAGATTCTCTAAGGATGGGTTTTACGTATATAATTTGTTTTTAATATTTAATTTTTTCGTTCATTTCAACTATACTTTGCAAACTAAAAAAATATTTCCATATCCTTTGAAAAATTCATAAATTTAGGAAATTTACATAATAATTTTGTGTTAATATAAAATTATAGTACGGTCGAAATGGTTAAAGCTTTGATATTTATTAAATATTTATTTGAGATTAAAATTACTCTTGATCTCTTATAATCCAATTAATATTCTTAATTTGAATATTTAAATTATAGTTTTCCAAAAGTTTTAAAATAAAATTTTAGATTAACAGAAAAATCTCGTAAAATATGTTTTAGAAATAATTTGTGATTATAAGGATTTTAATTTTAAGAAAGTCAGATATTACAGGTTTTTGCTAATTTTATTTTGAAAAATTCAAAATTTAATAATAAAATAAGAAAATTTTGGATTCACTCTGCACGGTGAAATCAAAAATTAAGATTGAGCGATCAGTTTTGTGAAGAAATAAATGTTACGCTACTCATCCATACTAAGTTGTATAGGTTGGTGAAGTTGAGAGTGTTATTCATCCACTACGTTATAAGTTCAGAGCGTCATTTGCTCTTAAATCAAATGTTAGAAGCAATTTGCCTTTCGTTATAAATGTCATCTATTCTATAACACAAATTATGACTCATGTGACTCTTGATACTACGAAAAAATAACAAATTTAACTATGAAAAATGTTCACTGTTGCAAGCATAAATTGTAGATTTTAATTATTTTGACAAAAACCTTTGACAGAATAATAAATTGTTGTGTCAAAAACAAAACTTGTTATTCCTAAATTATTTGTTTTACCTTTTCTCATTTCAAGAATAAAAATTATTATTTTTATTTTTCCCATTGGTACTATAATTGAAATAATAAATTTAATCCATTTGAAATTTTATAAGAGCATTAAATCACATTTATTTTTAAAATTGCTCAACATCAATTTTATTTATTTTTATTTAATATTATTAAATTATACACAACTACACATGAATACAAAGTACATATACACATATTGTACACAAGCAAAGGCATATACACATCCACGCTGGGCACACATTATGAATTACAAAGTATAGAATAAGGAATTAAATTCAATGATGATTTACAATGTCATAAGATTTAAAACGTGCTGCCATCTGTTTGTTCTTGAAAAGACTTATTTTTTCAATATTGTATATATTTGAATTGGAGGGAATTTAAAATATTTGCTTAAAAATAAGTTCCTTATTAACAGGAACAAAATTGATTATGAATTTTGTATGACAAAATTTTTAACATTGTTTGCTTAAGGGAAAACCCCTCTATCTCATATTTCTTTTAATTACTGACTAATTTAAATATTTTTTATGTTGGATATAGGGGTCTTACCCATATAAGCCATCGACGTATAATTTTATTTAAAAAGACTTTGAAATTACAATACCCGTACTTAAATATTTAAATATTTGTATATTGCAAGGTGTTTACACATTACTCACACCGATTTCTAGATTTTGCGATTTCGAATTGTTATGGTCGGTATTTGATTTGTTGGCATTTAAAGTGTTTTATGGAAATTGTCCTTAACAATGTTAAACAAATCGAAAATATCGAATTTATTTCTTAATATTCATTAAATATTTGAATTCAATGCTTTTAAAACACTTCAAATTTGCTTTTGCGGTGACCAAGGGTTCTTGTAAATTATCAATTCCAATTTAAAATGGGTATAAAACGGATTTTAAACGAAACAAATTTTATTTATTTGTAATTCTTTTGGGATTTACAAAAAGTGTTTCTTATTTGTTCAAAAATACAAAAAACAAAAACGAAAAGAAATTAGATTTCATTAATTTATCCCAAATCATTTTACCCCTAGTATAATAACGAATTGATGTCACAGGTTATAACTTTAATTGAAAAAGGAAATAAAAATTAATTGAGGTGAAAAAGTTTTCTATTTTTCCAACCATTCTTACAAAATGATCTTTAAAAGTTTTCTTTATTTACTTTTGTATTTTGTAAATAAAAAAAAAAGGTTTATTGAAAATTTTGTTATTTACTTGGGGAATTTGTTTTTGCAAATACACCACAATGCTGGTTCCCTTACCATGCTGGTTTAGAGCTATGATTAATTTAGTTTTAATTTTTAATTTATTAATGTTCTTATTAAGATTTTCAATTATTCTAATAATTTAATCTATTTTTAAAATATACAAATGGCGTTTAATAATCGAATATGGAAATAACACTGTACCAAATTGTGAATCAACAAGAACATTCATTAGCGAGTTTAATAATAGAATTGATTGTGAAATAGTCTAACGAAATTAAGTGATCAAAATATCTCACGCAATAGGGAATTTTTATACTACAGCAATTTATTTTTGCTACGATTGAGACTAAAATTCAATGAAATAAAACAATTGGTGTTATTAACTTAGTGGAAATTTCTTCATACAACTGCAGAACAGATGGATGACGTAATCAAAGAAACTAGTTAAAGGCAGAATTAAAAAATTCTTCTTCTCGAAGTGGACTTGAAGCGGTACCCTATCGCTTTCTAGGCGGACGCTCTACCAACTGAGCTACAAAAGTATAAAGAAATTGCAGACAAAGTGTTCTTCACATTGCCTTATACTGCAATCCACATGATTACTAAGTGTTGTTTACATCGAGATACTACATGCAATCTTCGGTTTGAAACACATAATCACAAGAACTAATATACATATATATAAATGAGTATTGTGCCTATTACACTAATATCCTGAATGTTTATATTATAATAATATACTGACTGTAGATTGTAGATTTGCACAACGGGGGTAATAGTGCACCGCGACTAAGTATAAGGATCTATTGTGCGGCCCCCATCCGAGTGCGGGGCATGCTCTACAACACACGCTCGAGATCCACCCTCCTGATGAACTCAAGCAACTTTTGAGGACCAGAAGACCGGAACTCTGCCACCGTTAGAGCAATATACTGACTGTAGCTGATATTGTTACATTTTCTTTAAGGACTTGGTGTTTTTCCCCAAATTAAATATGAAACTATGAAATATTACTTGTAGAAACCTTAAATTTTATTTTTGTGTGGGTTGAAACGTATGTACTACTTCTGTAGGAAGACGCATGGTCTTGACTATGGTCCACAACAATAGTTTTTAACAATTTTAATTAATAAATTAGAATTAAATTTAATTAATTGCAAACTTACTAGCTACCCTAGTTTCATGTAGCTGCTTCATCAAGGTTTCAATTTACTACCAATTTTACTAGCAAAAAATTAAATGCTGTTATTGAGAAAAACCTTCATCGTCTGTTACATGCAGTAGAAAACCGGATTTTTTATTTCGACCGATATTATTTTTCATTTATTATTTTCTTATATAGTGTAGATTATATACTCTCATTTTCTCTTATTTATTTACATACCTATAAGTATGTGTATGATTGAGCGCAATTTAGGGAAAAAAATTTGAAAAAGAAATCCCATTTCAAAATTAATATTATCTTAAATAACAATTGACTATATAAATGAGAGGCTCGTAATCTGCATAGTTTGTTTAAAATATCAAATAAATTAAAATAAAATAAAAATTATGTTTACAATGTCATCTATACTTTTTTTTATTAAATTTTTAATTTCTTCCTTACCAACCGTATTGCATACAGCAAGCGAGGTCATGTGGCAACACCATATTTCAAATTTTTCCATTTTTACATAAATTTATATCTGCGTATGCTTTATGCGGGAGAGATGGTTTCATTAACTTTCGCTGTATGTCAATTCTGGAACTAGATCATTACTACAGGGTGATATTACGTTTTTGGCTATATTTAAAAAAATTATCAGCGGATTTTCTTCAAATTTTATATTTAAGTTTCGCCTACCTTCAATATATAATTATTAAAACAATGCACCTGTAATTTTTTCATAAATATGAGGACTCGGACAGAGAACTTTTACTAAGGGCAGATTTTACATATATGACCAAAAAGTCAGGAACTATTTGACAACATTTTTTCGAAATTTAATACTTGAACTCTGGTTGTTAACAAAATTAACTAAAAATTTTTCCAGGGATCACCAAAAATGAAACTCTATTGAGAAACTTTTAAGGAAAATTAACTAAAGTCTAACTTCTATTTTCTATATAGAATTCGAACTTAATATTTAAGAGAAATTTTCATAATCTTATGCAACACTTTAACAATGTGGTCGGTTATGTGCTGATTACATCACCGATTTTTTTTTCATATAAATTAGGAAAGGTCAGTTTGTTTGATTGGTTTGAAAATTTTATAAAAAAAAAGGAAATTATAAAATTTCTTAGACGATAAAAGCAAAAAAAAATATTTCTTTATTTTTTGATTAATCGATTCGTTCAACCGATGTATTGAAAACAAATTGTATCTATTTGTATGTATGTATATATACATTTGTGTTTTTTTTTGTCTTGAAAAAACTGTTGATCTGGAAATGGACCGCCAATTTAAATAACGACTTTCCAAGAAATAAAAATATCCTTTTCTAAATTTATTAATCTTTATATAACGATAAATTGGCAAGTATAACTGAGAATTGAGGCTAGGGTTGGGCAGAACATTTTCTTTTTCTTGTAATATTTTATATAAATTATTCGATTTTGTTGGGTCTTAAATAAAGATTGAAAAAAAAAAATGAACAAGAGAAAAAAAATTTATTGTTTTTTTTTTTTTTTTTTTTTGTTAGATTAATGAGATTTAAGAGTACAAACAAACCGAGTAAAGAGAATAAATTTTAAAGAGACGCAACAAAAACGAAAAACGAAAAATATTATGTAAAAAGTTTTAAAAGTTCAAATGAATAAAATTTAAATTGTAGAAAGAAAAAAAAAATAATTGTTATTTTTCTCTCTCTCTCTTTTTTTTTTTATAAAATCAAAATTTAAAATTTTTTCTTAGTCATTTGCAAGTTTTACTCTTTCATCTTTTCATCTTATAGAAAGTTTTAATTAAAATGTTAGAAAAATGAAGTTTCAAAGATCATATAAAAACTTTTAAAAATTCATCTTAATTGGATGAAATTTAAAAATTCATTAAGAATTCATTAAAGATTGTTGCTGTCAAATATACAAAATGTTGGAAATCAAACCAAAATTTTAAAACTTAATAAGCCTATGAATTTTCTTAAAATTTAGTTATTATCAAATGCTTCAATAAATATAATTAGAAATTCAGATCAGATACCCATCACAAACCCATCGAAAACAAAAGAGAGTAAATCGGAAACAAAGAGCAAAAGTTCGTTTTATAAGAGTTTTAATAAAACTGGCGAGTGACAAGAGCATCTCTATGTGAACTAAAATTATTATAACTGCAAATAATGTCTTCTTAAAACTTCCCTTAAAGTACGCCCTTGAAACTTCCAAAATGGAATCAGGTACAGGAAAAAATTTAATTATTCTATACGTTCTATATAATTTTCTACAACAAAAAACCAGAGAATTTCAGAAATTTTCAGTGTATTTCCTTGAATTAAGGGAAAAGGGGTGTGAAAAAAAGTCACAATTTTCGGTAAGTGTTTTGAAAACAATTATTTTTTTTGTCTATTTATACTAAAAACATATTCCCATATACAATATACAAACTCATATTATATGAAATCATTCATTCTTTTAAATTTTGCACACATACACACATTGTATATGTGCAATTTTGTGGTATTATTGTATTCTCGTAAAAACTTTACGCTAAACGCCCAACAGGATGTGTCATAGTCATAGCAAAGTTACATTACTGTATATCTATTATAGATATCTGTCAAGCTAAGGTGCCTGATTACATTTAATTATGTGTATAAAATGTTTATATAATGTTGTATGTAATGTTTAATAATGGAAATGTGCGTTCTTCTTTCATCTCCTTACATACATATACTATGTTTGTTTGACATTATGTATGCGTAATGAAAATTTTTTTAACCTACATCCGATGTATAAAAAGTTTGAAAAAGAAAAAGACAAAATATTTATTTGTAAAAAATTGATTTTCTGTTATTTGCTACAGGTGTATTGTGTTACAGCACAAGTTTTGTTTATGTTGTGCGCCTTTATAAAGTATAAAATGAAATTTTTGTTTAATTATGGGTGCTGCTAAACCGCATCATAATATATTCCTTTTAGGCATAATTTCAAATAAGATGTCGCCTTAAAATTTCCTTTTGCTATGTAGAAATTTGTATGTTTGCTTTTCTCTTTCATAACACCGTTTTTCTATTAAACAAATATAAGGATGTTGTAGAGAAATTTGAATTCATAAGTGAAATGAAATCACGCTGTACCAGTGAACTATATGAAAATTTGACAAATTATATACATATATAATTAATTAACTGTGTATATAAGGAACACCATATAAGAAGAGCCTCCACTAGGTATAATTATGTCTCAGTAATTAATTCTTACTATTTTTTAATGTCAGCTGATTTTACACTTCATTGAAATAATCTCTTTGACATATGTATGAAAACTTTGACATACGTCAAACGTAATGAAAATTTTAAATGAGTTCATAATAATTGTGACGCACTTTCCAGTAGTATAAATTTGAAGAAGAATGAGAAGAAAATTTCCCTCCTTCTTAGATGAGCTGTTGTCGGGCCTAATTTAATAATAATTTAAAACTAAGGGAATATTTCTTGTTATCAGCTCATACTTGCACTCTCTTTGATTGGATATACATAGGTCTCTTTCTTAGGAGAAAATTATATCAAGTTTGTATTTTAAATTCAATGTCAATTCAATGTAGTATAAATGTCGTTTCGAATTGAAAGAGTTGACATTTTGGACAAATATAAATTTTAGGGTACTATGTTGGATGAAATCGCCCAAATTTTATTAATGGCTAGCAAATGAACTGTCAAAATTTTCGAATTTGAGATTATAATAATGCCATTGTTGATATTTTGGTATTTGCAACAACATTTTGGATCTATAACAAATTAAATTATTCGTCAAGTCTTTTCAATTTTGCTTACGCGTTCTCTTCGCTGATCATGATAATGCTGCAATTTACTTCTTGAGGTACACGTACGAAAAAAGAGACTACTATAAAAAAAATTGAATAAAATGATTTTTCAAGATTCTTCTTCCTTTAACATTTTGAACTAGTTAATTGTGCGATTGCTATTTATAACCAGAATCTATGAGCTTGTTCGCGTATAAGAAGTGGTCAAGTAATCGGAATATTTTCAATAATTCTTAAATTTATCATTTTTAGTGTGCTCTAAATTTAAATTTACATAAAACTTAAAATCCTATTGTGAATATTAAAACTAGTGACACTATTTTTGTTGTTACATCAAATTTTCTTTCATGCTATTTAGGACGAATATATGATTAAATTCATTCAATATTGATAAAATACTCTATTGAATAAAACTTTTCAATAGAATAGTAATGAGTGTAGAATAATATTGAATAGGACAATAACGTATAATTGAATATAATTGTCTATTGTACAAAAGAATTTTTTGCCATGGACGACAAAACTAACAATTTCTAGTAAAAAAATAAACTAAGTATTTGTATATACTTATACATACATACATGATTATCGGGTATATGGTCAAGGAGTTCACATTAAAATTCTTTAGAGATCTTTAATGTTCTAAAAATTATTTAAATTTATTTTTGTTTTTTTTTGATTTGAGGGGCTAAGATTGATCAATTTTAATATTTATTTTGATTTAATTAATTTGTATTGTTTGAGTTATGAATAATTGGAATAAAAATTTGTAAAGAATGTTTGAGAAGATTATAGAAATATTTCAGGAAAATTATATAATGAAAAAGAATCAGATGAGAAACCTCAAGGTTCTCCCAAACACAGCTTTGCCGATTTAAGGAACACTTCACGAAGTTGGGTTTGCAGATTGAGAGCACCTTATATTTTTAAGAAGAGGTGGGAGAGATCTTACTTCTTCCTATAGGGGCACCTGAAGCGCTTCATTTTTATGATCGAAGAGCTGTTGATTCATTCAAGACATTCGAAATTATCAGAAGAGTTAATTTTGAGGGAATGCTCAAGCTAAGATATGTTTGACTTAAGCCGCTCTTGTGGCGATACTATAAGTACTTTCATGGATTCTGCCTAATATTCCGAATTTACAATGTGCCTTATTTAATGTAAATATTTTCAATGGTTATTTTAACTGCCAATATTGATAATTTATTTAAATTAGACTAAGGCTGTCTATAACTAACTTTTCTGAATGCTACTTTAATAGAGCATAAATTATTCCTATACGTTTACCTTTTAAAATTTATAGTCAATTACATTAAGAATTTCCGCATATTTAATGAAAATAGTTATTATATAATTACTTTATATACGAATTAAGTTTAATAAAGAAATATTAATATGGTAAATTAATCTTTTTAGATCCCTTGGGTCTTAATGAACATTAAAATATTTTATGTAGAAGTAGTTTTGTTGCGTGTGATAAAAATTGTAATAAATATCGCTTCTATTTTAGACCAATAATTTTTAATAACTAAGAATTCAATTGAAATTTATACTCTAATGTTGGATTTTTTAAAAGTTATTCTACTCATAAATTTAGAATAAGAGTAAAGAATTTCGAAATGTTAAATGACTGCGAATTATTTGTGTATATTATAATTTATAAGATGTAGAATATTTTGCTTGTAGCATTTTGGTATGGTGTGTTCTTTACAGAGTAATTAAAAATTTATGCAAAATATTTTTCTAACAAGGCTTAAAATAACAAAGTAATCAAATAAAAAATATAACAATAAAAATAAGTACTTTTTGTTTTTATGAGTTTAAAAAATTCTTTTGCAAATTTTTTATTAAAAATTTTAAATTGTTTTAAGCAAGTGAAATGCTTCCGATTGTTATACTTTAAGTAATTTCAGTGTTACAATGTTTTCTTTAGGAATTCAGTTTGTGTTTTTTCAGTTAATGAAAATTTTGGTCAGGATGTTTAATTGTTTTAATTAATGAAATATTTAAAAAGTTATGCCTACTTGTTTGTACCCGTTCGAACGCATTTTCGAAGAGTATTACAAATTTGCCTTGCCGCGAGAAAAAAAATATAAAGTCTAAGATAAAAACATAACTGCATATTTTTTATCAGAGTCAAATTCTAAGTCGATTTAACCATGTCTATTCATCTGCCCACCTAATGATCTGTCCAAATAACGATAATTGAGCTATAAGCTGACCAAATTTTCAAAAATGATTTGTAATTGTAAATACCGGATACCCATTTAAATTGGATGTAATCGAATAGTAGTTCAGGTAGCTGTCCTACAACTTCAAAATTTCTTTGTCTATATATGTGCGACAAAAGACTTTGCAATGTAAAAATTAATAGGGTAATACGGCAACTATTATTTTTGTACAAAGGTATATGTTAGAAAGATATTATAAATTCGCCACTTCGTATGTAATTTAAGTCATAGTCTATCCCTTAATCATATATTGCATATTTGTTTGCCTATAGAATATCTTTGATCATAGGTATGTATTTCATACCGGCATGATTCGTAAACTCTGTTCCTTTTCTATATTTTCATAACTGTTATCAATAAAAGTGCCGTTTCTTCATTGGCATTCAAGTAAGGTGAATTCACAAATTCAATATCAATTTAATGTTTAAGAAAAGACAGCTTACTTTAGGTGTTATAACAGAAGAAAGTGGCACCAAACTAACTTTTTACCTGTGAAATAAAATGTTAATTTTGGAATAATCTGGTAACACTGTCACATACATTAGCGGAAATAATAGAACACGTAATTATTATACGCCTTATTCTAGATATGCATACGTTAAGAATAATAATATCATACAATATAAATAAATATATACACGTACGTACAGGTGTCGTTAAACGTTATTTAATGGGATAAAATAATGTATACAGCTACTTAATAGCAACAATCTTAATTTTTTTTTGCTAATCGGCTTACATTAATATTTATTTATATTATAGCCTAAAAGTATGCACACAAAATTTGATGTTCTCTTAATTTTATGAACAATAACAATAACAGTAACAATAACAGTAACACAACAATGAAATATTTTTGTTGTCTTGTTCTTGGAGCGAAAATTTTTCGTATACTTTTTTTTTTGTTTTTCTTACCTATTTAATTCTATCTTTCAGGTAAATTAATTATAAATTAATTATATTACATACTATGTAGCGCAAAATTTAAAGGAAAAATAAAATTTAATTTCTGTATAAATCTTCTTATTCAAAGTGAAAAGATAGACAATATATTTGCGTATATGTGTTTGACATGGAAAATTTATTATTCAACTTTTGTATAATAATTAAATGTGTTAATAATTGAGTATAAAATAAATTATAATAAAAATTATCTTTTAGAGCTTTTTATTACAAAATTTGTGTAAATCTTATTAAAATTAATTTCTTTTGAACTTTTATTCTAAATAATTTATATACAAATTATGTAAAAATATTTAAGAAAAATATTTTATTTCTGTAAAAATAAAATTACTTATGAAATATAGCAATAAATTCTATTTTATTACACCGAAATAAAAATAGTTGCGGGAACAAATTCTGCATTGAAAACTTTTCTTAAAAAATGTACTCTTACAACTAACCCAGAGTTCTTCAAAAAACGTTAATTAATTTTTAATTTATAAAAAGGATTACATTAATATCAACATCATTTGTAAAGGCAATATTCTGTCATTTCTGTCAAATTAACGACATTGAAATGTCAAAAATCAAATTAATTATTAATTTTCTTGTTATTGTGTAGCTATTTAAATAAAGTTAGGTTAGAGAAATGGTTTGTAAAAAAACACTTTTGTCTTGAACAAGTGAAAATTCTTGTTATTGGAGTAGGAGAAGGGCGAGGGGTTGTAGGTAGAAAAAATTTTTCTTCTAGGAGAATAAATTATTTATTATAGTTTATAGAATTTGCTAAAATTTCAGACTCTTAAAAGTTGCCGTATAGAAAAAAACAACGATACCAAAAATTTGCAAGAAGAGACGTGTATTAGGTAACGGTTAATTTCAACGGCCATTTTGCCTTTTTATTTTTAATTATTCTGTGCCGTAGTAATACAAGCATGTTGCTACCTTTCATGGTTTTACGGAATTCAAAAAATGTTTGTGATTTCGTTACAATTAATAATCGAAAACTGGTATTTTTAGCTCTTACCGCATAGAGTTGGTAAAACTTTTATAGGATGAGGGAGGAGGATACGTAAATTTTTTTCTAAAGAAATAAGTTTCTACAAAGAATGTAAATGTTTTGTAAACAGACGCACGGACAAACGAGCGGAGGTACTGACAAACAGAGCAGCACCTACAAGCACTTTTTTCATATATTATTTGGAATTATACTAAAAAGAATATTCAGCGATTGACAAAATTTTGCCATTACCCAAAAGTATAGTTGGATTTAATTTTTTTTTCTTGAATATTAAATTTTGCGGGAAAATTTAAAAAATAATTTTTATTCTAATTAATATTTTCATTCCAAATGAATGATTAAGCTAATGAAGCGTATAATTAAATAATTTGTTTTTTTTTTTTTTTAATTTGTATTTTATTTTAAGAAATTTCCAATTAAAACTGCTTATTTTAATTAGTTTGTCTAAAATAGTGTATAACCCATAGTTTTTTTCACTTGATTAAATTATCAAGCGTAATTTATAGCAAGTGACAATTGTAGCATTCAATAAAATTAAAGAGGAGTGGTTGAAAGCATATTATTATGCATGTATACATTATTGTTATAAATACAAACAAATATTTGCTTCTTTATGTCAATGTGTTTGTGTAAAATATAAAAGTTTCATAATAAATCACAATAATAATTTTTTTTTTACACAGATTATAAAATGCAAATTGCAAATGATAAATTTTTTTATATGTAATAAAAATTTCAAAAAAATTACAAAACTAAAAACACACAAATTACCAGGATCATAAATAAATGAAACAAAAAAAAAATGAAGATAATTATTGTAATAAAATTAATACCCTTACAGAATAAAATTATTTTCAGAGGATTCTGTTAATGTGTTTGTTTTATTATGTTTATTCCGACCCCGCATCCCGTTGTTTTTGTATATTTTTAATAAATTTTTCATCCTTACATTTTTATTTTGTTAGTTTTCAAAATAATATGCTTATATTGTATACACAGTAGTGGAATATGGAGTGTTTTTAATAATCTGGATTTAAAAACACCCTATAAATTGACCCTATTGAATTCCTATAGTGCTCGATCTGGAAATTTGACATAATTAAGGATTTAGAAATTCAATAAAATTATATTTATTTTAAAATGGTTTTGGTGGTACAATTTCAAAAAACTTAAAGATTTTATCAAAAACCTATATTCTGCCACTGTATATACATTTTTCATCTACATATTTTACATTTTACATGACATTCTTTCGTTTACCGTAAATATGATTATCCTTGAACTTAATAAACAGTTTTTCCCTCTTGAAATTTTACCTAACTACTATATTCTATGATGGATATATATTTATAGTCTATATAATGTATCCTTGTAAAATACTATAATCCTGTTTAAATTTTAAGATAACCTTATAGTTTTTTGTTAATTTTACCTTATAGTTTTTGGTTATTTTACTACATGCTCTGATCCGCATGATTTCATTTAAAACACAATGCTATTGTGGTATTTCTGAATAGTTATATTAGTTACTTTCGAATCTTTCAATCGAAAATATTTTTAAAATGGAGAATAAATTCGAATCCGGCATATAGAATTTCATTTTTCTCTAAAAATTACTTCTTTATACAGTATGAATTTGGTTAAAATTATGAGAGTCTTGTATTAATAAATTGTGAATATAAAACCATAGAATAAGAGAAATCTGTAGAAGAAAAAGTTGCTCTTATTTGTGATATCTTAATGTTGAGAGACTGCATTTATCTTCCTTGGTATCAAGGTGCGGAACTACCCAGCAATCAATGCTAAATTCAAATAGCTATTCATGCATGATCCCAGATCTGTCGTTTTATTTAATCACGACATTTGCCCATTTCTTCAATTCTTCTCCTTTTTTGCTTATAACATTGTTTCTGTGTCTGCTTAGTAGTCTGCGAGTGTATAATACCCTTCTTTTTCTGGAGTGGATTACACTGGCTCTTTGTATTTTGTTAATACATTTCACTTGTTCCCATTTTTCACTCTAATACTTCTTCGATATTCTCTATGGTGTTTTGTTGTTATCAACAAATCCTTCAACGAACGTACGGCAGACGACATTGCTTCGAAAAAGTGTTTGGATCCTATAATACTAACTTTCTTCATATTGTGGAGGAAGGGTTTTTCCTGTTTAATGCAAGTATCAATTATTGTTCTCTACCTCTGTGACTATTAGCTGAAACCTTGCTAGTATTTCAGTATTTCGCAAATGTTCTCACTACAGCTTCAGTGTGGGTATTTATGTTATCCTTGTTAAAATGCTGACACACTCTGTATATTCTTTTTTAGTGTATTATCCTTCTTCAGTCCAAAAACTTTAAAATCAGAATATCATTGTGAAATTGTTTTTATTTAAAATAAATTAAAAGGAATTAAGTTGAGAATTTTTTTATTTTTTTTTTTACATTATTTTAAATGTTAATTTTGTTTACAAAAAAATTGGTTTTTATTCGTGCATAAAAACAAATACACAGACACACTAATCCTAATTTTGTACATGCACTTAAATATGTTCGTAAAAATAACCAGAAAAAAACCAGAACTTGGAATTTTTTTTCATGTTTTTTTTTGGGGGGAGGGGGTAATACGATATGATTAATCTCTGTATATAAATTTCAGAAAACAAAAAAATCTTTATAATTTCCTGAGCGGATTGCTCTCATACAAAACTTTTGAGATATTTTTCAAAAAATTTTTATATATGTTTGTATAGCGTATGTATGTATACAAATAATAAATATCCTTTTAAATAGGAACTGTTTAGTTTTAAATTGTGTGAATTCCATTGAAATTATCCTGTTGGGCAACAGAAAAATTTCCAAATTTTCTTTAAATTTTTAAGGACTTTAAGCATTTTACATTAAATCACGAAATTTTTATGCAATGTTGGAAATTGTTTTTTGTCTTTAAGTTATTATGAGTTATCCGTACATATTTCTTTTTAACTGGTATAATTTCGTTGAAAAAGTAAATTTTAAAAGATTTTTATGTCAAATTTGTCACAATTTATTTTTGACTGAAATTCATGCGTTATTTTGTTTGTATACATTTTTCATATGAAATTCAAAGAAATTAATGAATTGAGAATTTTGAGAAATTTATTTTTTATCAATTGAATTCAATTTGGGAAGGGGTTCCATAATGATACTAAAGATATTTTATGATGAAATTGTGCATTTAAATTAATTAAGTATAAATGTATAATTTTTGTTCTTCTTTTTAACAAAAATTTGTTGCATACCCTTCAGGCGTAAAAAAATTTTGATATCGAGGAATTAGTTGCAAAAATAAAATTGACGACATAAAGTTGATAGGGTTTAATTAATGTCAATTCTATAACAATTCTATAACAATTCTATAACAAGGTTTCATTGGCTAATAATACCTTTTTAGTATACTAAAAATACTTGGAGAGCACAACCCAATTTTAAATTAATTAAAGGCTAATGAATGCCAAATTAATATATTTGCAATGTTCTTCTTAAAATTAATTAAATAAATTAGTGGTCATAAACTGTTCATACGCTCTTAGTCTATAATTACCCACTATTTACAATTCAAGTAATACACTACGAGAACACTAAGAGTACATTATGTTACGAATTAAAATGTGCGCTATGGGAATTTGGGGCTTTTCTTGTGTCGGATCGAAGTAGTTTAAATGTAGATGGCAAGAACTTGACGAATATTAATGACATGACTTATAAATAAGTCTCAAATTCGCTTGATTTTGTAAATGATAATCATCTGCCATTAGTTAGTATAGAACGAATCACTTTACTGAACTTAGTTGATTAGTTCAATTCTTCCCAAATGAATCGTTTATCGTTCACTTAGAATTCCAATTAACGTTTTTTTTAGTTATTATATAATAAATAAATATGTATATATATGAAAAAGAAGTGAACGAAATGAGCAATGAACGAGATTTTATAATCGGTCAGAGAAAACGAATAATTCACTCAGAACGAATCAGTGAGATGAACGATATTTCTCATCGCTAAACTGCAATAAAGAAATTTTCGCAGCTGACATTTTAAAAATTTTATTTCAATAAAGCAGAAAATTTTAAATTTTAAAGTTAAAATTTCATTTTGTCACATTAATAAATCACTTATGCATTAACTTTTAAAGAAATGCCAAAAAAAGAACCAAAATAAAATAATAATTAGTTGCGTTGCCAAGATATATTGGAAATCATGTCGTGTTGGAATTTACTTGCACGCATTTGCATATAATCGCGAACGGTCATTGTTGCTAAATCTTGACACAAAAGTATAAAATTATTTATCTTCTATTAAATCGTAAATTTAGTCTCTGATGTGTTAAACTCACGATTAGGTATGAAATAATAAAAATTATAATTTGATTCCAATATAGTTTGTAATTAGAAAATCATGGAAAATTAAAGTAGAACACATTCAACACAAATTCATTTTGTATTAATTCAATTAAATAACCTAATAAGCAATAGATCGTGTAATCTAAAGATATGTTTTGTTATAAATTTTATCAGCTAATTAATTGGAATTCCAGATTGGTTCAACAAATACCATTTACAACAACTATCGGATAGAAAATTAAATTAATAACATGCGTCTATATTTAAATAAATATTCTTAGTTACAACATAAGTACACATATTATTGATTAATTTCATATAATTATGAACGAATGATTGCATTGAGGGATTAAGTGTTATTTAATAAATAATTTGTTACGTTAAATGCACAAGCAATTTATACATGAGTGGGCTTATTACAATAGAAATTTAGAATAGTTATATTTGTTAATTTAAAACTAAATCAAATTTATTACTTAATTATTAAAATATATTTATGTTTATAATAAATTTCAAATATAATTTAATTTATAATTTGAATTTTACAGATTTTCTGACGCATAAAGAATGCTTTATTCATATAAAAGAAGATTGGAATCGATGCATGAAAAATTTCCAAAGTATTCTAGCAGATGAATTAAATAGTCCTGTACAAAATGCCAAACATAAAAACGATAAATATATGCAATTTTGTTGGTATGTATATATACATGCATATGTGTGTATTGAAAATTATTCATGTTATTTTTAACTATTTTGATTACATTGTATATACCTACATATGTGTTTATTTGATTCCAAAACCGTTGTGGCGTAATTTCCTTATTTATAAAATATTTTTAGAAATTTTCATAATTTCATTTTTAGAAATATGTACGTTTCTACGTGTACATGTGCTTATATAATATGTTTTTGTATGTATGACAATATTAATTGGGGTGATTCAATACCATTGAAATTACCACAATAAATTTAATGAGAGGAGTGATATTAAATTATTTTTACATTTAATTGAAATTTTAATAATTGTTTTCAATATTTCAATAAAAATTTATATTGTGTATTATTTGATATATTAATTGTTTAAGAAAATATTTGGAAAAATATTTTATAAACAATTCTAAGGTTTAGTAATTAAATAGATGCAATTACAGGTTAATTTATATTAATTAGAAATCCTTTAATTTATTAATATTTCTAATTTATTTTAAAATTCCTGGTATTTTAAAAGGATTAGCTATAAATCTATTGGGCTTTTATAATTTTACTGAAAAACATCATTTAATCAATGTGAATTGAGTAAATATATATAGAGTAAATGAGTAAATATATATTGAGTAAAAATATAGTCTCATTATTTTGAAATTTACCACATTTCACCCTCTCCAAAAACTCAATTACATTTTAGGCCCTATAGATTAATTTAAATCTTAAGAAGTTGAAATTAAACTTGAAATTACAAAATTTTTGACTTACTGCATTATATTTGTTTAAATAAATTAATTGTCATTTAACAATTATCACAGCGTTTAGACTTGAAAAGAAATTTAATTTTATAAAATTTTGCTATATTCACAATTTAATAAATATTTATGATAAGAGTATTTTGTTAAATAAAATTATGTTTAATCCGCTAATTATGTACGGTGAATTAAAAAAAAAATTCTGGTGAATGAAATGAAATGTGACAAGTACGCGAATTTGTCAAAAACAAAAACAATTTTATTATGGATAATTTACTGAAAAATATTGTCACAACATTGCATTGCTGCCATAGCTGCAAAAATAAAATTGACGAATAAATTAACTCGTTATACATAAATATCACTAAATCTTAGTGAATTCACCAGCTCAAAAAAATTTGATAAATTGGCGTATTCAACGCATTTATATTTAAATTTAATATTTAATATTAATAAAAATTAATTTCTAAAAATTTTTTAATTTCTTTTTTTTATATTTTATTATTTTTATTACAGCACAAGATTCGCATATGAAACATGCATTTATAATAGCGCACGATATAAATGTTATAAAAATTCAGCATTATTTGCCAAAGAAGTAGCCAGATTGCTATCAGATGAAACACATTTTAAAAGTTGTAGACACTATGAAAATTTATTATGTGTAGGATGTTTTAGATCTTCAATAAATTTTATATTATTGGTAATAAGTTCCATATTAATATTTTTATTTTGTTAAATTAAAATAATTAAAATATTGTGTACAATTTATAAAAGAAAAAAGAAAAAATTGTCAGAATGTCAAAAAAAATTTAAAAATATTTATTATTAATTTTTTTAGTGTATAGTTAAATTAATAAATTAATTGAAAAAAAAATTTAAAATATTTTAATAATTATGTTCAGTAAGTTAATAAATTTAAATTTAGTTCCTTTTAGCAATTATGTATATTATTTTTAAAATGGAATTACAAAATAAACGTTTAGAAAAAAATTTGGTAAAAATTTTTGGTATTTTTGATTTCAAAGGCTTCTTTTTTAGTCGACCCATTTGGACCTTTTGTGATTTGGGATTCAGTTGCATGAATACTATTATACTCATTACGAATTTCATTATCACGTGCGCTTAGAGCCGTAAAACATCCGAAGGAGTTATGAAATCCTGCCCGAAGAACCCTAGCTTAGAGCAAGCCACATCATCAAACTCGCATAACAAATGTTTTGCCGTCTCAAATAACTTAATTACATTAAGAAATTTTTCAGTAAGTGATTTTCTAATTTTAATACTTTCCATTTTTGTTAAAGCAACCATATTCTCGAAAAATGTCATATCCTTTCAATTATTTAGAAATATTCAAAATCTTATAAATTTTCAATGTTAATCCTCGTACTTGACTCTCAATATTTATTATTTGTAAGTATTTGATATCTTATCTTCTCGAAAAGTGTTCTTTTACCCTAAAAAATGTCATTTTAAAATTTATTTTTAATTAATCTTTTTTTTTTGCGTTTATATATGTATAAATAAATGAACCTATACAGAGTAATTAAAATCGCATAGAAAAATCTGAAAGACTTTTGTAAATATTATTTTCTTCCCTTCCTTTGATAACATTAATTATTATTAATTATTCAAAAGGGAGAATTTTTTTTTTAAATCGCGACCTACAGTAATTATAATGAGATTATCCAAAAATGCTGTTAAAACCACGTTAACGGTTCATTGAAACATTTTTTTTTTTTCAATTTTCTTTTATATCCTTAAGGTTATTTTAATAAATTTTTGAAATATTATACACGTTTTTTAAAACCTTAAAGATTATTTTGAGTAATAAATTTAAATAAATTGGGTAAAATTATAGAATTCAGGTGTTAAAAAAGTTTTTGTGTGTTTGTTTGTGTGTAAACAAAAGTAATTGTGTACAAAATTTATTTAATTTTTACAAAAATTACATCATATTGTACATACATATGAACATAATAAAAGAGTCTATATATGTATGCATTGTTGTGACCAATACTAAAGCGAATTCGTGAATTTGGACGGTGTATAAACGGGGGATTGTAGATTCTAAGGGAACCGAGTGGGACAGGAGCATCCCCCAAGCCACCGCAGCCATTTTTGACTTATTGTAGCCATAAACGGGGGATAGGAAGGCAGTGTTTAAAATTTGCTTTCGGGCACAATATCAAATTAATGAAAATTTACCAAATCACAAAAACAAAAAATGATTATTTATACATTAAAAATAATTAAATTTAAATTTTGATGATAATTCATTGAATTGAAATTGTGTAATAATTATAAAACTGTACAGGAGTGTAAAACATTTAAGTTTAAAGCACAAGGGTTTTGGGTTCACTGAATTTTTTCCTATATATTAAACATTAAAAATGGAGATGTTTCTTATCCACAAATATGCATTAGAGTTAAGGGTCTTTTTCTCACTCCATCTCATCTTTCTGCCTTTGTTTTCATATATGTTATACCAACACTTATCTGACAACTAAAAATATTAGAGATTTTAAAAGTCTTGATCAGTTTTAGAAATGATTTTTTATGATATGAGATAACTATTTTGAGCTGAATGTATGTACAATGGATTTGGGATCTATTTCCAATTGAAAAATTTAATTTAAAGAAAATTAATAAATTTACATAAGCGCATTTTATTTTGTTGTTTTAGTAAATTTTTTAATCAAAATTCTGTATATAAACTTAAATATTCCAAGAATTTTTCAGGCTTTCTTTCTAGTATTTGTATTTTCTAAGCCATCAATTTTCATTGATGAATACTCCTAAACACTTATTGTGATTTGGCTTTCTTATTGATATTAACATTCAGTTCATGTAGTTTCATCTCATTTCAGTGTTCATGAATTTTCATATCATTTTTCATTACGTTATCTAATAGTGCTTATATACTGAAAGCTAGGTTTTTATGAATTGACATATTGTAAGTGATTAGAAGCTTTTGCTTCGAAATATGACGTGAGAATTTTGTATATGAATTTTAGAATAAGTTTTGACAACTCGCCATTAATTTTATTAATATAAAATGGCAAAATCAATATGGTCTATTTTATAAACATACTTTCATAAATGAAAAGAATAAAATAATTTATTAGATTATGCATTCCGATATAAAATAATAATTGAAAATAATGAGGGTTTCAAATGGAATTGTAAAAAATGGAAGAATACATTTCCGGTTCTTAATTTTTTTTCAGTTTTAAACTGTCATTTTTTTTAAAATTTCGTTTCTTTTCTATCAACAAATTATTAAACGGAAATTTTTTGTATACAACCCTTATATTAATTTAACAAGAATTCAAATTGCAATTTATTTATTATGACTGCATACACTTTTCGTAATTAAAAATAATTTCTTTTTTATTTTAAATTTTTACTTTTAAAATTAAACGAATTTTTCTTTTCTGCTATAAAAAGTATCTTTAATCTAATTAGAACGCAATAAAAACACTTCCTGTATAGCAATGAAATAAAAAATTCACTCAAACATCTCAGTTTACACCTTTATTTTTTATTGTGTGTTTTGTTTTTTCTATTCTCTTTGTTTATGTTTTCATCTTTCTCAATTGGTATTGCCATCGGGAAAAGTTTTCAAATGTAAAACATTGTATACTTGACACTTTTAAGAGTTAAAAAAATTTAACAAATAAACTTTTAATGTTATTTCAAAGATAAAGTTTTGAAATTAAAAACTTGCATACAAAGTTGAAATTTTCAAAGAAATACAAGTGTATCAACTTTAATATACTCACATGGAATTCAAATGTAGAAGTGACGTGAAAACTCGAAAAAATTTTGGTAAAATTTTAAAAATTTGATGACACTTGCAAGGAATTAACCCATAATTTCAAAATAACAAGAATAAATATTATTAAAATAATTCTACATTCATTTGTATATCAACTCAATCTCATCTACAGTATGCAGCATTAATTATCACCTTAAGCCATTCAAATTTGCCACAATAATATTAATCACAATTAATCAGCTAGACTAATAGAGAAATAAAAATAACTATAGAGATATGCTAATTATAGAGATATATAGCTAAACAAAGCATTGGATCGGACCGGCAAGGTTTTCCAGTGTCTTATTGAATGTGTGAAATGGCGATTCGTTATACCGAAACAAGGCATGTAAATGTTCTTGATTTAAAAAATCTTACGTTGTTGTATAAGTAACTCGTGTAGTAAGTTTTCATAATTTTTACCAAAAAAAACAACGATCGAAAATCAAGGTATCACATTTGAAAAACTGTGGAATATATAACGAAACGTAGTCTCTACCCCCGAAATTTTATTAGAAATGTCATAACAATAACAATTGTGAAACTATCCGTATGAAGCAGTTCTCGATAAATAAGTCCAACTAATATCAACAAATATAATTAAACATCAATAACAAATAAGAGCACCAATAGGAAATCTGATAAGTACCACTAGCAAAAATTGCCTGTTAATCATTCCTTAAGTACAATCATAGATCAGTGTCGTTGCATGTCTAGAGAAGCAAATGATTATTTAATTTCATACATAGCAACTCACGGCCAACCATTAAAAAAACACCGTCACCATTACCAAGTTTCTATCAATGTTCACCATTACCAAGTTCCTATCAGTGCAAATATAAGAATGTGACAGTGTTGTTAAAAATATTTTCGGTACAAATGCCTTTTCAGTGTACAGTTAGACTTTTGCAGTGACAACTCAAATGTTATTGTTTTAAATATATTTTATTTCTATATGGAAACAATAATATCTGTCTATGTGCCTATATTTAAGATTATGCAGAATGTATCTTGTGTCTCGAGCTGGGTCATTTATTTCTAAATTGCAATAAAATTGAAATTTTATTGATAGTTTTTAATTTTTATTACAAAAACATATTGACTATTTCAAAAAGGTTCACATATGCACTGGAAAATTTTGTAATTTTATTTTTTGCACATTCCAAAGGCGTGTTGTTCCTAAATATCTTTTATTACACGATTATTATTGTCTTCAGTAGAAATAAATTCCCAAATGTACAATAAAATTTTGAAAATTCTTATTAAAAGAAAATATTTTAGGTACCAAATGGTTTAAATATGATTTCTTGCAAATTTTTTGTACAATTATTAGTAGGGAGTAATGCAACTTCTCAAAATATAGAATACAAATGTGTTAAAAAAGGATTTTATTGTGAAGTATTTAAAAAGGGTAAAAATATGATGAAAACATGAAAATTATTTTATTGATAAAATAGCTATTTAATGTTACATTTGGAACCGCACTCAGTTTTTAAAGCACTTCAATATATTTTAGGATTGAAAGATAATATTTTAACATTCTATTGTTAATAGGAATTTATGTCGGGGAAAAAAGGACATTAAGCCTTTATATATTGGAATCTGGCAGTCTTATACGGAATTCATAGAAATACAAGTGTATGGGATTTGGATATTATAATGTAAAAGAGTGTTTATCTGCCGAAAGTTAAAAGAAAAAAAAAATTTCATTTTCCTGTTTATTTTTATTTCGGTTTATTTAATATTTTTTTTCTTATTTAAAATTCTAGACAAAAAATTTTATTTTTTAAAGTAACCCTTTTGTTTATTTAAACCTTCCCAATTTTTTATTAAGATCTTCAGTTTTTGAATTTATTCAAAGAAAATTTTCATTCCGCAAAGTAGAATTTATAAAAATGAAAATCAGCAATCACATTACGCATCATAAGTTTTTTATTACTCAAACCGGAAAGATTTCCACTCTTCAATGTGGCCAACCACAAAATTGAATATAATTTCGAAAAGAAATTCTACTTGAATTACATTATTAATAATAAGGTCATTCGATATTAAAAAACAAAATTTATCAATTCAAAATAATTTCTTAAAAAAACAAGATTTGAATAGCACACGTGGACATGGGTTAAGTAAAAAACCTTCATAAATACTTTCATTAATTTTCTTTGAATGCATTCAATCCATATTTTGTATTTTTGTCAAAGTTCAAATTAAATACCCAAAATAGGTATAATTTTAATGATATAATTTTTATTGCAAATTCTTCAAGGTTCTTCTATTACCAATAAACAAAATTGCCAATTCTCTCTTGTATTTTAAATTATATACAACCCAGTTCTGAGATAATTTGTAGAGAAAATTTGAACACGTTTGCATTTTGATTGTTCACAATAGTCTCACAACAGTGAGTTGAATAGTGAGTTTGATTAGTAAAAACAATGAGAAAAAAGGGAATTTTTAATTGTGGTCTTCGATTTTAGTTTTAATTGCCACCATTATAATAAATTTTTAGCTGCTCCAATGTATAAAAATTTTCACGAAACAATTACTCTAGTTTATCACCCCAATATTCCTAAAATTCATATTTTGAGCCTCCCAAAAATCCATTAATATTAAATCAGTAAAAAACAAAAATTTCTCAACTTACAATTGACGCCATTTTTATTTGTTTCATTTAAATACACAATTGAATTGATTTTTTTTTATAAAATTGTTTTAATCTATAATTTAATTAGCAATCATATATCACATTCGAAAAATTTAAATTTATTTCGGTATTTGAATGATTGCTATTTTCAATAACCTCTGAAAATTAAATTTCCATCAGAAGTTAAAAAAAAAGTTTCTTTATTCTTGTTTTTTGGTTTTGCTTTTGTTTTACATTTTAACTTTATTCGCTATTCTTTTCCCTCCCATGAGGATTGAAAAAAGAAAATGTTTGAACAAAAACGAAAAGTTTTCCACGATGATAGCAGAGAGTGTAATGAAATATCCTTGTTTTTTTGAGCATATTTTTGAAATGGAAAAAAAATAAATTTAAAATGTTGCCGGTTCTAATGGATCAAGAACGAGTTAGTCATTTTTTTTAGTATTATAAAATAATCAATTTTGGGTTCCTTGATTTTCTTTTACAAAATTTTAAAAAATTGCATATTTTTAGGGTAACGTTTAATTTATTCTTTTATCTTCATAAATTACTTTTATCTTCTAAATTTAAGGCTTTGTAGCATTGATAAAAAGGTTGCAACTTCTAAAAAAGTGTTCATAGAAAAGGACTCCAATGTGTGTTCGACTCTAAACCTTTGTTTAGATTAATTTAGATTGTTTAGATTTAGATTAATTACCTTTAAATTTTGTTCTAGACAACATTGTTTCAGGATCGGTAGTAACAATTTTCATATAAAATATTTTGCATGAAGTGTGTATCTTGCTCCTAGGGTTTTTTTAATTCTAACTTTTCTAAGAATTTGATATTATCAGATATGAGGCACACTATATTCGTTTTCCAAAAAAGTAAACGAACGAAAGTTGCAGACTTAATCGCATAAACAATGCCGTATGAATATGTTTCCGATTTCAAAGAGCCCACGAAAGCTCCAATTTTAGTTTTAATTTTGATAGCCAAAATCTATAGCTTATTCTTAGGCATATTGCATATTTTTAGAGAAATTGCAAATTTTTTCAAAAACATATTTAACAATTTTACAATGGTTGAAATATGCATATATGCATATGTGCAGCAGAATTGCAAAAATAAATTTACAAATATGTGTAGACTCAATTCTATATGATATAACATGAAGGACAGCTCAAACATAAGCAACAGTTTTATATAAAAATATTTTAAATCATTCATAAATTTGCTTAAAAAAAAAACTAAATTTTATGCATTAAAGTAAATTCTAGGAAATGTGGTTCCATAAAAAATATTGTCAAAAAATAATATTTTATATTTTTATTAACAACATTGTTTACTAGATGAAGCTTAATTCTTTAGATACTGTCATTCGTTTATCTTTTATTTACAGATTAATAAACTTATGTATGTATGTGTGTATATACTATGTAAGAGTTATAAAGCAGTAAAATTTATTCTGATGGTGGGAATGCAAATTGTTATAACAAGAGTTTTTATTATTATAATAAATATTTAATTTTTGTATATTTCAAAAAATTTAATAAAGAAATATTTATATAAACAAGAGCCCGAGTCAGATATGTCTGTATTTTATTGTGTGTTTGTGAGAAAAGTGTAATATTTCTTAAAAATCATAATATTCTCATCAACTCGCTCTATTTTACCACTTATATACACATATCTTTATATACAATATAAAATGAGTATTTAAATATACCGCAAATTGATGCTTTAATGGGATTTTAAAAGACTTTGAGAAATTTACTTAATTTGTATAATTTTAAGATTATTAAAGTTTTTCCACAGAAATTTTAAATCAACAGTTCAAAAAAGGATAAAAAATAAAAACTAGAATAAATGCTAAATAAACTTAAAGTAATTGAAAAAAAAAGAGAAAAATCTTTTACAGTTCCATTAACATAAGATAAAAAAATCAAAATAAAATTTAAAATGGTTTTTTACGTGAAACAATTAACATGAACACGTGCGTAAAAATTATAATTGGAAAATTTTCATTGAATAAATTGAAAAATAATTTACTTTATTGTCTACGTAGATTTATAATTCGTTATTTCATGTACATATGTATGTTAAAATGTCAGGGCCGGACGGACAGTTATTTAAGTTTTGCAGTTTAATAAAATGAGTCCAATCGTAACTAATAAAATTTATGTGAAGCTGTAAATCAAAGATTTTATCTGAGTTATTCACTCCATTAAGTTATTCCCGTTTAGCGGGATTGGCGTTTTCCACACCAAGTGAAGGGGCACGAAAAATCCCTATATGCCGGTTTCTCATGTGTACAATTTAAAATCTACAACAGTAACCATAGGCTTTTATTTTTTTAAATCCATTTTTCTCTGCACTTCTTCTATATTTTACACGATTTTTGTAAAATCCATAACAAAATTTGTTATGGTATCTGTTCAGTATTTGTTCCCAATATTGTGTTGGTGTAGACCCGCTCCTTCAAGAACTTCATTATAAATTTATGCCTAAAATTTTAAAAGAGTTTCAATGAAGAATATTTTAAACATTGTGTCAGTTTTTATTCTATTTTACCTATACATGGATTTATTTCAAATTATGTATGTACTCTTAATCTTGTGAATTTAATAAGAAAATATAGCAAGTAGAATAATTTCTCATGTATAAATGTCTATGCTTAGTTTTAAATTCTCTCAATTATTTTGAGAGAAAAATAAAGTTTCTTTCTTATTTTTTAATTAAGATGTTCAAAATATTTTTATGTAGTTACACCTAAATAGTTTTGGAGTTAAAAATTCAAAATTTAGTCTGGGCAAATTTACCCTGACCGAGTGAAACTAAGACTTTAATGTTATTTTTGTAATACACAAAAAAATTATATATTATAAAAATGGTTTCACTTAGAAATTTTTCACAATTATAAAATAACACCATAGCAAGTTAAATATAATCTGAATCAAGAATTTCTTTAAAATATAGTTATATTATAAGTCACATAAGTATATTATATAAGTCAAATACCCCATATTCGCAGAATATTGTCATATTAGGGAGTTGACTACTTCAATTGTACGTCATACAAGTTGCAGCAATTTTGTTTGTTTTTTTTACTGTTTCTTAACTATATTCTATTTTGACACTAGGAATACAGTAGATGTACAGTAATTTTTAGCTATTCAGTAATCAAAGCTTTAACATAGTCCATCGTTTAGGCAATCAAAAATGAGAGAAATTTTTGTTCAGAACATGTTGTCAAATCTCAACTTTTTCCAAGTACAGGGAATTTAACGAATTTTCACGAATTTTATACGTCGAAAAGAGTAGAAGCTTCAAATAAAAAGTTTTTGAAAGGGCTATAAAACTATAATTCAATATTTTAACAACCCTCATATTCCGAACCAAAAACTTTGAGTAAAATAATCATACCTAAGTATTGGAACACCACAACGAAACTATTTATATAAATACCATATTGTTAATAGATTGTATTCTTAATTGTACTGTTAATTTACACAAAAAACCCGACCAGCACACGAAGTTAACTTGAAGGAATATGTACCGAACAATATAATAAAAGATTTCGAAAATCGGTGATTTCCCTTTTATATGAAATTTTTGATATAAGTTCTATATACCCTATATGAATAATTTCTAACAAATTGGAAAAGGAATTATTAGAATTTATGGATAATCAAAAATGCCCATATAAATGTCTACAATCTGCGGTCTTGTGTTCACTTTGTTAAGTTTTAATTTCAGTAGCTTAAACCTTAAATTCTACTTTAATTTTGTATTATACGAGTATAAAAACTATTACGTGGTATACTATTTGACCAAGATTATACTATCTGTTATACATACGTATGTACATAGAATAAATTTAAATTTTAAAAAAAGGTATTCACATAAATAAATTATTATTATTAAAAAAAACATAAAAAAAAACAAATAAAAAAAATTTTTTAAAATACAAAATATTTTTTTATTACATGACAACCATTGAAATTTATTACAATCTACATTACAAAATAAATTTTAGAATGTACACACACAATGTAATCCGTCTTTTGTAGTTAGACCATTAAATTATTAGTCCCTCTAACGACAAAAACAAGAAATAAATAAGAATTCATTCGAAAATCACTTAGATTAAAAGCAAAAAAGCATGTGAATTCCATTAAAATTTGTTTTTTTCCCCTTATCCTGAAATAATAAAAAACAAAATTTAATTTTTAATATTTTTACAACACCTGTACTTTTAATATCTTCTTTGGCTTTGGATGTCTCTTTAAAAGTAAATCTACTTGAATGTAATCGGTTTTTTTTTACTTTTCAAATTCTTGTTTGGGAAATTTTCTTGTTATGTACGTTCATGTGAATGTGAAATTTAAATTTGTATGTATGATATGTTTCGGTTCATGTATAAAACTTACAGATGTGTATATTAAAGTAAGAGATAGCGAATATACCAAAAACTATGTTTAAAAAATTTATTAACGTATACATGCATATGTGACAGCGTATATGTCACTTCTTATGTAAATGTAAATTTAAAGTACTTTTATGAGCGCCAGAAAACAGAGGCGCCATTGAAAAATTAAAAAGAAAATTAATTTCCAATTTTTTGGAAGAAAATTGTTTCCAATTTTTTTTTATTACATTTTTGTCAAATTTTCTTTCTTTCTATTTACAGCGAAATTGTACTTATATACAACATTGAAAAGTTGTAAGTTTAACTCCAGGCTTTAATTCTGTACTTCTAAAAACTTTGTTGAGGTGGGTAATAGTATACTAACATACTTTTTCAATTTAGGGATCGGGTGATTTACGATTCTAATTTACCTACTTGCATGAAGCGACCAATCACGTGCTCTATGACGGAAAAACTAAATTTAGCATCAAAGAGAGAGTGATGTCTTACCTTCGGAAGATCTTTAGGAGATATCACTAGACCCTTAATGTGGATGCTGATATAGTTGGTAGGGTTGGTAGCAACGTATTGTACGTACCACATCCTCATGTAATCACATGAATAGTAGGTGAATTGACTGTTTGCTGACAATGAGAGAGTCTAATGATAGGTTTTTTCGTCCTTTACTCTCTTTAGACTCAAAGTAGTTTGGGTGAGTTTGGTGGTGGAATTTGTGATATGTATTATAGATTTTATTGTAAGTTGTAATTGAAAAAAAAATTAATTTAATGTATGCAATATTTTGTAAAAAGTTTGAGCTAAACAGAAAATAAATAAATAAATTCTATGACGAATTTTTCATTCAGCATGACAAAATTACAAGAAAGTGATTTATTATGCGCAATTTGCGATGTTTATTTCATAATGTTCATTGTTTTAAATGATTGAGGGGGCGCTATTTTTGAAAACTACGTAAGGCGCCGAGCTAGTCAGAACCGGGTTTGTATATGTGATAGTTTTAGTTTTAAAAAATTTAAAATGCTTTGAAATTTAGTGCAAATTTCATTATTACGGAGATTTCTGAGAAGGTGAAATGAATTTTACTATAACGTTTGTTTATTGTTCGTATTTTTTAGATGGCAAATAGACTGTATATGTGTGTGATGTGAGAATTTCGATTACAACATTACAAAGGATTCCAGTTTCAATGAAATTATTAAAATACCTCGGTGATAATCAAAGGTATCCGCTGTCACAAAATATACATAATGCGAAGAGCAACATGGTTTTTATGCAAAATGTAATATGTATAACAGATTTATTTTGTTTTTTATTGAATATATGTACATGTTAATAGTGTTTGTTTGTTTACAGAAAATTTTCGAAAATTTTTGCGAATTTTTGTGAAAAACACGTTTGTGGAAATAATTTCAGTTTTATATTTCAAAAGAAGCTTTTAAAAAGATCTTCTGTAATGTAATTGTTTTGGACTATCTTTTGCCTGGTTCTTTAATTTATGAAAATTTTTGGAAAATTAGCGAAAATTCTTTTTTTAAAGAGAATTAACTGAATATCATAAATTCTTTTTTACCTCAAATTTCTATTTTTGTAAAAACGACTAAATACACAAACCTTGCCAACGATAGTTAAAATTAATTTCAAATTCCTGTTTAATCTATAATTTATCAATTAAAATTCAGTTGTAAATTATAAAGTACAGCGCGAATGCATTGTGGTATCAATGACAATCTGATTTCATATACAATAGAAATAGCATATGGAATTTAAGGAATATACCGTAATGTACCGTAATATTTCAATATTGTGATTTATTTTACAGCAATATACAAACAATGAAAATCGTATATCACTTTTCAATATTCCTTTTTTTCTCTTAAGGGAGCGTATACAAACATGGAATACATGTACACATTATGTTTATGTTGATTTTGAAATCAAATGTAGCATATTATTTGGCGGAAATTTATGTTATATTTAATTCCCTTTGTAATTTACAACCTAAGAAATAATTCATGAAATTTGAATTTTTCATTGGAATATACCAACAGAGGAAGGTAAAAGAAGTGGTTTTAAAGAAAATTGAAAAAGGAAATTTGAAAAAGATTCTTGTAATCTTAAATATGTGTGAGACGTTTTGTAATAACATCAAAAGAATCAGTTTGGTTCGAGAAGTGATGATTGTTGTTATTTTTATATGTATATGTACACGTAATACACTTAAGGTTCAAAATAATATAAAATTTATTATCAAATGTATATGCTTATTACTTACTCTAATAGAATTAGGGGCTTTCATTGTCAAAGAGAACTTAAAAATTATATTATTAAATTAAAATAAATTTCTAATTGGAAATTCATAAGCGATATTAATTGCAAAATTTTAATCTATTGTCTTATTTTGTAATATTCTTAATGTAGCAAACATTTGAAAATATATATCGTAGCGATACATGACAAATTTAAAAATTTCATCTTTCAATTTCTGTATTGATTAGGGCATAGATAACTATCGTATGAGATAGAGAGATTATTATGAGATGATTTGACATAATGAATGTTAACATTAGAAATTGTATTGGAATTTGGGTTGGAATTAAAAAGCGATATGGAGGAAAAACTTTAACTGACGTTTTAAACAAAAGCGAAAAAAATCTTTGCATTACACATAAGACAACTCAGAGGTATAAAAATATTCGATCAAAAATATCAGCTTATCTTCTATGACTTTATGAATTGAAATCCAGGTGTAAACCACTGCAAAAATTGAAAAATAATTACAAATTAACAATAGGAGAACAATTGTTTGCTTATTTGTACTCGTTCCGTAGAACCTAAAATTTAAATTTTAACCTAAAATAAAATTTTTCAGGAATCAAATTATGTATGTTACTTGTTTTTAAAACATAAATTTTAAGATTCATGCAGTGGTCGAAGTGGGATACTCAAAGTGGTGGGATGGTAAAAAAAAAAATATTATCTTAGTTATTTTTTAAAAAAATAACTCAACAAAATTTACCAAACTTTGGAAGTAAACTAACGAGAATATTTATATTCAAAATTAAATCAACTAAAAATTGAATCAAAAACTGTGCAAATTGTTACCAAAGAAATGCATATACCACTATGTAGTAACGAAAATTTCATTAATAGAAAAAAATTATACGTTACTATTTGAAATTGGTCTTATTTAAAATTACATACATATATTTAATTTTTTGTTAAAAAAAATTTTAAAATTCATTAGAAAATTTTCCTAAATTTTAAAAATCATGTTCCGGAAAGCATTTTTCTCTCCTATTAAGTAGTGGGATGAATTTCCAATTATTTAAAAGTACTGGGATGGCATCCCACTCCATCCCGCCTCACTTCGAGCACTGGATGCATGTCAGTAATCCAGAATTACAATAATAACAATAATAACGAAGAATAACAGAAAAATATCACCAATTACAAGTTCAATGGTCGATATAAATAAGACATATAAAATGGTGCAATGTCGGCTGTCAATCGACAAGGTTTAACATTAATTGCCAATCAGAAGAATTCTCAAATAATATTAGAAACTTTGTTCAGGCGCCAGTTTCCCATGATAAAATTATAAAGCTAGCACGTAAAGTATCATATGTAGCTTAAATTGCCTTAAATTTATCTTATAAATTCACCTTATAAGCTAGTTGATGATTATTTATTGGTTTCATAGTAATTTTTCTAATACTAAGAAAATATATTAAAATTATACAAAAATTTTCATGAAAACAAGATTAAAGGCTCACGATAGAGAAAAATGTAATTAATAAAATTAACATAAAATTATTTCTAAAAATCTAAATGAAAAACAAGTAAAAACGTTTCAGTCGGTATAAACCGATTGAATTATACTCTGTATCTTTCGATATTGTATAGCAATTACTCGAACCTGTGAAGTCATTCTATAGAAACTTCACGGATATGTCTGACCTATAATTGGACATCCGACTGCCAAGTTTCATGAACCTGACTTTATAATTTTTCCAAATATTTAAAATTAGCTTTTGGAGTTGTATGGCAAGTACCTGAACCTGTCAAAAAATTCCAACAAAACTTCACAAATATATCTGATCTATAATCGGACACACAACTGCCAAGTTTCATGAATCTGACTTTATTATTTTTCCAAAAATTTAGAATAAGCTTTTAGACTTGTATGGGACCTACTCGAACCTGTAAGGCAATTCCATCAAAACTTCAGAAATATATCTGACCTATAACTCGACATACAACTGCCAAGTTTCATGAATCTGACTTTGTTATTTTTCCAAATATTTAAAATAAGCTTTTGGAGTTGTATGGCAGGTACCCGAACCTGTAAAGCAATTCCTCTAAAACTTCAGAAGTATATTTGACCTATAATTGGACACATAACTGCCAAGTTTCATGAATCTGACTTTATTATTTTGCCGAATATAAAAAATTTGCTTTTGGAGTTGTATGGCAGCCACCCGAACCGGTGCAGCTATCCCATTATAACTTTTAGAGCATGTGTAGAATATATGGCTTCCTGCTATATTTTTGGCAAGAAGACCATTTTATGTTCTAATTTTATTAAAACACAATATTTTATTTAATGTTATAATGTTCTTTATTATGATAATATTTCACTTATCTTAATTATTAATTTATTTATAATTATTATTATTATATTTAACTTATTTTTTATTTTCAAATTAAAACACTTATGATTAGTTTTATTAAACTTAAGGAATACATGCTTATTTTAAATCAAGTTAACTGCACTGTGACCATTTATCGAATAGGAATATAAGTATAGAATTTCAAATCATTTATACATATTATGATGAGAGTTAAACTAAATTATTAATTTAAACTAAACTATTAATGTGTACGTGAATCATTATGTAGGTAATTTAAATATACATAATTAAGCCAAGTTTAAGAGAGTATGATAATATTCAAGAAAGTGTTTTTCAATAATTTAAAAATCAAGTCAGGAGTGTAGAACCTTTTGTGAGAAAGATCTCAACATCACCCTCCCCCGAGATTTAACGTATTTAAAATGAGATAAAAAAAATTTTAATATGATTCGAATTAAAATTTGTAGTATGAAATATGAAAATTAAAAGTAAAAAAATGATAAAGGTAAGAAAAATTTATCCATCTCCAATAATTATTTAAACTCAACGTGACGTGGACCCTTGTGACTATTTGATTCTGACGCCAAAATGCTAAATGCAGGCTTCAAACGGTCAATTGAAATAGAAGAATTTCGTCCGTTAATATCTATCACAAAATGTTTTCTAAATCTTCTAATGATCTTGAATGGTCCGTCATAAGGAGGTGTTAATCCCGTTTTTACTTTATCAATCCGAACGAAAACGTGTTGACAATTATGTAAATCTTTTGGAATGAAAACCTTTTGTTCGGTTTCCCTCGGTGCCTCTGGAATTAGATTACGCATATTTTCGCGAAGCCGCGTTATGACAGTGTCGCAGTCGTTAACATTTGGTTTTTCGTCGACAAAAATCTTACCAGGTAAACGGAGATTTTGTCCGTATACCATTTCTCCCTTAATTGCGGCCCGAAATCCTAAAAGCACGATTGGGAGCTCGGAACTCCAATGAACCGTGTTACCACGGGCACGTAATGCGGATTTAAGTTGTCGGTGAAACCGTTCTACCATTCCGTCCGACTGAGGATGGTAAGGGGTCGTGTGGATCTTTTGAATACCGAATAAACTCGTTAGTTCTGCAAATAACTTAGATTCAAATTGTGAACCCTGGTCCGTGGTTATTCTAGATGGGGTTCCGAATCGCGGAATGTAATTCTCGGCGAAAGTGCGCGCGACTGTCGACGCGGTCATGTCCCTGATAGGGTAAGCCTCAGGCCATCGCGAAAAACGATCGACAATTGTTAGGATGTATGAATTGCCACAGGAAATCGGTAAAGGGCCTACCAGATCCATATGGATATGCTCGAATCGGCCCGAAGGTAGGTCAAATTTCCCGAATTGTGATTTTGTATGTCGTTGAATTTTTGATCTTTGGCAAGCTAAACAAGCTCTAGTCCATTTCGCGACGTCAACATTCATCCTCGGCCAAAAATACTTATCCGTTGCCAGCTTACGCGAAGCACGAATTCCCGGGTGAGAAAAACTATGTAAGTGTTCGAAAATACTGCGACGCAAAGGGCTTGGAATGTAAGGGCGATATCGCGAGGTAGAGACCTCGCAATACACGTCCAAACCAGGAAGCGAAATTTTTTGAAGTTTGAAACTCGCTGACGAGTCAGAGAGAAGGGTTTTTAACTCCTCGTCAGTCTCCTGAGCTTTGGAAACCTTTCCAAGATCGACAATGAATTTGCCGGAAGAAGAATCCAAACTATCTATTCGCGATAAACCATCAGCGACAACGTTATCACTACCACGAATGTGACGTATATCAGTCGTGAACTGCGAAATATAATCTAAGTGCCTGGCTTGCCGCGGGCTTCGCTCGGTTTTGGTGAAAAGAGCCGTTACTAAAGGTTTGTGGTCGGTAAGTATTGAAAATTCACGTCCTTCTACGAAATACCGAAAATGTTTTATAGCTAAATAAATAGCAAGTAGCTCGCGATCGAAAGCTGAATACTTTTGCTCGGCGGGGGTGAGTTTTCTCGAAAAGAATGAGAGTGGTTCCCAGTTGTTATCACGCTGCTGCTGCAAAACAGCGCCGACGGCAATATCAGAAGCATCCGTAGCGATACTAAATGTTCCATCCGAAAGTGGGTGTGCCAAAAGAGTGATCTTGGCAAGAGCGTCCTTAACTGCCGTAAACGCGTCATTGAGACTTTCAGGCCAACTAAAGTTTTTGGCAGTTTTTGGCCTCCTAAGTAACTCAGAGAGATGAGTGTAAATAGGAGAAAGTAATTTAGCAAGATCGGGTACGAACCGATGGTAATAGTTAACCATACCTATAAACCGTTGTATTTGGCGGACTGAATTAGGTACCGGGAAGTTAACTATCGCCTCTACGCGATCCTGTGAAGGAAATATTCCAGCACTAGAAATCTTGTGACTCAAGAAATCCAATTCCGAAACACCGAAGACACACTTAGAACTGTTAATCTTAATATCATATTCGGACAGACGCTTAAAAAGGATTTGCAGGTGTTGCTTATGCTCAGATGGAGTAGAACTGGCGACCAAAATGTCGTCGATATATACAAATAGGAAATCGAGGCCGCGAGTGACCTCGTCCATAAATCGTTGGAAGGTTTGAGCGGCATTTCGAAGTCCGAAAGGCATACGACTAAATTCGAACATGCCGAAAGGAGTAGTTATTGCAGTTTTATGCATGTCGTCTTGGGAAACCGGGATCAAGTGATATGCCCTAACAAGATCGATTTTTGAAAAGATACGCTTGCCAAATAAATTCATGGAAAAGTTTTGAATGTGAGGAATAGGGTAACGATCTGGCACCGTGACAGCGTTCAGACGCCGGTAATCGCCGCACGGCCGCCAATCGACGTTATTTTTCTTCTTAACCATATGGAGTGGCGACGAAACGGATGACGAAGAAGGTCTACATATCCCAATGCTGACCATATATTCGAATTCTGTTTTAGCCGTTTTATGACGCACTGAATCAAGTCTACGTGGAGAGGAAAAAGGAAGTTGTCCCTTGGTTACGATGTGATGAACGACCGAATGTTTAACAGATGCGGAATAATCTGAATTCTGAGTAAGGGTTGGATAATTTTTAAGAATTTTGCCGTATTCACTTTCCACGACGTAATTCAAAGGTGTAACAACGTCAACCTTAGCCTGCGAAACCTCAACCGACATATTTGTGCTTGGATCTACCAATCTCTTGTTCTTACGATCGACCAATAGCCCGAAACGTTCCAAAAAATCTGCCCCTATTATAGGCCTACCTACTGACGCGATGATAAAAGCGTGTGAAAATAGCCTGCGCAATCCGATGTTTAGTTGAAGTAGTTTAGTACCGTAAGTTTGTATAGGAGTACCGTTTGCAGCAGAAAGCAAGAAATTCGAAGGCCGATTTTTACATCCAATGTTTCCCCGATTTGGTATAACAGAGACGTCAGCGCCCGTGTCGACAAGAAATACAATGTCGCTGTTAACGTCTCTTACGAATAAGCGGTGTGAAGAGTAATTCCCGTTATTAGCCGCAACAATAACGGGGCGCTTTAGTTTGGGGAGTTCGTTTTTGTGGAAGTAGCGTTCGCCCTATGAAAGGAGGCAGAGAATCTACACCGTCCTATACATTTCAACGCGTCACGCCCGTATTTTTTGTGGTACCAACACATGGGTTGTCCAGAGGCGGATCTATTTCGACTGGAATTCCGACTTCTAGAACGACTTCGAAAAGTTGATCCCGTATTGAGTTTTGCTAACATTTCTTCAATCCTCGACAAACGATTTTCAAAATTAGACGAAGTGTCGGTGAGTTGACCCGAAACTGGAGAGCTAGCGCATATATTCGCGTTGTTCGTTTTCGAAACTGCATTTAAAAGCGCGGATTGAGAAACCTCGTATATTTTATCTGCTAAAGAAGTGAGCTCATTCATAGGCTTATCACACACGGCCAGTAAGGTGATGTAAATGTTGCGCGGTAAACGACGAAGCCACAAGTTTCTGATAATACTTTCATTAAATGAGCTACCCGCTAGCATCCGCATGGACCTAAAGACTTCGGATGGCCTACGATCACCGATATCTTCTCGATCCAGGAGAGATTCCAATTTTTTAATTTCGGAAGCGAATGATTATTTAAAATATCGATCACGGAATCTAGTGTATCTGGAGGTAATGCAGACACAGTTAGACAGTATTTGGTATCACTACTGGTTATTCTATAAACCGAAAATTGCGCTTCCGCCTGAATGAACCAGGTCGCCGGGTTGGCAGACCAAAATGGGGGTAAACGAACGCGTACAGAGTCTACTTCGTGTTTTATCTCGGTCGCAGGACTGAAAGGGTTTGAGTCGGCATTTGTTTCTTCCTCCAAAACACTAGGATTCGCCCGAAAAAGGTCGGAAGCCGGAGGCATCAAAGGATTTGTAGAATGGGTCTGTTTGATAGGTATTTTCTCGTCATTCGACATATTTAAATTGATTTTATGAAATACAAAATTTAAAACAAAGAAAAATTTGTATCAAACCAAAATAAAATGTTTAAATGGAAAAAAAAAATTTCGGAACGGTTATCTATACTACGAAAAGGTTAAAAAAGAAAAAATTGAAAAATTTTCAATTGAACTTTGATATTAAATAAATATTTTTAATACTTCTAAAAATAAACGAATTGTATTAACAGGGCTCAGTATACACTTAATAAGTCGGTAAGTGTATAAAATGGTAAAATAGTTAAATCATAAAAATTTAATAGTATCGATGCAAAAATAGTTATTGCAAATTCAAGAATCTCCTCAAAATAATTTCATAAAAATATATGAATCTCTCGAATCATAAACTTAAAAAAAATTTTAAAATGGTAAGAAAAACTTGGTTTAATTTAAAATTATTTTCATTTAAAATTCATTAATTAAATTAGCGTTCAATAAAAAATGGTTTTACTGTATTCATCAAACATAAAAAAAAATAAATGTATGATCACTTCAGGTAAAACCAAAAATATCAATATGAAAGGTCACAATGCACTTAAATTTTACAATGTATATGTGCATACCCCAATGTACATATATGCGTGTTAAATTTGAAAAATTAAGTTTCAATATTTCGATATAAAAAAATAATAAAATTCATTAAATACAATTCCTATATATGCGTATGTAAGTATGTACTTACATGGGAATATGTAAAAAAAATTTTTAAAGATGTTATTTATATTTAATAATGTATTTTTTATTTTCTTAGATATTGTTAGAAAATTAATATTAAAAAATTTTAAAATTTTTAGAATTTAAAATTATAATGTATATGTTATTTTAAAATTTAATTAATTAAATAAAATATTATTTGTATCACTAATTAAAAAAATTAATTAACAAACCGAAAATTATAATTGAAAAATTATGATTGTATGTCTTTATGATGCTAGGTAAACGTCTTTTTGACCTAGGTGTATTTTTGATCAAAAAAAAAAAAAATTTTTAAAATAAACATACATACAAATGTTACAGAAAATAATATATTTTTAATATATTCTAAATATTGCAAAATTTTAAATGAAATAATTAGATGTAATATACATAATTTGATTTTAAAATTATATTAAAATCATATTAAAATTTAGTATATTATATACATACGATATATCTTGTACTATGTATTTATGTATGCATGCTTTTTCTAAAAAAAATATTTTAGTTTATTATCTAATATAGTAAAAAAAATTTTTGAATTAATTTAAGTTTAAGTTTAATTAAAGAGAAAAAAATGTAATGATTTCGGTTGGTTAATTAGTGAATTATTGAGTTTACTTACTATGTAATTATTTGAAATTTTAATTTTTATTCTTAATTTTTGAAATACAAAAATTTTTTTTTATAAAAATGTATTTTAATTATTCTTTTTTTAAAAATTAGAAATGTAAAAAATAAGGAAATTGATAGAACTTATCTTTATTGATGATGCTTTCTGGTTGATGAAGTGATGGATGAGTATTGATGATGTTGATTCCGCATGAAAATGTTGATGAATGGTTAGTTGAACGCAATTGAATAGTTGAATGGTTGAATGTACAATTGTTTGATTGAAGTTGAAACTGTGAATGTATGATGCAAGTGTCTACTCGTAAGTTGAAGTAATATTTGATTGGATGATGTTGAAAATTCTAACTGATGATGATGAATATTGACTGCATGTAAAACTTTTAACCAAATGTTTCCATTTAACCACTATATATTTTTATTTTTTAATTATTGTTATAAGTGTTATAATTGAAATTTAGTTTAGGGATTCTTTTTTTAATTGAAATATTATATTCATAAATTTTGCATTAAACTTTTAATTATTATTATTTAGTGATGTCCTGCTTTATTAGTTAGATTTTTATTATAACTTAATTTAAAATATATAAAAGTTTTTATATTTAAAACATATAAATATTTCACTTTAGTCTTTTTTTTGTTTCACGTGTTTTTCAGTCTGGGGTCACCAATATGGCTTCCTGCTATATTTTTGGCAAGAAGACCATTTTATGTTCTAATTTTATTAAAACACAATATTTTATTTAATGTTATAATGTTCTTTATTATGATAATATTTCACTTATCTTAATTATTAATTTATTTATAATTATTATTATTATATTTAACTTATTTTTTATTTTCAAATTAAAACACTTATGATTAGTTTTATTAAACTTAAGGAATACATGCTTATTTTAAATCAAGTTAACTGCACTGTGACCATTTATCGAATAGGAATATAAGTATAGAATTTCAAATCATTTATACATATTATGATGAGAGTTAAACTAAATTATTAATTTAAACTAAACTATTAATTAATTAAACTAAATTATTAATGTGTACGTGAATCATTATGTAGGTAATTTAAATGTACATAATTAAGCCAAGTTTAAGAGAGTATGATAATATTCAAGAAAGTGTTTTTCAATAATTTAAAAATCAAGTCAGGAGTGTAGAACCTTTTGTGAGAAAGATCTCAACAAATATAATTGGACACATGTATACAAAATTTTATATTTATAGCTTTATTAGTTTTTGAAATATTTAAAATAAACTCTTTGAGTTGTATGGCAGCTACCCGAACCCGTTGTCCGAATTAGTCCAATAACAATAGGGCTCGTCCTTGGCACATCTTACACTTAATATCTTATACTTAATGAAATAAATTAAGTGCAATACCAATAATCCTCTTCGGGGGATTCCACCTTGTCGTGGTGGGGAGGACTAAAGAACCCAAGAGCGATGTCGGCGGATACCGTGTATTTTTACAGTGTCTGGCAGGTGCAACCATGCCGGTAAGGTCGAGGGGGAGATCTGAAAAACCAAGGGAATCCCACAATCCAACTATTATGAAGGATGGCGGAAAGGAGTGTTGAAGAGCGTGCTGGGATATCAGCACAAGTGTCGCCCGGACCTACGACGGGCGGCGAGGGCTTGGCCGCAGGTGGGTGGGGCCAGACCGTACTTCAAGGTGGAAACAGGCCTTGAAGAACGTAATGCTACTGAATGGAATACCGACGAAAACATCGCGGTCTTCGTCATCCACGATGATCCTGTATGAGGAGGATTTTGAGAATAGCTTAGAATTCAACTGACATAACCATCATCAGTAAGACTGACTCCGTTTCGCTCAACTTTCCGTTGAGTACCAGGACCAGTGAAGTTGGTTTCAGCAGGATCAATCCGTTTACGGGTGAGCAGTCAAAGAACCAGGCACGGGACGCGCGTAACAAACTGCACAGTGCTAGAAGGAGGCTGCAGCGGCTATCGCTCAAAACCTCGGAGGAGCTTAGTCCTTGGGAGATAGAGCAGATGGAGAAAACGAAGGCGGAGATCAGAGAGGTTGCGAAACCCATGACTCTGGAGAGAATGAGGCCTGCGGTGGTTGCTCCGGTTTCATCGGGTACCGGTGCGCCCATCAGGGCTGGGGAACCCGCTGGGGCTGCAGCGAAAACCGAGGGGAAGGTGGCTCACCCAAACAAGGGCAAAGCCGAGGTTAGGAGTGACCACCTCCATAAGAAGAGGGGATGTTCCGACGATGGTATCCTCCCGAGCACCTCCAAGAAAGAGAAAGGCACAGCTTCGTAGAAGGTGGATGTGGGGTAGGTTGCCATCGTGGATGAGAGCGGCCCGCAAGGCCGGTTGGATCATGAAAAATGGCAAAGGGTGGAAGAAAGGACAGGATGAGCTACTGGAGGTGTTTTCATCTGGCTCGACAGATGAAATCATCTTAGATAGAGCTGGATGGGATGGAGGCTACAAGGTGGTAGCGTGTTCCAACATGGTTTCCAAGAAGTTCCTAGAGGACACGCTGCCGAAGCTTGACGGCATCTGGGAGGGGGACAAACTACGGGCTATCCCTAGGTCCGATGTTGGTAGGTACCGGAGGCCGAAAGCGTGGCTGTGGGTACCCAAACCCTACGTTGCAGTCAGTTACGGAGAAGGTCCTCAAGCTACTGATTGCACAGAATCGGGAGCTTGGAGCTGAGGACTGTGGTTAGGGAGGAGCCTCGGAAGAAAACTGGACAACACTCTGCTACAGCCTATTATTATATATTGCCAGAATCCCATTGATCACAAAAAACACTTAAAATCGCTCTATCTCTTCTAGTTTAGCCAGAAAACGAGTTTAAAGTTTTGCAAAAGATTTTTTTAAATATCTCCAAAAATATTTTTGCTATAGCCTATTATCATATATTGCCAGATTCTGTGGATTCCCAGTGATAACAAAACACACTTAAAATCGCTCTATCTCTTCTAGTTTAGCCAGAAAACGCGTTTAAAGTTTTGCAAAAGCTTTTTTTAAATATCTCCAAAAATATTTTTGCTACACTCTATTATAATATATTGCCAGAATCTGTGGATTCCCAGTGATCACAAAAAACACTTAAAATCGCTCTATCTCTTCTAGTTTAGCCAGAAAACGCGTTTAAAGTTTTGCAAAAGATTTTTTTAAATATCTCCAAAAATATTTTTGCTACAGTCTATTATCATATATTGCCAGAATCTGTGGATTCCCAGTGATCACAAAAAACACTTAAAATCGTTCTATCTCTTCTAGTTTAGCCAGAAAACGCGTTTAAAGTTTTGCAAAAGATTTTTTTAAATATCTCCAAAAATATTTTTGCTACAGTCTATTATCATATATTGCCAGAATCTGTGGATTCGCAGTGATCACGAAAAACACTAAAAATCGCTCTATCTCTTCTAGTTTAGCTAGAAGACGCGTTTGAAGTTTGGCAAAAGATTTTTTTAAATATCTCCAAAAATATTTTTGCTACACTCTATTATCATATATTGCCAGAATCTGTGGATTCCCAGTGATCACAAAAAACACTTAAAATCGCTCTATCTCTTCTAGATTAGCCAGAAAACGCGTTTAAAGTTTTGCAAAAGATTTTTTAAATATCTCCAAAAATATTTTTGCTACACTCTATTATCATATATTGCCAGAATCTGTGGATTCGCAGTGATCACAAAAAACACTTAAAATCGCTCTATCTCTTCTAGTTTAGCCAGAAAACGCGTTTAAAGTTTTGCAAAAGATTTTTTTAAATATCTCCAAAAATATTTTTGCTACACTCTATTATTATATATTGCCAAATTCTGTGGATTCCCAGTGATCACAAAAAACACTTAAAATCGCTCTATCTCTTCTAGTTTAGCCAGAAAACGCGTTTAAAGTTTTGCAAAAGATTTTTTTAAATATCTCCAAAAATATTTTTGCTACAGTCTATTATCATATATTGCCAGAATCTGTGGATTCGCAGTGATCACAAAAAACACTTAAAATCGCTCTATCTCTTCTAGTTTACCTAGAAAACGCGTTTGAAGTTTGGCAAAAGATTTTTTTAAATATCTCCAAAAATATTTTTGCTACACTCTATTATCATATATTGCCAGAATCTGTGGATTCTCAGTGATCACAAAAAATACTTAAAATCGCTCTATCTCTTCTAGTTTAGCCAGAAAACGCGTTTAAAGTTTTGCAAAAGCTTTTTTTAAATATCTCCAAAAATATTTTTGCTACACTCTATTATAATATATTGCCAGAATCTGTGGATTCCCAGTGATCACAAAAAACACTTAAAATCGCTCTATCTCTTCTAGTTTAGCCAGAAAACGCGTTTAAAGTTTTGCAAAAGATTTTTTTAAATATCTCCAAAAATATTTTTGCTACAGTCTATTATCATATATTGCCAGAATCTGTGGATTCCCAGTGATCACAAAAAACACTTAAAATCGTTCTATCTCTTCTAGTTTAGCCAGAAAACGCGTTTAAAGTTTTGCAAAAGATTTTTTTAAATATCTCCAAAAATATTTTTGCTACAGTCTATTATCATATATTGCCAGAATCTGTGGATTCGCAGTGATCACGAAAAACACTAAAAATCGCTCTATCTCTTCTAGTTTAGCCAGAAAACGCGTTTAAAGTTTTGCAAAAGATTTTTTTAAATATCTCCAAAAATATTTTTGCTACACTCTATTATTATATATTGCCAAATTCTGTGGATTCCCAGTGATCACAAAAAACACTTAAAATCGCTCTATCTCTTCTAGTTTAGCCAGAAAACGCGTTTAAAGTTTTGCAAAAGATTTTTTTAAATATCTCCAAAAATATTTTTGCTACAGCTTATTATCATGTATTGCCAGATTCTGTGGATTCCCAGTGATCACAAAAAACACTTAAAATCGCTCTATCTCTTCTAGTTTAGCCAGAAAACGCGTTTGAAGTTTGGCAAAAGATTTTTTTAAATATCTCCAAAAATATTTTTGCTACAGCCTATTATCATATATTGCCAGATTCTGTGGATTCTCAGTGATCACAAAAAACACTTAAAATCGCTCTATCTCTTCTAGTTTAGCCAGAAAACGCGTTTAAAGTTTTGCAAAAGATTTTTTTAAATATCTCCAAAAATATTTTTGCTACAGTCTATTATCATATATTGCCAGAATCTGTGGATTCCCAGTGATCACAAAAAACACTTAAAATCGCTCTATCTCTTCTAGTTTAGCCAGAAAACGCGTTTAAAGTTTTGCAAAAGATTTTTTTAAATATCTCCAAAAATATTTTTGCTACAGCCTATTATCATATATTGCCAGAATCTGTGGATTCCCAGTGATCACAAAAAACACTTAAAATCGCTCTATCTCTTCTAGTTTAGCCAGAAAACGCGTTTAAAGTTTTGCAAAAGATTTTTTTAAATATCTCCAAAAATATTTTTGCTACAGCCTATTATCATATATTGCCAGAATCTGTGGATTCCCAGTGATCACAAAAAACACTTAAAATCGCTCTATCTCTTCTAGTTTAGCCAGAAAACGCGTTTAAAGTTTTGCAAAAGATTTTTTTAAATATCTCCAAAAATATTTTTGCTACAGTCTATTATCATATATTGCCAGAATCTGTGGATTCCCAGTGATCACAAAAAACACTTAAAATCGCTCTATCTCTTCTAGTTTAGCCAGAAAACGCGTTTAAAGTTTTGCAAAAAATTTTTTTAAATATCTCCAAAAATATTTTTGCTACAGCCTATTATCATATATTGCCAGAATCTGTGGATTCCCAGTGATCACAAAAAACACTTAAAATCGCTCTATCTCTTCTAGTTTAGCCAGAAAACGCGATTAAAGTTTTTCAAAATATTTTTTTAAATATCTCCAAAAACATTTTTACTACACTCTATTATCATATATTGCCAAAATCTGTGGATTCCCAGTGATCACAAAAAACACTTAAAATCGCTCTATCTCTTCTAGTTTAGCCAGAAAACGCGTTTAAAGTTTTGCAAAAGATTTTTTTAAATATCTCCAAAAATATTTTTGCTACAGCCTATTATCATATATTGCCAGAATCTGTGGATTCCTAGTGATCACAAAAAACACTTAAAATCGCTCTATCTCTTCTAGTTTAGCCAGAAAACGCGTTTAAAGTTTTGCAAAAGATTTTTTTAAATATCTCCAAAAATATTTTTGCTACAGCCTATTATCATATATTGCCAGAATCTGTGGATTCCCAGTGATCACAAAAAACACTTAAAATCGCTCTATCTCTTCTAGTTTAGCCAGAAAACGCGATTAAAGTTTTTCAAAATATTTTTTTAAATATCTCCAAAAATATTTTTGCTACACTCTATTATCATATATTGCCAGAATCTGTGGATTCCCAGTGATCACAAAAAACACTTAAAATCGCTCTATCTCTTCTAGTTTAGCCAGAAAACGCGTTTAAAGTTTTGCAAAAGATTTTTTTAAATATCTCCAAAAATATTTTTGCTACAGCCTATTATCGTATATTGCCAGAATCTGTGGATTCCTAGTGATCACAAAAAACACTTAAAATCGCTCTATCTCTTCTAGTTTAGCCAGAAAACGCGTTTAAAGTTTTGCAAAAGATTTTTTTAAATATCTCCAAAAATATTTTTGCTACAGCTTATTATCATGTATTGCCAGATTCTGTGGATTCCCAGTGATCACAAAAAACACTTAAAATCGCTCTATCTCTTCTAGTTTAGCCAGAAAACGCGTTTAAAGTTTTGCAAAAGATTTTTTTAAATATCTCCAAAAATATTTTTGCTACAGCCTATTATCATATATTGCCAGAATCTGTGGATTCCCAGTGATCACAAAAAACACTTAAAATCGCTATATCTCTTCTAATTTAGCCAGAAAACGCGTTTAAAATTTTGCAAAAGATTTTTTTAAATATCTCCAAAAATATTTTTGCTACAGTCTATTATCATATATTGCCAGAATCTGTGGATTCCCAGTGATCACAAAAAACACTTAAAATCGCTCTATCTCTTCTAGTTTAGCCAGAAAACGCGTTTAAAGTTTTGCAAAAGATTTTTTTAAATATCTCCAAAAATATTTTTGCTACAGCCTATTATCATATATTGCCAGAATCTGTGGATTCCCAGTGATCACAAAAAACACTTAAAATCGCTCTATCTCTTCTAGTTTAGCCAGAAAACGCGATTAAAGTTTTTCAAAATATTTTTTTAAATATCTCCAAAAATATTTTTGCTACACTCTATTATCATATATTGCCAGAATCTGTGGATTCCCAGTGATCACAAAAAACACTTAAAATCGCTCTATCTCTTCTAGTTTAGCCAGAAAACGCGTTTAAAGCTTTGCAAAAGATTTTTTTAAATATCTCCAAAAATATTTTTGCTACAGCCTATTATCATATATTGCCAGAATCTGTGGATTCCTAGTGATCACAAAAAACACTTAAAATCGCTCTATCTCTTCTAGTTTAGCCAGAAAACGCGTTTAAAGTTTTGCAAAAGATTTTTTTAAATATCTCCAAAAATATTTTTGCTACAGCTTATTATCATGTATTGCCAAATTCTGTGGATTCCCAGTGATCACAAAAAACACTTAAAATCGCTCTATCTCTTCTAGTTTAGCCAGAAAACGCGTTTGAAGTTTGGCAAAAGATTTTTTTAAATATCTCCAAAAATATTTTTGCTACAGCCTATTATCATATATTGCCAGAATCTGTGGACTCCCAGTGATCACAAAAAACACTTAAAATCGCTCTATCTCTTCTAGTTTAGCCAGAAAACGCGATTAAAGTTTTTCAAAAGATTTTTTTAAATATCTCCAAAAATATTTTTGCTACACTCTATTATCATATATTGCCAGAATCTGTGGATTCCCAGTGATCACAAAAAACACTTAAAATCGCTCTATCTCTTCTAATTTAGTCAGAAAACGCGTTTAAAATTTTGCAAAAGATTTTTTTAAATATCTCCAAAAATATTTTTGCTACAGCCTATTATCATATATTGCCAGAATCTGTGGATTCCCAGTGATCACAAAAAACACTTAAAATCGCTCTATCTCTTCTAGTTTAGCCAGAAAACGCGTTTAAAGTTTTTCAAAAGATTTTTTTAAATATCTCCAAAAATATTTTTGCTACAGTCTATTATCATATATTGCCAGAATCTGTGGATTCCCAGTGATCACAAAAAACACTTAAATTCGCTCTATCTCTTCTAGTTTAGCCAGAAAACGCGTTTAAAGTTTTGCAAAAGATTTTTTTAAATATCTCCAAAAATATTTTTGCTACAGTCTATTATCATATATTGCCAGAATCTGTGGATTCGCAGTGATCACAAAAAACACTTAAAATCGCTCTATCTCTTCTAGTTTACCTAGAAAACGCGTTTGAAGTTTGGCAAAAGATTTTTTTAAATATCTCCAAAAATATTTTTGCTACACTCTATTATCATATATTGCCAGAATCTGTGGATTCCCAGTGATCACAAAAAACACTTAAAATCGCTCTATCTCTTCTAGTTTAGCCAGAAAACGCGTTTAAACTTTTGCAAAAGATTTTTTTATATATCTCCAAAAATATTTTTGCTACAGCCTATTATCATATATTGCCAGAATCTGTGGATTCCCAGTGATCACAAAAAACACTTAAAATCGTTCTATCTCTTCTAGTTTAGCCAGAAAACGCGTTTAAAGTTTTGCAAAAGATTTTTTTAAATATCTCCAAAAATATTTTTGCTACAGTCTATTATCATATATTGCCAGAATCTGTGGATTCCCAGTGATCACAAAAAACACTTAAAATCGCTCTATCTCTTCTAGTTTAGCCAGAAAACGCGATTAAAGTTTTGCAAAAGATTTTTTTAAATATCTCCAAAAATATTTTTGCTACAGCTTATTATCATGTATTGCCAGATTCTGTGGATTCCCAGTGATCACAAAAAACACTTAAAATCGCTCTATCTCTTCTAGTTTAGCCAGAAAACGCGTTTAAAGTTTTGCAAAAGATTTTTTTAAATATCTCCAAAAATATTTTTGCTACAGCTTATTATCATGTATTGCCAGATTCTGTGGATTCCCAGTGATCACAAAAAACACTTAAAATCGCTCTATCTCTTCTAGTTTAGCCAGAAAACGCGTTTGAAGTTTGGCAAAAGATTTTTTTAAATATCTCCAAAAATATTTTTGCTACAGCCTATTATCATATATTGCCAGATTCTGTGGATTCTCAGTGATCACAAAAAACACTTAAAATCGCTCTATCTCTTCTGGTTTAGCCAGAAAACGCGTTTAAAGTTTTGCAAAAGATTTTTTTAAATATCTCCAAAAATATTTTTGCTACAGCCTATTATCATATATTGCCAGAATCTGTGGATTCCCAGTGATCACAAAAAACACTTAAAATCGCTCTATCTCTTCTAGTTTAGCCAGAAAACGCGTTTAAAGTTTTGCAAAAGATTTTTTTAAATATCTCCAAAAATATTTTTGCTACAGCCTATTATCATATATTGCCAGAATCTGTGGATTCCCAGTGATCACAAAAAACACTTAAAATCGCTCTATCTCTTCTAGTTTAGCCAGAAAACGCGTTTAAAGTTTTGCAAAAGATTTTTTTAAATATCTCCAAAAATATTTTTGCTACAGTCTATTATCATATATTGCCAGAATCTGTGGATTCCCAGTGATCACAAAAAACACTTAAAATCGCTCTATCTCTTCTAGTTTAGCCAGAAAACGCGTTTAAAGTTTTGCAAAAAATTTTTTTAAATATCTCCAAAAATATTTTTGCTACAGCCTATTATCATATATTGCCAGAATCTGTGGATTCCCAGTGATCACAAAAAACACTTAAAATCGCTCTATCTCTTCTAGTTTAGCCAGAAAACGCGTTTAAAGTTTTGCAAAAAATTTTTTTAAATATCTCCAAAAATATTTTTACTACAGCCTATTATCATATATTGCCAGAATCTGTGGATTCCCAGTGATCACAAAAAACACTTAAAATCGCTCTATCTCTTCTAGTTTAGCCAGAAAATGCGATTAAAGTTTTTCAAAATATTTTTTTAAATATCTCCAAAAATATTTTTACTACACTCTATTATCATATATTGCCAGAATCTGTGGATTCCCAGTGATCACAAAAAACACTTAAAATCGCTCTATCTCTTCTAGTTTAGCCAGAAAACGCGTTTAAAGTTTTGCAAAAGATTTTTTTAAATATCTCCAAAAATATTTTTGCTACAGCTTATTATCATGTATTGCCAGATTCTGTGGATTCCCAGTGATCACAAAAAACACTTAAAATCGCTCTATCTCTTCTAGTTTAGCCAGAAAACGCGTTTGAAGTTTGGCAAAAGATTTTTTTAAATATCTCCAAAAATATTTTTGCTACAGCCTATTATCATATATTGCCAGAATCTGTGGATTCCCAGTGATCACAAAAGACACTTAAAATCGCTCTATCTCTTTTAGTTTAGCCAGAAAACGCGATTAAAGTTTTTCAAAAGATTTTTTTAAATATCTCCAAAAATATTTTTGCTACAGCCTATTATCATATATTGCCAGAATCTGTGGATTCCCAGTGATCACAAAAAACACTTAAAATCGCTCTATCTCTTCTAATTTAGCCAGAAAACGCGTTTAAAATTTTGCAAAAGATTTTTTTAAATATCTCCAAAAATATTTTTGCTACAGTCTATTATCATATATTGCCAGAATCTGTGGATTCCCAGTGATCACAAAAAACACTTAAAATCGCTCTATCTCTTCTAGTTTAGCCAGAAAACGCGTTTAAAGTTTTGCAAAAGATTTTTTTAAATATCTCCAAAAATATTTTTGCTACAGCCTATTATCATATATTGCCAGAATCTGTGGATTCCCAGTGATCACAAAAAACACTTAAAATCGCTCTATCTCTTCTAGTTTAGCCAGAAAACGCGATTAAAGTTTTTCAAAATATTTTTTTAAATATCTCCAAAAATATTTTTGCTACAGCCTATTATCATATATTGCCAGAATCTGTGGATTCCCAGTGATCACAAAAAACACTTAAAATCGCTCTATCTCTTCTAGTTTAGCCAGAAAACGCGTTTAAAGCTTTGCAAAAGATTTTTTTAAATATCTCCAAAAATATTTTTGCTACAGCCTATTATCATATATTGCCAGAATCTGTGGATTCCTAGTGATCACAAAAAACACTTAAAATCGCTCTATCTCTTCTAGTTTAGCCAGAAAACGCGTTTAAAGTTTTGCAAAAGATTTTTTTAAATATCTCCAAAAATATTTTTGCTACAGCTTATTATCATGTATTGCCAAATTCTGTGGATTCCCAGTGATCACAAAAAACACTTAAAATCGCTCTATCTCTTCTAGTTTAGCCAGAAAACGCGTTTGAAGTTTGGCAAAAGATTTTTTTAAATATCTCCAAAAATATTTTTGCTACAGCCTATTATCATATATTGCCAGAATCTGTGGACTCCCAGTGATCACAAAAAACACTTAAAATCGCTCTATCTCTTCTAGTTTAGCCAGAAAACGCGTTTAAAGTTTTGCAAAAGATTTTTTTAAATATCTCCAAAAATATTTTTGCTGCGGCCTATTATTATATATTGCCAGAATCTGTGGATTCCCAGTGATCACAAAAAACACTTAAAATCGCTCTATCTCTTCTAGTTTAGCCAGAAAACGCGTTTAAAGTTTTGCAAAAGATTTTTTTAAATATCTCCAAAAATATTTTTGCTACAGTCTATTATCATATATTGCCAGAATCTGTGGATTCGCAGTGATCACAAAAAACACTTAAAATCGCTCTATCTCTTCTAGTTTACCTAGAAAACGCGTTTGAAGTTTGGCAAAAGATTTTTTTAAATATCTCCAAAAATATTTTTGCTACACTCTATTATCATATATTGCCAGAATCTGTGGATTCCCAGTGATCACAAAAAACACTTAAAATCGCTCTATCTCTTCTAGTTTAGCCAGAAAACGCGTTTAAACTTTTGCAAAAGATTTTTTTATATATCTCCAAAAATATTTTTGCTACAGCCTATTATCATATATTGCCAGAATCTGTGGATTCCCAGTGATCACAAAAAACACTTAAAATCGTTCTATCTCTTCTAGTTTAGCCAGAAAACGCGTTTAAAGTTTTGCAAAAGATTTTTTTAAATATCTCCAAAAATATTTTTGCTACAGTCTATTATCATATATTGCCAGAATCTGTGGATTCCCAGTGATCACAAAAAACACTTAAAATCGCTCTATCTCTTCTAGTTTAGCCAGAAAACGCGATTAAAGTTTTGCAAAAGATTTTTTTAAATATCTCCAAAAATATTTTTGCTACAGCTTATTATCATGTATTGCCAGATTCTGTGGATTCCCAGTGATCACAAAAAACACTTAAAATCGCTCTATCTCTTCTAGTTTAGCCAGAAAACGCGTTTAAAGTTTTGCAAAAGATTTTTTTAAATATCTCCAAAAATATTTTTGCTACAGCTTATTATCATGTATTGCCAGATTCTGTGGATTCCCAGTGATCACAAAAAACACTTAAAATCGCTCTATCTCTTCTAGTTTAGCCAGAAAACGCGTTTGAAGTTTGGCAAAAGATTTTTTTAAATATCTACAAAAATATTTTTGCTACAGCCTATTATCATATATTGCCAGAATCTGTGGATTCCCAGTGATCACAAAAAACACTTAAAATCGCTCTATCTCTTCTAGTTTAGCCAGAAAACGCGTTTAAAGTTTTGCAAAAGATTTTTTTAAATATCTCCAAAAATATTTTTGCTACAGTCTATTATCATATATTGCCAGAATCTGTGGATTCCCAGTGATCACAAAAAACACTTAAAATCGCTCTATCTCTTCTAGTTTAGCCAGAAAACGCGATTGAAGTTTTGCAAAAGATTTTTTTAAATATCTCCAAAAATATTTTTGCTACAGCTTATTATCATGTATTGCCAGATTCTGTGATCCCAGTGATCACAAAAAACACTTAAAATCGCTCTATCTCTTCTAGTTTAGCCAGAAAACGCGTTTAAAGTTTTGCAAAAGATTTTTTTAAATATCTCCAAAAATATTTTTGCTACAGCTTATTATCATGTATTGCCAGATTCTGTGGATTCCCAGTGATCACAAAAAACACTTAAAATCGCTCTATCTCTTCTAGTTTAGCCAGAAAACGCGTTTGAAGTTTGGCAAAAGATTTTTTTAAATATCTCCAAAAATATTTTTGCTACAGCCTATTATCATATATTGCCAGATTCTGTGGATTCTCAGTGATCACAAAAAACACTTAAAATCGCTCTATCTCTTCTAGTTTAGCCAGAAAACGCGTTTAAAGTTTTGCAAAAGATTTTTTTAAATATCTCCAAAAATATTTTTGCTACAGTCTATTATCATATATTGCCAGAATCTGTGGATTCCCAGTGATCACAAAAAACACTTAAAATCGCTCTATCTCTTCTAGTTTAGCCAGAAAACGCGTTTAAAGTTTTGCAAAAGATTTTTTTAAATATCTCCAAAAATATTTTTGCTACAGCCTATTATCATATATTGCCAGAATCTGTGGATTCCCAGTGATCACAAAAAACACTTAAAATCGCTCTATCTCTTCTAGTTTAGCCAGAAAACGCGTTTAAAGTTTTGCAAAAGATTTTTTTAAATATCTCCAAAAATATTTTTGCTACAGCCTATTATCATATATTGCCAGAATCTGTGGATTCCCAGTGATCACAAAAAACACTTAAAATCGCTCTATCTCTTCTAGTTTAGCCAGAAAACGCGTTTAAAGTTTTGCAAAAGATTTTTTTAAATATCTCCAAAAATATTTTTGCTACAGTCTATTATCATATATTGCCAGAATCTGTGGATTCCCAGTGATCACAAAAAACACTTAAAATCGCTCTATCTCTTCTAGTTTAGCCAGAAAACGCGTTTAAAGTTTTGCAAAAAATTTTTTTAAATATCTCCAAAAATATTTTTGCTACAGCCTATTATCATATATTGCCAGAATCTGTGGATTCCCAGTGATCACAAAAAACACTTAAAATCGCTCTATCTCTTCTAGTTTAGCCAGAAAACGCGATTAAAGTTTTTCAAAATATTTTTTTAAATATCTCCAAAAATATTTTTACTACACTCTATTATCATATATTGCCAGAATCTGTGGATTCCCAGTGATCACAAAAAACACTTAAAATCGCTCTATCTCTTCTAGTTTAGCCAGAAAACGCGTTTAAAGTTTTGCAAAAGATTTTTTTAAATATCTCCAAAAATATTTTTGCTACAGCCTATTATCATATATTGCCAGAATCTGTGGATTCCTAGTGATCACAAAAAACACTTAAAATCGCTCTATCTCTTCTAGTTTAGCCAGAAAACGCGTTTAAAGTTTTGCAAAAGATTTTTTTAAATATCTCCAAAAATATTTTTGCTACAGCTTATTATCATGTATTGCCAGATTCTGTGGATTCCCAGTGATCACAAAAAACACTTAAAATCGCTCTATCTCTTCTAGTTTAGCCAGAAAACGCGTTTGAAGTTTGGCAAAAGATTTTTTTAAATATCTCCAAAAATATTTTTGCTACAGCCTATTATCATATATTGCCAGAATCTGTGGATTCCCAGTGATCACAAAAGACACTTAAAATCGCTCTATCTCTTTTAGTTTAGCCAGAAAACGCGATTAAAGTTTTTCAAAAGATTTTTTTAAATATCTCCAAAAATATTTTTGCTACAGCCTATTATCATATATTGCCAGAATCTGTGGATTCCCAGTGATCACAAAAAACACTTAAAATCGCTCTATCTCTTCTAATTTAGCCAGAAAACGCGTTTAAAATTTTGCAAAAGATTTTTTTAAATATCTCCAAAAATATTTTTGCTACAGTCTATTATCATATATTGCCAGAATCTGTGGATTCCCAGTGATCACAAAAAACACTTAAAATCGCTCTATCTCTTCTAGTTTAGCCAGAAAACGCGTTTGAAGTTTGGCAAAAGATTTTTTTAAATATCTCCAAAAATATTTTTGCTACAGCCTATTATCATATATTGCCAGAATCTGTGGATTCCTAGTGATCACAAAAAACACTTAAAATCGCTCTATCTCTTCTAGTTTAGCCAGAAAACGCGTTTAAAGTTTTACAAAAGATTTTTTTAAATATCTCCAAAAATATTTTTGCTACAGCTTATTATCATGTATTGCCAAATTCTGTGGATTCCCAGTGATCACAAAAAACACTTAAAATCGCTCTATCTCTTCTAGTTTAGCCAGAAAACGCGTTTGAAGTTTGGCAAAAGATTTTTTTAAATATCTCCAAAAATATTTTTGCTACAGCCTATTATCATATATTGCCAGAATCTGTGGACTCCCAGTGATCACAAAAAACACTTAAAATCGCTCTATCTCTTCTAGTTTAGCCAGAAAACGCGTTTAAAGTTTTGCAAAAGATTTTTTTAAATATCTCCAAAAATATTTTTGCTACAGCTTATTATCATGTATTGCCAGATTCTGTGGATTCCCAGTGATCACAAAAAACACTTAAAATCGCTCTATCTCTTCTAGTTTAGCCAGAAAACGCGTTTGAAGTTTGGCAAAAGATTTTTTTAAATATCTCCAAAAATATTTTTGCTACAGCCTATTATCATATATTGCCAGAATCTGTGGATTCCCAGTGATCACAAAAGACACTTAAAATCGCTCTATCTCTTTTAGTTTAGCCAGAAAACGCGATTAAAGTTTTTCAAAAGATTTTTTTAAATATCTCCAAAAATATTTTTGCTACAGCCTATTATCATATATTGCCAGAATCTGTGGATTCCCAGTGATCACAAAAAACACTTAAAATCGCTCTATCTCTTCTAATTTAGCCAGAAAACGCGTTTAAAATTTTGCAAAAGATTTTTTTAAATATCTCCAAAAATATTTTTGCTACAGTCTATTATCATATATTGCCAGAATCTGTGGATTCCCAGTGATCACAAAAAACACTTAAAATCGCTCTATCTCTTCTAGTTTAGCCAGAAAACGCGTTTAAAGTTTTACAAAAGATTTTTTTAAATATCTCCAAAAATATTTTTGCTACAGCTTATTATCATGTATTGCCAAATTCTGTGGATTCCCAGTGATCACAAAAAACACTTAAAATCGCTCTATCTCTTCTAGTTTAGCCAGAAAACGCGTTTGAAGTTTGGCAAAAGATTTTTTTAAATATCTCCAAAAATATTTTTGCTACAGCCTATTATCATATATTGCCAGAATCTGTGGACTCCCAGTGATCACAAAAAACACTTAAAATCGCTCTATCTCTTCTAGTTTAGCCAGAAAACGCGTTTAAAGTTTTGCAAAAGATTTTTTTAAATATCTCCAAAAATATTTTTGCTACTGCCTATTATCATATATTGCCAGAATCTGTGGATTCCCAGTGATCACAAAAAACACTTAAAATCGCTCTATCTCTTCTAGTTTAGCCAGAAAACGCGTTTAAAGTTTTGCAAAAGATTTTTTTAAATATCTCCAAAAATATTTTTGCTACAGTCTATTATCATATATTGCCAGAATCTGTGGATTCGCAGTGATCACAAAAAACACTTAAAATCGCTCTATCTCTTCTAGTTTACCTAGAAAACGCGTTTGAAGTTTGGCAAAAGATTTTTTTAAATATCTCCAAAAATATTTTTGCTACACTCTATTATCATATATTGCCAGAATCTGTGGATTCCCAGTGATCACAAAAAACACTTAAAATCGCTCTATCTCTTCTAGTTTAGCCAGAAAACGCGTTTAAACTTTTGCAAAAGATTTTTTTATATATCTCCAAAAATATTTTTGCTACAGCCTATTATCATATATTGCCAGAATCTGTGGATTCCCAGTGATCACAAAAAACACTTAAAATCGTTCTATCTCTTCTAGTTTAGCCAGAAAACGCGTTTGAAGTTTGGCAAAAGATTTTTTTAAATATCTCCAAAAATATTTTTGCTACAGCCTATTATCATATATTGCCAGAATCTGTGGATTCCTAGTGATCACAAAAAACACTTAAAATCGCTCTATCTCTTCTAGTTTAGCCAGAAAACGCGTTTAAAGTTTTACAAAAGATTTTTTTAAATATCTCCAAAAATATTTTTGCTACAGCTTATTATCATGTATTGCCAAATTCTGTGGATTCCCAGTGATCACAAAAAACACTTAAAATCGCTCTATCTCTTCTAGTTTAGCCAGAAAACGCGTTTGAAGTTTGGCAAAAGATTTTTTTAAATATCTCCAAAAATATTTTTGCTACAGCCTATTATCATATATTGCCAGAATCTGTGGACTCCCAGTGATCACAAAAAACACTTAAAATCGCTCTATCTCTTCTAGTTTAGCCAGAAAACGCGTTTAAAGTTTTGCAAAAGATTTTTTTAAATATCTCCAAAAATATTTTTGCTACTGCCTATTATCATATATTGCCAGAATCTGTGGATTCCCAGTGATCACAAAAAACACTTAAAATCGCTCTATCTCTTCTAGTTTAGCCAGAAAACGCGTTTAAAGTTTTGCAAAAGATTTTTTTAAATATCTCCAAAAATATTTTTGCTACAGTCTATTATCATATATTGCCAGAATCTGTGGATTCGCAGTGATCACAAAAAACACTTAAAATCGCTCTATCTCTTCTAGTTTACCTAGAAAACGCGTTTGAAGTTTGGCAAAAGATTTTTTTAAATATCTCCAAAAATATTTTTGCTACACTCTATTATCATATATTGCCAGAATCTGTGGATTCCCAGTGATCACAAAAAACACTTAAAATCGCTCTATCTCTTCTAGTTTAGCCAGAAAACGCGTTTAAACTTTTGCAAAAGATTTTTTTTATATATCTCCAAAAATATTTTTGCTACAGCCTATTATCATATATTGCCAGAATCTGTGGATTCCCAGTGATCACAAAAAACACTTAAAATCGTTCTATCTCTTCTAGTTTAGCCAGAAAACGCGTTTAAAGTTTTGCAAAAGATTTTTTTAAATATCTCCAAAAATATTTTTGCTACAGTCTATTATCATATATTGCCAGAATCTGTGGATTCCCAGTGATCACAAAAAACACTTAAAATCGCTCTATCTCTTCTAGTTTAGCCAGAAAACGCGATTAAAGTTTTGCAAAAGATTTTTTTAAATATCTCCAAAAATATTTTTGCTACAGCTTATTATCATGTATTGCCAGATTCTGTGGATTCCCAGTGATCACAAAAACACTTAAAATCGCTCTATCTCTTCTAGTTTAGCCAGAAAACGCGTTTAAAGTTTTGCAAAAGATTTTTTTAAATATCTCCAAAAATATTTTTGCTACAGCTTATTATCATGTATTGCCAGATTCTGTGGATTCCCAGTGATCACAAAAAACACTTAAAATCGCTCTATCTCTTCTAGTTTAGCCAGAAAACGCGTTTGAAGTTTGGCAAAAGATTTTTTAAATATCTCCAAAAATATTTTTGCTACAGCCTATTATCATATATTGCCAGATTCTGTGGATTCTCAGTGATCACAAAAAACACTTAAAATCGCTCTATCTCTTCTAGTTTAGCCAGAAAACGCGTTTAAAGTTTTGCAAAAGATTTTTTTAAATATCTCCAAAAATATTTTTGCTACAGTCTATTATCATATATTGCCAGAATCTGTGGATTCCCAGTGATCACAAAAAACACTTAAAATCGCTCTATCTCTTCTAGTTTAGCCAGAAAACGCGTTTAAAGTTTTGCAAAAGATTTTTTTAAATATCTCCAAAAATATTTTTGCTACAGCCTATTATCATATATTGCCAGAATCTGTGGATTCCCAGTGATCACAAAAAACACTTAAAATCGCTCTATCTCTTCTAGTTTAGCCAGAAAACGCGTTTAAAGTTTTGCAAAAGATTTTTTTAAATATCTCCAAAAATATTTTTGCTACAGCCTATTATCATATATTGCCAGAATCTGTGGATTCCCAGTGATGACAAAAAACACTTAAAATCGCTCTATCTCTTCTAGTTTAGCCAGAAAACGCGTTTAAAGTTTTGCAAAAGATTTTTTTAAATATCTCCAAAAATATTTTTGCTACAGTCTATTATCATATATTGCCAGAATCTGTGGATTCCCAGTGATCACAAAAAACACTTAAAATCGCTCTATCTCTTCTAGTTTAGCCAGAAAACGCGTTTAAAGTTTTGCAAAAAATTTTTTTAAATATCTCCAAAAATATTTTTGCTACAGCCTATTATCATATATTGCCAGAATCTGTGGATTCCCAGTGATCACAAAAAACACTTAAAATCGCTCTATCTCTTCTAGTTTAGCCAGAAAACGCGATTAAAGTTTTTCAAAATATTTTTTTAAATATCTCCAAAAATATTTTTACTACACTCTATTATCATATATTGCCAGAATCTGTGGATTCCCAGTGATCACAAAAAACACTTAAAATCGCTCTATCTCTTCTAGTTTAGCCAGAAAACGCGTTTAAAGTTTTGCAAAAGATTTTTTTAAATATCTCCAAAAATATTTTTGCTACAGCCTATTATCATATATTGCCAGAATCTGTGGATTCCTAGTGATCACAAAAAACACTTAAAATCGCTCTATCTCTTCTAGTTTAGCCAGAAAACGCGTTTAAAGTTTTGCAAAAGATTTTTTTAAATATCTCCAAAAATATTTTTGCTACAGCTTATTATCATGTATTGCCAGATTCTGTGGATTCCCAGTGATCACAAAAAACACTTAAAATCGCTCTATCTCTTCTAGTTTAGCCAGAAAACGCGTTTGAAGTTTTGCAAAAGATTTTTTTAAATATCTCCAAAAATATTTTTGCTACAGCCTATTATCATATATTGCCAGAATCTGTGGATTCCCAGTGATCACAAAAAACACTTAAAATCGCTCTATCTCTTCTAGTTTAGCCAGAAAACGCGTTTAAAGTTTTGCAAAAGATTTTTTTTAAATATCTCCAAAAATATTTTTGCTACAGTCTATTATCATATATTGCCAGAATCTGTGGATTCCCAGTGATCACAAAAAACACTTAAAATCGCTCTATCTCTTCTAGTTTAGCCAGAAAACGCGATTAAAGTTTTGCAAAAGATTTTTTTAAATATCTCCAAAAATATTTTTGCTACAGCTTATTATCATGTATTGCCAGATTCTGTGGATTCCCAGTGATCACAAAAACACTTAAAATCGCTCTATCTCTTCTAGTTTAGCCAGAAAACGCGTTTAAAGTTTTGCAAAAAATTTTTTTAAATATCTCCAAAAATATTTTTGCTACAGCTTATTATCATGTATTGCCAGATTCTGTGGATTCCCAGTGATCACAAAAAACACTTAAAATCGCTCTATCTCTTCTAGTTTAGCCAGAAAACGCGTTTGAAGTTTGGCAAAAGATTTTTTAAATATCTCCAAAAATATTTTTGCTACAGCCTATTATCATATATTGCCAGATTCTGTGGATTCTCAGTGATCACAAAAAACACTTAAAATCGCTCTATCTCTTCTAGTTTAGCCAGAAAACGCGTTTAAAGTTTTGCAAAAGATTTTTTTAAATATCTCCAAAAATATTTTTGCTACAGTCTATTATCATATATTGCCAGAATCTGTGGATTCCCAGTGATCACAAAAAACACTTAAAATCGCTCTATCTCTTCTAGTTTAGCCAGAAAACGCGTTTAAAGTTTTGCAAAAGATTTTTTTAAATATCTCCAAAAATATTTTTGCTACAGCCTATTATCATATATTGCCAGAATCTGTGGATTCCCAGTGATCACAAAAAACACTTAAAATCGCTCTATCTCTTCTAGTTTAGCCAGAAAACGCGTTTAAAGTTTTGCAAAAGATTTTTTTAAATATCTCCAAAAATATTTTTGCTACAGCCTATTATCATATATTGCCAGAATCTGTGGATTCCCAGTGATGACAAAAAACACTTAAAATCGCTCTATCTCTTCTAGTTTAGCCAGAAAACGCGTTTAAAGTTTTGCAAAAGATTTTTTTAAATATCTCCAAAAATATTTTTGCTACAGTCTATTATCATATATTGCCAGAATCTGTGGATTCCCAGTGATCACAAAAAACACTTAAAATCGCTCTATCTCTTCTAGTTTAGCCAGAAAACGCGTTTAAAGTTTTGCAAAAAATTTTTTTAAATATCTCCAAAAATATTTTTGCTACAGCCTATTATCATATATTGCCAGAATCTGTGGATTCCCAGTGATCACAAAAAACACTTAAAATCGCTCTATCTCTTCTAGTTTAGCCAGAAAACGCGATTAAAGTTTTTCAAAATATTTTTTTAAATATCTCCAAAAATATTTTTACTACACTCTATTATCATATATTGCCAGAATCTGTGGATTCCCAGTGATCACAAAAAACACTTAAAATCGCTCTATCTCTTCTAGTTTAGCCAGAAAACGCGTTTAAAGTTTTGCAAAAGATTTTTTTAAATATCTCCAAAAATATTTTTGCTACAGCCTATTATCATATATTGCCAGAATCTGTGGATTCCTAGTGATCACAAAAAACACTTAAAATCGCTCTATCTCTTCTAGTTTAGCCAGAAAACGCGTTTAAAGTTTTGCAAAAGATTTTTTTAAATATCTCCAAAAATATTTTTGCTACAGCTTATTATCATGTATTGCCAGATTCTGTGGATTCCCAGTGATCACAAAAAACACTTAAAATCGCTCTATCTCTTCTAGTTTAGCCAGAAAACGCGTTTAAAGTTTTGCAAAAGATTTTTTTAAATATCTCCAAAAATATTTTTGCTACAGCCTATTATCATATATTGCCAGAATCTGTGGATTCCCAGTGATCACAAAAAACACTTAAAATCGCTCTATCTCTTCTAGTTTAGCCAGAAAACGCGTTTAAAGTTTTGCAAAAGATTTTTTTAAATATCTCCAAAAATATTTTTGCTACAGCCTATTATCATATATTGCCAGAATCTGTGGATTCCCAGTGATGACAAAAAACACTTAAAATCGCTCTATCTCTTCTAGTTTAGCCAGAAAACGCGTTTAAAGTTTTGCAAAAGATTTTTTTAAATATCTCCAAAAATATTTTTGCTACAGTCTATTATCATATATTGCCAGAATCTGTGGATTCCCAGTGATCACAAAAAACACTTAAAATCGCTCTATCTCTTCTAGTTTAGCCAGAAAACGCGTTTAAAGCTTTGCAAAAGATTTTTTTAAATATCTCCAAAAATATTTTTGCTACAGCCTATTATCATATATTGCCAGAATCTGTGGATTCCTAGTGATCACAAAAAACACTTAAAATCGCTCTATCTCTTCTAGTTTAGCCAGAAAACGCGTTTAAAGTTTTGCAAAAGATTTTTTTAAATATCTCCAAAAATATTTTTGCTACAGCTTATTATCATGTATTGCCAAATTCTGTGGATTCCCAGTGATCACAAAAAACACTTAAAATCGCTCTATCTCTTCTAGTTTAGCCAGAAAACGCGTTTGAAGTTTGGCAAAAGATTTTTTTAAATATCTCCAAAAATATTTTTGCTACAGCCTATTATCATATATTGCCAGAATCTGTGGACTCCCAGTGATCACAAAAAACACTTAAAATCGCTCTATCTCTTCTAGTTTAGCCAGAAAACGCGTTTAAAGTTTTGCAAAAGATTTTTTTAAATATCTCCAAAAATATTTTTGCTACGGCCTATTATCATATATTGCCAGAATCTGTGGATTCCTAGTGATCACAAAAAACACTTAAAATCGCTCTATCTCTTCTAGTTTAGCCAGAAAACGCGTTTAAAGTTTTGCAAAAGATTTTTTTAAATATCTCCAAAAATATTTTTGCTACAGCTTATTATCATGTATTGCCAGATTCTGTGGATTCCCAGTGATCACAAAAAACACTTAAAATCGCTCTATCTCTTCTAGTTTAGCCAGAAAACGCGTTTAAAGTTTTGCAAAAGATTTTTTTAAATATCTCCAAAAATATTTTTGCTACAGCTTATTATCATGTATTGCCAGATTCTGTGGATTCCCAGTGATCACAAAAAACACTTAAAATCGCTCTATCTCTTCTAGTTTAGCCAGAAAACGCGTTTAAAGTTTTGCAAAAGATTTTTTTAAATATCTCCAAAAATATTTTTGCTACGGCCTATTATCATATATTGCCAGAATCTGTGGATTCCTAGTGATCACAAAAAACACTTAAAATCGCTCTATCTCTTCTAGTTTAGCCAGAAAACGCGTTTAAAGTTTTGCAAAAGATTTTTTTAAATATCTCCAAAAATATTTTTGCTACAGCTTATTATCATGTATTGCCAGATTCTGTGGATTCCCAGTGATCACAAAAAACACTTAAAATCGCTCTATCTCTTCTAGTTTAGCCAGAAATCGCGTTTAAAGTTTTGCAAAAAATTTTTTTAAATATCTCCAAAAATATTTTTGCTACAGCCTATTATCATATATTGCCAGAATCTGTGGATTCCCAGTGATCACAAAAAACACTTAAAATCGCTCTATCTCTTCTAGTTTAGCCAGAAAACGCGATTAAAGTTTTTCAAAATATTTTTTTAAATATCTCCAAAAATATTTTTACTACACTCTATTATCATATATTGCCAGAATCTGTGGATTCCCAGTGATCACAAAAAACACTTAAAATCGCTCTATCTCTTCTAGTTTAGCCAGAAAACGCGTTTAAAGTTTTGCAAAAGATTTTTTTAAATATCTCCAAAAATATTTTTGCTACAGCCTATTATCATATATTGCCAGAATCTGTGGATTCCTAGTGATCACAAAAAACACTTAAAATCGCTCTATCTCTTCTAGTTTAGCCAGAAAACGCGTTTAAAGTTTTGCAAAAGATTTTTTTAAATATCTCCAAAAATATTTTTGCTACAGCTACTTTTAAAAATTTAAAAATATTTTTGCTACATCATGTATTGCCAGATTCTGTGGATTCCCAGTGATCACAAAAAACACTTAAAATCGCTCTATCTCTTCTAGTTTAGCCAGAAAACGCGTTTGAAGTTTGGCAAAAGATTTTTTTAAATATCTCCAAAAATATTTTTGCTACAGCCTATTATCATATATTGCCAGAATCTGTGGATTCCCAGTGATCACAAAAGACACTTAAAATCGCTCTATCTCTTTTAGTTTAGCCAGAAAACGCGATTAAAGTTTTTCAAAAGATTTTTTTAAATATCTCCAAAAATATTTTTGCTACAGCCTATTATCATATATTGCCAGAATCTGTGGATTCCCAGTGATCACAAAAAACACTTAAAATCGCTCTATCTCTTCTAATTTAGCCAGAAAACGCGTTTAAAATTTTGCAAAAGATTTTTTTAAATATCTCCAAAAATATTTTTGCTACAGTCTATTATCATATATTGCCAGAATCTGTGGATTCCCAGTGATCACAAAAAACACTTAAAATCGCTCTATCTCTTCTAGTTTAGCCAGAAAACGCGTTTAAAGTTTTGCAAAAGATTTTTTTAAATATCTCCAAAAATATTTTTGCTACAGCCTATTATCATATATTGCCAGAATCTGTGGATTCCCAGTGATCACAAAAAACACTTAAAATCGCTCTATCTCTTCTAGTTTAGCCAGAAAACGCGTTTAAAGCTTTGCAAAAGATTTTTTTAAATATCTCCAAAAATATTTTTGCTACAGCCTATTATCATATATTGCCAGAATCTGTGGATTCCTAGTGATCACAAAAAACACTTAAAATCGCTCTATCTCTTCTAGTTTAGCCAGAAAACGCGTTTAAAGTTTTGCAAAAGATTTTTTTAAATATCTCCAAAAATATTTTTGCTACAGCTTATTATCATGTATTGCCAAATTCTGTGGATTCCCAGTGATCACAAAAAACACTTAAAATCGCTCTATCTCTTCTAGTTTAGCCAGAAAACGCGTTTGAAGTTTGGCAAAAGATTTTTTTAAATATCTCCAAAAATATTTTTGCTACAGCCTATTATCATATATTGCCAGAATCTGTGGACTCCCAGTGATCACAAAAAACACTTAAAATCGCTCTATCTCTTCTAGTTTAGCCAGAAAACGCGTTTAAAGTTTTGCAAAAGATTTTTTTAAATATCTCCAAAAATATTTTTGCTACGGCCTATTATCATATATTGCCAGAATCTGTGGATTCCTAGTGATCACAAAAAACACTTAAAATCGCTCTATCTCTTCTAGTTTAGCCAGAAAACGCGTTTAAAGTTTTGCAAAAGATTTTTTTAAATATCTCCAAAAATATTTTTGCTACAGCTACTTTTAAAAATTTAAAAATATTTTTGATACATCATGTATTGCCAGATTCTGTGGATTCCCAGTGATCACAAAAAACACTTAAAATCGCTCTATCTCTTCTAGTTTAGCCAGAAAACGCGTTTGAAGTTTGGCAAAAGATTTTTTTAAATATCTCCAAAAATATTTTTGCTACAGCCTATTATCATATATTGCCAGAATCTGTGGATTCCCAGTGATCACAAAAAACACTTAAAATCGCTCTATCTCTTTTAGTTTAGCCAGAAAACGCGTTTAAAATTTTGCAAAAGATTTTTTTAAATATCTCCAAAAATATTTTTGCTACAGTCTATTATCATATATTGCCAGAATCTGTGGATTCCCAGTGATCACAAAAAACACTTAAAATCGCTCTATCTCTTCTAGTTTAGCCAGAAAACGCGTTTAAAGTTTTGCAAAAGATTTTTTTAAATATCTCCAAAAATATTTTTGCTACAGCCTATTATCATATATTGCCAGAATCTGTGGATTCCCAGTGATCACAAAAAACACTTAAAATCGCTCTATCTCTTCTAGTTTAGCCAGAAAACGCGTTTAAAGCTTTGCAAAAGATTTTTTTAAATATCTCCAAAAATATTTTTGCTACAGCCTATTATCATATATTGCCAGAATCTGTGGATTCCTAGTGATCACAAAAAACACTTAAAATCGCTCTATCTCTTCTAGTTTAGCCAGAAAACGCGTTTAAAGTTTTGCAAAAGATTTTTTTAAATATCTCCAAAAATATTTTTGCTACAGCTTATTATCATGTATTGCCAAATTCTGTGGATTCCCAGTGATCACAAAAAACGCTTAAAATCGCTCTATCTCTTCTAGTTTAGCCAGAAAACGCGTTTGAAGTTTGGCAAAAGATTTTTTTAAATATCTCCAAAAATATTTTTGCTACAGCCTATTATCATATATTGCCAGAATCTGTGGATTCCCAGTGATCACAAAAAACACTTAAAATCGCTCTATCTCTTCTAGTTTAGCCAGAAAACGCGTTTAAAGTTTTGCAAAAGATTTTTTTAAATATCTCCAAAAATATTTTTGCTACAGCCTATTATCATATATTGCCAGAATCTGTGGACTCCCAGTGATCACAAAAAACACTTAAAATCGCTCTATCTCTTCTAGTTTAGCCAGAAAACGCGTTTAAAGTTTTGCAAAAGATTTTTTTAAATATCTCCAAAAATATTTTTGCTACAGCTTATTATCATGTATTGCCAGAATCTGTGGATTCCCAGTGATCACAAAAAACACTTAAAATCGCTCTATCTCTTCTAGTTTAGCCAGAAAACGCGTTTAAAGTTTTGCAAAAGATTTTTTTAAATATCTCCAAAAATATTTTTGCTACAGCCTATTATCATATATTGCCAGAATCTGTGGACTCCCAGTGATCACAAAAAACACTTAAAATCGCTCTATCTCTTCTAATTTAGCCAGAAAACGCGTTTAAAATTTTGCAAAAGATTTTTTTAAATATCTCCAAAAATATTTTTGCTACAGCTTATTATCATATATTGCCAGAATCTGTGGATTCCCAGTGATCACAAAAGACACTTAAAATCGCTCTATCTCTTTTAGTTTAGCCAGAAAACGCGATTAAAGTTTTTCAAAAGATTTTTTTAAATATCTCCAAAAATATTTTTGCTACAGCCTATTATCATATATTGCCAGAATCTGTGGATTCCCAGTGATCACAAAAGACACTTAAAATCGCTCTATCTCTTTTAGTTTAGCCAGAAAACGCGATTAAAGTTTTGCAAAAGATTTTTTTAAATATCTCCAAAAATATTTTTGCTACAGCTTATTATCATGTATTGCCAGATTCTGTGGATTCCCAGTGATCACAAAAAACACTTAAAATCGCTCTATCTCTTCTAGTTTAGCCAGAAAACGCGTTTAAAGTTTTGCAAAAGATTTTTTTAAATATCTCCAAAAATATTTTTGCTACGGCCTATTATCATATATTGCCAGAATCTGTGGATTCCTAGTGATCACAAAAAACACTTAAAATCGCTCTATCTCTTCTAGTTTAGCCAGAAAACGCGTTTAAAGTTTTGCAAAAGATTTTTTTAAATATCTCCAAAAATATTTTTGCTACAGCTTATTATCATGTATTGCCAGATTCTGTGGATTCCCAGTGATCACAAAAAACACTTAAAATCGCTCTATCTCTTCTAGTTTAGCCAGAAAACGCGTTTAAAGTTTTGCAAAAGATTTTTTTAAATATCTCCAAAAATATTTTTGCTACAGCTTATTATCATGTATTGCCAGATTCTGTGGATTCCCAGTGATCACAAAAAACACTTAAAATCGCTCTATCTCTTCTAGTTTAGCCAGAAAACGCGTTTAAAGTTTTGCAAAAGATTTTTTTAAATATCTCCAAAAATATTTTTGCTACGGCCTATTATCATATATTGCCAGAATCTGTGGATTCCTAGTGATCACAAAAAACACTTAAAATCGCTCTATCTCTTCTAGTTTAGCCAGAAAACGCGTTTAAAGTTTTGCAAAAGATTTTTTTAAATATCTCCAAAAATATTTTTGCTACAGCTTATTATCATGTATTGCCAGATTCTGTGGATTCCCAGTGATCACAAAAAACACTTAAAATCGCTCTATCTCTTCTAGTTTAGCCAGAAAACGCGTTTAAAGTTTTGCAAAAGATTTTTTTAAATATCTCCAAAAATATTTTTGCTACGGCCTATTATCATATATTGCCAGAATCTGTGGATTCCTAGTGATCACAAAAAACACTTAAAATCGCTCTATCTCTTCTAGTTTAGCCAGAAAACGCGTTTAAAGTTTTGCAAAAGATTTTTTTAAATATCTCCAAAAATATTTTTGCTACAGCTTATTATCATGTATTGCCAGAATCTGTGGATTCCCAGTGATCACAAAAAACACTTAAAATCGCTCTATCTCTTCTAGTTTAGCCAGAAAACGCGTTTAAAGTTTTGCAAAAGATTTTTTTAAATATCTCCAAAAATATTTTTGCTACGGCCTATTATCATATATTGCCAGAATCTGTGGATTCCTAGTGATCACAAAAAACACTTAAAATCGCTCTATCTCTTCTAGTTTAGCCAGAAAACGCGTTTAAAGTTTTGCAAAAGATTTTTTTAAATATCTCCAAAAATATTTTTGCTACAGCTTATTATCATGTATTGCCAGATTCTGTGGATTCCCAGTGATCACAAAAAACACTTAAAATCGCTCTATCTCTTCTAGTTTAGCCAGAAAACGCGTTTAAAGTTTTGCAAAAGATTTTTTTAAATATCTCCAAAAATATTTTTGCTACAGCTTATTATCATGTATTGCCAGATTCTGTGGATTCCCAGTGATCACAAAAAACACTTAAAATCGCTCTATCTCTTCTAGTTTAGCCAGAAAACGCGTTTAAAGTTTTGCAAAAGATTTTTTTAAATATCTCCAAAAATATTTTTGCTACGGCCTATTATCATATATTGCCAGAATCTGTGGATTCCTAGTGATCACAAAAAACACTTAAAATCGCTCTATCTCTTCTAGTTTAGCCAGAAAACGCGTTTAAAGTTTTGCAAAAGATTTTTTTAAATATCTCCAAAAATATTTTTGCTACAGCTTATTATCATGTATTGCCAGATTCTGTGGATTCCCAGTGATCACAAAAAACACTTAAAATCGCTCTATCTCTTCTAGTTTAGCCAGAAAACGCGTTTAAAGTTTTGCAAAAGATTTTTTTAAATATCTCCAAAAATATTTTTGCTACGGCCTATTATCATATATTGCCAGAATCTGTGGATTCCTAGTGATCACAAAAAACACTTAAAATCGCTCTATCTCTTCTAGTTTAGCCAGAAAACGCGTTTAAAGTTTTGCAAAAGATTTTTTTAAATATCTCCAAAAATATTTTTGCTACAGCCTATTATCATATATTGCCAGATTCTGTGGATTCTTAGTGATCACAAAAAACACTTAAAATCGCTCTATCTCTTCTAGTTTAGCCAGAAAACGCGTTTAAAGTTTTGCAAAAGATTTTTTTAAATATCTCCAAAAATATTTTTGCTACAGTCTATTATCATATATTGCCAGAATCTGTGGATTCCCAGTGATCACAAAAAACACTTAAAATCGCTCTATCTCTTCTAGTTTAGCCAGAAAACGCGTTTAAAGTTTTGCAAAAGATTTTTTTAAATATCTCCAAAAATATTTTTGCTACAGCCTATTATCATATATTGCCAGATTCTGTGGATTCTCAGTGATCACAAAAAACACTTAAAATCGCTCTATCTCTTCTAGTTTAGCCAGAAAACGCGTTTAAAGCTTTGCAAAAGATTTTTTTAAATATCTCCAAAAATATTTTTGCTACAGCCTATTATCATATATTGCCAGAATCTGTGGATTCCCAGTGATCACAAAAGACACTTAAAATCGCTCTATCTCTTTTAGTTTAGCCAGAAAACGCGATTAAAGTTTTTCAAAAGATTTTTTTAAATATCTCCAAAAATATTTTTGCTACAGCCTATTATCATATATTGCCAGAATCTGTGGATTCCTAGTGATCACAAAAAACACTTAAAATCGCTCTATCTCTTCTAGTTTAGCCAGAAAACGCGTTTAAAGTTTTGCAAAAGATTTTTTTAAATATCTCCAAAAATATTTTTGCTACGGCCTATTATCATATATTGCCAGAATCTGTGGATTCCTAGTGATCACAAAAAACACTTAAAATCGCTCTATCTCTTCTAGTTTAGCCAGAAAACGCGTTTAAAGTTTTGCAAAAGATTTTTTTAAATATCTCCAAAAATATTTTTGCTACAGCCTATTATCATATATTGCCAGAATCTGTGGACTCCCAGTGATCACAAAAAACACTTAAAATCGCTCTATCTCTTCTAGTTTAGCCAGAAAACGCGTTTAAAGTTTTGCAAAAGATTTTTTTAAATATCTCCAAAAATATTTTTGCTACGGCCTATTATCATATATTGCCAGAATCTGTGGATTCCTAGTGATCACAAAAAACACTTAAAATCGCTCTATCTCTTCTAGTTTAGCCAGAAAACGCGTTTAAAGTTTTGCAAAAGATTTTTTTAAATATCTCCAAAAATATTTTTGCTACAGCTTATTATCATATATTGCCAGAATCTGTGGATTCCCAGTGATCACAAAAGACACTTAAAATCGCTCTATCTCTTTTAGTTTAGCCAGAAAACGCGATTAAAGTTTTTCAAAAGATTTTTTTAAATATCTCCAAAAATATTTTTGCTACAGCCTATTATCATATATTGCCAGAATCTGTGGATTCCCAGTGATCACAAAAAACACTTAAAATCGCTCTATCTCTTCTAATTTAGCCAGAAAACGCGTTTAAAATTTTGCAAAAGATTTTTTTAAATATCTCCAAAAATATTTTTGCTACAGTCTATTATCATATATTGCCAGAATCTGTGGATTCCCAGTGATCACAAAAAACACTTAAAATCGCTCTATCTCTTCTAGTTTAGCCAGAAAACGCGTTTAAAGCTTTGCAAAAGATTTTTTTAAATATCTCCAAAAATATTTTTGCTACAGCCTATTATCATATATTGCCAGAATCTGTGGATTCCTAGTGATCACAAAAAACACTTAAAATCGCTCTATCTCTTCTAGTTTAGCCAGAAAACGCGTTTAAAGTTTTGCAAAAGATTTTTTTTAAATATCTCCAAAAATATTTTTGCTACAGCTTATTATCATGTATTGCCAAATTCTGTGGATTCCCAGTGATCACAAAAAACACTTAAAATCGCTCTATCTCTTCTAGTTTAGCCAGAAAACGCGTTTGAAGTTTGGCAAAAGATTTTTTTAAATATCTCCAAAAATATTTTTGCTACAGCCTATTATCATATATTGCCAGAATCTGTGGACTCCCAGTGATCACAAAAAACACTTAAAATCGCTCTATCTCTTCTAGTTTAGCCAGAAAACGCGTTTAAAGTTTTGCAAAAGATTTTTTTAAATATCTCCAAAAATATTTTTGCTACGGCCTATTATCATATATTGCCAGAATCTGTGGATTCCTAGTGATCACAAAAAACACTTAAAATCGCTCTATCTCTTCTAGTTTAGCCAGAAAACGCGTTTAAAGTTTTGCAAAAGATTTTTTTAAATATCTCCAAAAATATTTTTGCTACAGCTTATTATCATGTATTGCCAGATTCTGTGGATTCCCAGTGATCACAAAAAACACTTAAAATCGCTCTATCTCTTCTAGTTTAGCCAGAAAACGCGTTTAAAGTTTTGCAAAAGATTTTTTTAAATATCTCCAAAAATATTTTTGCTACAGCTTATTATCATATATTGCCAGATTCTGTGGATTCCCAGTGATCACAAAAAACACTTAAAATCGCTCTATCTCTTCTAGTTTAGCCAGAAAACGCGTTTAAAGTTTTGCAAAAGATTTTTTTAAATATCTCCAAAAATATTTTTGCTACGGCCTATTATCATATATTGCCAGAATCTGTGGATTCCCAGTGATCACAAAAAACACTTAAAATCGCTCTATCTCTTCTAGTTTAGCCAGAAAACGCGTTTAAAGTTTTGCAAAAGATTTTTTTAAATATCTCCAAAAATATTTTTGCTACAGCTTATTATCATGTATTGCCAGATTCTGTGGATTCCCAGTGATCACAAAAAACACTTAAAATCGCTCTATCTCTTCTAGTTTAGCCAGAAAACGCGTTTAAAGTTTTGCAAAAGATTTTTTTAAATATCTCCAAAAATATTTTTGCTACGGCCTATTATCATATATTGCCAGAATCTGTGGATTCCTAGTGATCACAAAAAACACTTAAAATCGCTCTATCTCTTCTAGTTTAGCCAGAAAACGCGTTTAAAGTTTTGCAAAAGATTTTTTTAAATATCTCCAAAAATATTTTTGCTACAGCCTATTATCATATATTGCCAGATTCTGTGGATTCTCAGTGATCACAAAAAACACTTAAAATCGCTCTATCTCTTCTAGTTTAGCCAGAAAACGCGTTTAAAGTTTTGCAAAAGATTTTTTTAAATATCTCCAAAAATATTTTTGCTACAGTCTATTATCATATATTGCCAGAATCTGTGGATTCCCAGTGATCACAAAAAACACTTAAAATCGCTCTATCTCTTCTAGTTTAGCCAGAAAACGCGTTTAAAGTTTTGCAAAAGATTTTTTTAAATATCTCCAAAAATATTTTTGCTACAGCCTATTATCATATATTGCCAGATTCTGTGGATTCTCAGTGATCACAAAAAACACTTAAAATCGCTCTATCTCTTCTAGTTTAGCCAGAAAACGCGTTTAAAGTTTTGCAAAAGATTTTTTTAAATATCTCCAAAAATATTTTTGCTACAGTCTATTATCATATATTGCCAGAATCTGTGGATTCCCAGTGATCACAAAAAACACTTAAAATCGCTCTATCTCTTCTAGTTTAGCCAGAAAACGCGTTTAAAGTTTTGCAAAAGATTTTTTTAAATATCACCAAAAATATTTTTGCTACAGCCTATTATCATATATTGCCAGAATCTGTGGATTCCCAGTGATCACAAAAAACACTTAAAATCGCTCTATCTCTTCTAGTTTAGCCAGAAAACGCGTTTAAAGTTTTGCAAAAGATTTTTTTAAATATCTCCAAAAATATTTTTGCTACAGCTTATTATCATGTATTGCCAAATTCTGTGGATTCCCAGTGATCACAAAAAACACTTAAAATCGCTCTATCTCTTCTAGTTTAGCCAGAAAACGCGTTTGAAGTTTGGCAAAAGATTTTTTTAAATATCTCCAAAAATATTTTTGCTACAGCCTATTATCATATATTGCCAGAATCTGTGGACTCCCAGTGATCACAAAAAACACTTAAAATCGCTCTATCTCTTCTAGTTTAGCCAGAAAACGCGTTTAAAGTTTTGCAAAAGATTTTTTTAAATATCTCCAAAAATATTTTTGCTACGGCCTATTATCATATATTGCCAGAATCTGTGGATTCCTAGTGATCACAAAAAACACTTAAAATCGCTCTATCTCTTCTAGTTTAGCCAGAAAACGCGTTTAAAGTTTTGCAAAAGATTTTTTTAAATATCTCCAAAAATATTTTTGCTACAGCTTATTATCATGTATTGCCAGATTCTGTGGATTCCCAGTGATCACAAAAAACACTTAAAATCGCTCTATCTCTTCTAGTTTAGCCAGAAAACGCGTTTAAAGTTTTGCAAAAGATTTTTTTAAATATCTCCAAAAATATTTTTGCTACAGCTTATTATCATGTATTGCCAGATTCTGTGGATTCCCAGTGATCACAAAAAACACTTAAAATCGCTCTATCTCTTCTAGTTTAGCCAGAAAACGCGTTTAAAGTTTTGCAAAAGATTTTTTTAAATATCTCCAAAAATATTTTTGCTACGGCCTATTATCATATATTGCCAGAATCTGTGGATTCCTAGTGATCACAAAAAACACTTAAAATCGCTCTATCTCTTCTAGTTTAGCCAGAAAACGCGTTTAAAGTTTTGCAAAAGATTTTTTTAAATATCTCCAAAAATATTTTTGCTACAGCTTATTATCATGTATTGCCAGATTCTGTGGATTCCCAGTGATCACAAAAAACACTTAAAATCGCTCTATCTCTTCTAGTTTAGCCAGAAAACGCGTTTAAAGTTTTGCAAAAGATTTTTTTAAATATCTCCAAAAATATTTTTGCTACGGCCTATTATCATATATTGCCAGAATCTGTGGATTCCTAGTGATCACAAAAAACACTTAAAATCGCTCTATCTCTTCTAGTTTAGCCAGAAAACGCGTTTAAAGTTTTGCAAAAGATTTTTTTAAATATCTCCAAAAATATTTTTGCTACAGCCTATTATCATATATTGCCAGATTCTGTGGATTCTCAGTGATCACAAAAAACACTTAAAATCGCTCTATCTCTTCTAGTTTAGCCAGAAAACGCGTTTAAAGTTTTGCAAAAGATTTTTTTAAATATCTCCAAAAATATTTTTGCTACAGTCTATTATCATATATTGCCAGAATCTGTGGATTCCCAGTGATCACAAAAAACACTTAAAATCGCTCTATCTCTTCTAGTTTAGCCAGAAAACGCGTTTAAAGTTTTGCAAAAGATTTTTTTAAATATCTCCAAAAATATTTTTGCTACAGCCTATTATCATATATTGCCAGAATCTGTGGATTCCCAGTGATCACAAAAAACACTTAAAATCGCTCTATCTCTTCTAGTTTAGCCAGAAAACGCGTTTAAAGTTTTGCAAAAGATTTTTTTAAATATCTCCAAAAATATTTTTGCTACAGCCTATTATCATATATTGCCAGAATCTGTGGATTCCCAGTGATCACAAAAAACACTTAAAATCGCTCTATCTCTTCTAGTTTAGCCAGAAAACGCGTTTAAAGTTTTGCAAAAGATTTTTTTAAATATCTCCAAAAATATTTTTGCTACAGTCTATTATCATATATTGCCAGAATCTGTGGATTCCCAGTGATCACAAAAAACACTTAAAATCGCTCTATCTCTTCTAGTTTAGCCAGAAAACGCGTTTAAAGTTTTGCAAAAAATTTTTTTAAATATCTCCAAAAATATTTTTGCTACAGCCTATTATCATATATTGCCAGAATCTGTGGATTCCCAGTGATCACAAAAAACACTTAAAATCGCTCTATCTCTTCTAGTTTAGCCAGAAAACGCGATTAAAGTTTTTCAAAATATTTTTTTAAATATCTCCAAAAATATTTTTACTACACTCTATTATCATATATTGCCAGAATCTGTGGATTCCCAGTGATCACAAAAAACACTTAAAATCGCTCTATCTCTTCTAGTTTAGCCAGAAAACGCGTTTAAAGTTTTGCAAAAGATTTTTTTAAATATCTCCAAAAATATTTTTGCTACAGCCTATTATCATATATTGCCAGAATCTGTGGATTCCTAGTGATCACAAAAAACACTTAAAATCGCTCTATCTCTTCTAGTTTAGCCAGAAAACGCGTTTAAAGTTTTGCAAAAGATTTTTTTAAATATCTCCAAAAATATTTTTGCTACAGCTTATTATCATGTATTGCCAGATTCTGTGGATTCCCAGTGATCACAAAAAACACTTAAAATCGCTCTATCTCTTCTAGTTTAGCCAGAAAACGCGTTTGAAGTTTGGCAAAAGATTTTTTTAAATATCTCCAAAAATATTTTTGCTACAGCCTATTATCATATATTGCCAGAATCTGTGGATTCCCAGTGATCACAAAAGACACTTAAAATCGCTCTATCTCTTTTAGTTTAGCCAGAAAACGCGATTAAAGTTTTTCAAAAGATTTTTTTAAATATCTCCAAAAATATTTTTGCTACAGCCTATTATCATATATTGCCAGAATCTGTGGATTCCCAGTGATCACAAAAAACACTTAAAATCGCTCTATCTCTTCTAATTTAGCCAGAAAACGCGTTTAAAATTTTGCAAAAGATTTTTTTAAATATCTCCAAAAATATTTTTGCTACAGTCTATTATCATATATTGCCAGAATCTGTGGATTCCCAGTGATCACAAAAAACACTTAAAATCGCTCTATCTCTTCTAGTTTAGCCAGAAAACGCGTTTAAAGTTTTGCAAAAGATTTTTTTAAATATCTCCAAAAATATTTTTGCTACAGCCTATTATCATATATTGCCAGAATCTGTGGATTCCCAGTGATCACAAAAAACACTTAAAATCGCTCTATCTCTTCTAGTTTAGCCAGAAAACGCGATTAAAGTTTTTCAAAATATTTTTTTAAATATCTCCAAAAATATTTTTGCTACACTCTATTATCATATATTGCCAGAATCTGTGGATTCCCAGTGATCACAAAAAACACTTAAAATCGCTCTATCTCTTCTAGTTTAGCCAGAAAACGCGTTTAAAGCTTTGCAAAAGATTTTTTTAAATATCTCCAAAAATATTTTTGCTACAGCCTATTATCATATATTGCCAGAATCTGTGGATTCCTAGTGATCACAAAAAACACTTAAAATCGCTCTATCTCTTCTAGTTTAGCCAGAAAACGCGTTTAAAGTTTTGCAAAAGATTTTTTTAAATATCTCCAAAAATATTTTTGCTACAGCTTATTATCATGTATTGCCAAATTCTGTGGATTCCCAGTGATCACAAAAAACACTTAAAATCGCTCTATCTCTTCTAGTTTAGCCAGAAAACGCGTTTGAAGTTTGGCAAAAGATTTTTTTAAATATCTCCAAAAATATTTTTGCTACAGCCTATTATCATATATTGCCAGAATCTGTGGACTCCCAGTGATCACAAAAAACACTTAAAATCGCTCTATCTCTTCTAGTTTAGCCAGAAAACGCGTTTAAAGTTTTGCAAAAGATTTTTTTAAATATCTCCAAAAATATTTTTGCTACGGCCTATTATCATATATTGCCAGAATCTGTGGATTCCCAGTGATCACAAAAAACACTTAAAATCGCTCTATCTCTTCTAGTTTAGCCAGAAAACGCGTTTAAAGTTTTGCAAAAGATTTTTTTAAATATCTCCAAAAATATTTTTGCTACAGTCTATTATCATATATTGCCAGAATCTGTGGATTCCCAGTGATCACAAAAAACACTTAAAATCGCTCTATCTCTTCTAGTTTAGCCAGAAAACGCGTTTAAAGTTTTGCAAAAGATTTTTTTAAATATCTCCAAAAATATTTTTGCTACAGCCTATTATCATATATTGCCAGAATCTGTGGATTCCCAGTGATCACAAAAAACACTTAAAATCGCTCTATCTCTTCTAGTTTAGCCAGAAAACGCGTTTAAAGTTTTGCAAAAGATTTTTTTAAATATCTCCAAAAATATTTTTGCTACAGCCTATTATCATATATTGCCAGAATCTGTGGATTCCCAGTGATCACAAAAAACACTTAAAATCGCTCTATCTCTTCTAGTTTAGCCAGAAAACGCGTTTAAAGTTTTGCAAAAGATTTTTTTAAATATCTCCAAAAATATTTTTGCTACAGTCTATTATCATATATTGCCAGAATCTGTGGATTCCCAGTGATCACAAAAAACACTTAAAATCGCTCTATCTCTTCTAGTTTAGCCAGAAAACGCGTTTAAAGTTTTGCAAAAAATTTTTTTAAATATCTCCAAAAATATTTTTGCTACAGCCTATTATCATATATTGCCAGAATCTGTGGATTCCCAGTGATCACAAAAAACACTTAAAATCGCTCTATCTCTTCTAGTTTAGCCAGAAAACGCGATTAAAGTTTTTCAAAATATTTTTTTAAATATCTCCAAAAATATTTTTACTACACTCTATTATCATATATTGCCAGAATCTGTGGATTCCCAGTGATCACAAAAAACACTTAAAATCGCTCTATCTCTTCTAGTTTAGCCAGAAAACGCGTTTAAAGTTTTGCAAAAGATTTTTTTAAATATCTCCAAAAATATTTTTGCTACAGCCTATTATCATATATTGCCAGAATCTGTGGATTCCTAGTGATCACAAAAAACACTTAAAATCGCTCTATCTCTTCTAGTTTAGCCAGAAAACGCGTTTAAAGTTTTGCAAAAGATTTTTTTAAATATCTCCAAAAATATTTTTGCTACAGCTTATTATCATGTATTGCCAGATTCTGTGGATTCCCAGTGATCACAAAAAACACTTAAAATCGCTCTATCTCTTCTAGTTTAGCCAGAAAACGCGTTTGAAGTTTGGCAAAAGATTTTTTTAAATATCTCCAAAAATATTTTTGCTACAGCCTATTATCATATATTGCCAGAATCTGTGGATTCCCAGTGATCACAAAAGACACTTAAAATCGCTCTATCTCTTTTAGTTTAGCCAGAAAACGCGATTAAAGTTTTTCAAAAGATTTTTTTAAATATCTCCAAAAATATTTTTGCTACAGCCTATTATCATATATTGCCAGAATCTGTGGATTCCCAGTGATCACAAAAAACACTTAAAATCGCTCTATCTCTTCTAATTTAGCCAGAAAACGCGTTTAAAATTTTGCAAAAGATTTTTTTAAATATCTCCAAAAATATTTTTGCTACAGTCTATTATCATATATTGCCAGAATCTGTGGATTCCCAGTGATCACAAAAAACACTTAAAATCGCTCTATCTCTTCTAGTTTAGCCAGAAAACGCGTTTAAAGTTTTGCAAAAGATTTTTTTAAATATCTCCAAAAATATTTTTGCTACAGCCTATTATCATATATTGCCAGAATCTGTGGATTCCCAGTGATCACAAAAAACACTTAAAATCGCTCTATCTCTTCTAGTTTAGCCAGAAAACGCGATTAAAGTTTTTCAAAATATTTTTTTAAATATCTCCAAAAATATTTTTGCTACACTCTATTATCATATATTGCCAGAATCTGTGGATTCCCAGTGATCACAAAAAACACTTAAAATCGCTCTATCTCTTCTAGTTTAGCCAGAAAACGCGTTTAAAGCTTTGCAAAAGATTTTTTTAAATATCTCCAAAAATATTTTTGCTACAGCCTATTATCATATATTGCCAGAATCTGTGGATTCCTAGTGATCACAAAAAACACTTAAAATCGCTCTATCTCTTCTAGTTTAGCCAGAAAACGCGTTTAAAGTTTTGCAAAAGATTTTTTTAAATATCTCCAAAAATATTTTTGCTACAGCTTATTATCATGTATTGCCAAATTCTGTGGATTCCCAGTGATCACAAAAAACACTTAAAATCGCTCTATCTCTTCTAGTTTAGCCAGAAAACGCGTTTGAAGTTTGGCAAAAGATTTTTTTAAATATCTCCAAAAATATTTTTGCTACAGCCTATTATCATATATTGCCAGAATCTGTGGACTCCCAGTGATCACAAAAAACACTTAAAATCGCTCTATCTCTTCTAGTTTAGCCAGAAAACGCGTTTAAAGTTTTGCAAAAGATTTTTTTAAATATCTCCAAAAATATTTTTGCTACGGCCTATTATCATATATTGCCAGAATCTGTGGATTCCCAGTGATCACAAAAAACACTTAAAATCGCTCTATCTCTTCTAGTTTAGCCAGAAAACGCGTTTAAAGTTTTGCAAAAGATTTTTTTAAATATCTCCAAAAATATTTTTGCTACAGTCTATTATCATATATTGCCAGAATCTGTGGATTCCCAGTGATCACAAAAAACACTTAAAATCGCTCTATCTCTTCTAGTTTAGCCAGAAAACGCGTTTAAAGTTTTGCAAAAGATTTTTTTAAATATCTCCAAAAATATTTTTGCTACAGCCTATTATCATATATTGCCAGAATCTGTGGATTCCCAGTGATCACAAAAAACACTTAAAATCGCTCTATCTCTTCTAGTTTAGCCAGAAAACGCGTTTAAAGTTTTGCAAAAGATTTTTTTAAATATCTCCAAAAATATTTTTGCTACAGCCTATTATCATATATTGCAAGAATCTGTGGATTCCCAGTGATCACAAAAAACACTTAAAATCGCTCTATCTCTTCTAATTTAGCCAGAAAACGCGTTTAAAGTTTTGCAAAAGATTTTTTTAAATATCTCCAAAAATATTTTTGCTACAGCCTATTATCATATATTGCCAGAATCTGTGGATTCCCAGTGATCACAAAAAACACTTAAAATCGCTCTATCTCTTCTAGTTTAGCCAGAAAACGCGTTTAAAGTTTTGCAAAAGATTTTTTTAAATATCTCCAAAAATATTTTTGCTACAGTCTATTATCATATATTGCCAGGATCTGTGGATTCCCAGTGATCACAAAAAACACTTAAAATCGCTCTATCTCTTCTAGTTTAGCCAGAAAACGCGTTTAAAGTTTTGCAAAAAATTTTTTTAAATATCTCCAAAAATATTTTTGCTACAGCCTATTATCATATATTGCCAGAATCTGTGGATTCCCAGTGATCACAAAAAACACTTAAAATCGCTCTATCTCTTCTAGTTTAGCCAGAAAACGCGATTAAAGTTTTTCAAAATATTTTTTTAAATATCTCCAAAAATATTTTTACTACACTCTATTATCATATATTGCCAGATTCTGTGGATTCCCAGTGATCACAAAAAACACTTAAAATCGCTCTATCTCTTTTAGTTTAGCCAGAAAACGCGTTTAAAGTTTTGCAAAAGATTTTTTTAAATATCTCCAAAAATATTTTTGCTACAGCTTATTATCATGTATTGCCAGATTCTGTGGATTCCCAGTGATCACAAAAAACACTTAAAATCGCTCTATCTCTTCTAGTTTAGCCAGAAAACGCGTTTGAAGTTTGGCAAAAGATTTTTTTAAATATCTCCAAAAATATTTTTGCTACAGCCTATTATCATATATTGCCAGAATCTGTGGATTCCCAGTGATCACAAAAGACACTTAAAATCGCTCTATCTCTTTTAGTTTAGCCAGAAAACGCGATTAAAGTTTTTCAAAAGATTTTTTTAAATATCTCCAAAAATATTTTTGCTACAGCCTATTATCATATATTGCCAGAATCTGTGGATTCCCAGTGATCACAAAAAACACTTAAAATCGCTCTATCTCTTCTAATTTAGCCAGAAAACGCGTTTAAAATTTTGCAAAAGATTTTTTTAAATATCTCCAAAAATATTTTTGCTACAGTCTATTATCATATATTGCCAGAATCTGTGGATTCCCAGTGATCACAAAAAACACTTAAAATCGCTCTATCTCTTCTAGTTTAGCCAGAAAACGCGTTTAAAGTTTTGCAAAAAATTTTTTTAAATATCTCCAAAAATATTTTTGCTACAGCCTATTATCATATATTGCCAGAATCTGTGGATTCCCAGTGATCACAAAAAACACTTAAAATCGCTCTATCTCTTCTAGTTTAGCCAGAAAACGCGATTAAAGTTTTTCAAAATATTTTTTTAAATATCTCCAAAAATATTTTTACTACACTCTATTATCATATATTGCCAGAATCTGTGGATTCCCAGTGATCACAAAAAACACTTAAAATCGCTCTATCTCTTCTAGTTTAGCCAGAAAACGCGTTTAAAGTTTTGCAAAAGATTTTTTTAAATATCTCCAAAAATATTTTTGCTACAGCCTATTATCATATATTGCCAGAATCTGTGGATTCCTAGTGATCACAAAAAACACTTAAAATCGCTCTATCTCTTCTAGTTTAGCCAGAAAACGCGTTTAAAGTTTTGCAAAAGATTTTTTTAAATATCTCCAAAAATATTTTTGCTACAGCTTATTATCATGTATTGCCAGATTCTGTGGATTCCCAGTGATCACAAAAAACACTTAAAATCGCTCTATCTCTTCTAGTTTAGCCAGAAAACGCGTTTGAAGTTTGGCAAAAGATTTTTTTAAATATCTCCAAAAATATTTTTGCTACAGCCTATTATCATACATTGCCAGAATCTGTGGATTCCCAGTGATCACAAAAGACACTTAAAATCGCTCTATCTCTTTTAGTTTAGCCAGAAAACGCGATTAAAGTTTTTCAAAAGATTTTTTTAAATATCTCCAAAAATATTTTTGCTACAGCCTATTATCATATATTGCCAGAATCTGTGGATTCCCAGTGATCACAAAAAACACTTAAAATCGCTCTATCTCTTCTAGTTTAGCCAGAAAACGCGATTAAAGTTTTTCAAAATATTTTTTTAAATATCTCCAAAAATATTTTTACTACACTCTATTATCATATATTGCAAGAATCTGTGGATTCCCAGTGATCACAAAAAACACTTAAAATCGCTCTATCTCTTCTAGTTTAGCCAGAAAACGCGATTAAAGTTTTTCAAAATATTTTTTTAAATATCTCCAAAAATATTTTTACTACACTCTATTATCATATATTGCCAGAATCTGTGGATTCCCAGTGATCACAAAAAACACTTAAAATCGCTCTATCTCTTCTAGTTTAGCCAGAAAACGCGTTTAAAGTTTTGCAAAAGATTTTTTTAAATATCTCCAAAAATATTTTTGCTACAGCCTATTATCATATATTGCCAGAATCTGTGGATTCCCAGTGATCACAAAAAACACTTAAAATCGCTCTATCTCTTCTAGTTTAGCCAGAAAACGCGATTAAAGTTTTTCAAAATATTTTTTTAAATATCTCCAAAAATATTTTTACTACACTCTATTATCATATATTGCCAGAATCTGTGGATTCCCAGTGATCACAAAAAACACTTAAAATCGCTCTATCTCTTCTAGTTTAGCCAGAAAACGCGTTTAAAGTTTTGCAAAAGATTTTTTTAAATATCTCCAAAAATATTTTTGCTACAGCCTATTATCATATATTGCCAGAATCTGTGGATTCCTAGTGATCACAAAAAACACTTAAAATCGCTCTATCTCTTCTAGTTTAGCCAGAAAACGCGTTTAAAGTTTTGCAAAAGATTTTTTTAAATATCTCCAAAAATATTTTTGCTACAGCTTATTATCATGTATTGCCAGATTCTGTGGATTCCCAGTGATCACAAAAAACACTTAAAATCGCTCTATCTCTTCTAGTTTAGCCAGAAAACGCGTTTGAAGTTTGGCAAAAGATTTTTTTAAATATCTCCAAAAATATTTTTGCTACAGCCTATTATCATATATTGCCAGAATCTGTGGATTCCCAGTGATCACAAAAGACACTTAAAATCGCTCTATCTCTTTTAGTTTAGCCAGAAAACGCGATTAAAGTTTTTCAAAAGATTTTTTTAAATATCTCCAAAAATATTTTTGCTACAGCCTATTATCATATATTGCCAGAATCTGTGGATTCCCAGTGATCACAAAAAACACTTAAAATCGCTCTATCTCTTCTAATTTAGCCAGAAAACGCGTTTAAAATTTTGCAAAAGATTTTTTTAAATATCTCCAAAAATATTTTTGCTACAGTCTATTATCATATATTGCCAGAATCTGTGGATTCCCAGTGATCACAAAAAACACTTAAAATCGCTCTATCTCTTCTAGTTTAGCCAGAAAACGCGTTTAAAGTTTTGCAAAAGATTTTTTTAAATATCTCCAAAAATATTTTTGCTACAGCCTATTATCATATATTGCCAGAATCTGTGGATTCCCAGTGATCACAAAAAACACTTAAAATCGCTCTATCTCTTCTAGTTTAGCCAGAAAACGCGATTAAAGTTTTTCAAAATATTTTTTTAAATATCTCCAAAAATATTTTTGCTACACTCTATTATCATATATTGCCAGAATCTGTGGATTCCCAGTGATCACAAAAAACACTTAAAATCGCTCTATCTCTTCTAGTTTAGCCAGAAAACGCGTTTAAAGCTTTGCAAAAGATTTTTTTTAAATATCTCCAAAAATATTTTTGCTACAGCCTATTATCATATATTGCCAGAATCTGTGGATTCCTAGTGATCACAAAAAACACTTAAAATCGCTCTATCTCTTCTAGTTTAGCCAGAAAACGCGTTTAAAGTTTTGCAAAAGATTTTTTTAAATATCTCCAAAAATATTTTTGCTACAGCTTATTATCATGTATTGCCAAATTCTGTGGATTCCCAGTGATCACAAAAAACACTTAAAATCGCTCTATCTCTTCTAGTTTAGCCAGAAAACGCGTTTGAAGTTTGGCAAAAGATTTTTTTAAATATCTCCAAAAATATTTTTGCTACAGCCTATTATCATATATTGCCAGAATCTGTGGACTCCCAGTGATCACAAAAAACACTTAAAATCGCTCTATCTCTTCTAGTTTAGCCAGAAAACGCGTTTAAAGTTTTGCAAAAGATTTTTTTAAATATCTCCAAAAATATTTTTGCTACGGCCTATTATCATATATTGCCAGAATCTGTGGATTCCCAGTGATCACAAAAAACACTTAAAATCGCTCTATCTCTTCTAGTTTAGCCAGAAAACGCGTTTAAAGTTTTGCAAAAGATTTTTTTAAATATCTCCAAAAATATTTTTGCTACAGTCTATTATCATATATTGCCAGAATCTGTGGATTCCCAGTGATCACAAAAAACACTTAAAATCGCTCTATCTCTTCTAGTTTAGCCAGAAAACGCGTTTAAAGTTTTGCAAAAGATTTTTTTAAATATCTCCAAAAATATTTTTGCTACAGCCTATTATCATATATTGCCAGAATCTGTGGATTCCCAGTGATCACAAAAAACACTTAAAATCGCTCTATCTCTTCTAGTTTAGCCAGAAAACGCGTTTAAAGTTTTGCAAAAGATTTTTTTAAATATCTCCAAAAATATTTTTGCTACAGCCTATTATCATATATTGCAAGAATCTGTGGATTCCCAGTGATCACAAAAAACACTTAAAATCGCTCTATCTCTTCTAATTTAGCCAGAAAACGCGTTTAAAGTTTTGCAAAAGATTTTTTTAAATATCTCCAAAAATATTTTTGCTACAGCCTATTATCATATATTGCCAGAATCTGTGGATTCCCAGTGATCACAAAAAACACTTAAAATCGCTCTATCTCTTCTAGTTTAGCCAGAAAACGCGTTTAAAGTTTTGCAAAAGATTTTTTTAAATATCTCCAAAAATATTTTTGCTACAGTCTATTATCATATATTGCCAGGATCTGTGGATTCCCAGTGATCACAAAAAACACTTAAAATCGCTCTATCTCTTCTAGTTTAGCCAGAAAACGCGTTTAAAGTTTTGCAAAAGATTTTTTTAAATATCTCCAAAAATATTTTTGCTACAGGCTATTATCATATATTGCAAGAATCTGTGGATTCCCAGTGATCACAAAAAACACTTAAAATCGCTCTATCTCTTCTAATTTAGCCAGAAAACGCGTTTAAAGTTTTGCAAAAGATTTTTTTAAATATCTCCAAAAATATTTTTGCTACAGCCTATTATCATATATTGCCAGAATCTGTGGATTCCCAGTGATCACAAAAAACACTTAAAATCGCTCTATCTCTTCTAGTTTAGCCAGAAAACGCGTTTAAAGTTTTGCAAAAGATTTTTTTAAATATCTCCAAAAATATTTTTGCTACAGTCTATTATCATATATTGCCAGAATCTGTGGATTCCCAGTGATCACAAAAAACACTTAAAATCGCTCTATCTCTTCTAGTTTAGCCAGAAAACGCGTTTAAAATTTTGCAAAAGATTTTTTTAAATATCTCCAAAAATATTTTTGCTACAGCCTATTATCATATATTGCCAGAATCTGTGGATTCCCAGTGATCACAAAAAACACTTAAAATCGCTCTATCTCTTCTAGTTTAGCCAGAAAACGCGTTTAAAGCTTTGCAAAAGATTTTTTTAAATATCTCCAAAAATATTTTTGCTACAGCCTATTATCATATATTGCCAGAATCTGTGGATTCCTAGTGATCACAAAAAACACTTAAAATCGCTCTATCTCTTCTAGTTTAGCCAGAAAACGCGTTTAAAGTTTTGCAAAAGATTTTTTTAAATATCTCCAAAAATATTTTTGCTACAGCTTATTATCATGTATTGCCAAATTCTGTGGATTCCCAGTGATCACAAAAAACACTTAAAATCGCTCTATCTCTTCTAGTTTAGCCAGAAAACGCGTTTGAAGTTTGGCAAAAGATTTTTTTAAATATCTCCAAAAATATTTTTGCCACAGCCTATTATCATATATTGCCAGAATCTGTGGACTCCCAGTGATCACAAAAAACACTTAAAATCGCTCTATCTCTTCTAGTTTAGCCAGAAAACGCGTTTAAAGTTTTGCAAAAGATTTTTTTAAATATCTCCAAAAATATTTTTGCTACGGCCTATTATCATATATTGCCAGAATCTGTGGATTCCCAGTGATCACAAAAAACACTTAAAATCGCTCTATCTCTTCTAGTTTAGCCAGAAAACGCGTTTAAAGTTTTGCAAAAGATTTTTTTAAATATCTCCAAAAATATTTTTGCTACAGTCTATTATCATATATTGCCAGAATCTGTGGATTCCCAGTGATCACAAAAAACACTTAAAATCGCTCTATCTCTTCTAGTTTAGCCAGAAAACGCGTTTAAAGTTTTGCAAAAGATTTTTTTAAATATCTCCAAAAATATTTTTGCTACAGCCTATTATCATATATTGCCAGAATCTGTGGATTCCCAGTGATCACAAAAAACACTTAAAATCGCTCTATCTCTTCTAGTTTAGCCAGAAAACGCGTTTAAAGTTTTGCAAAAGATTTTTTTAAATATCTCCAAAAATATTTTTGCTACAGCCTATTATCATATATTGCCAGAATCTGTGGATTCCCAGTGATCACAAAAAACACTTAAAATCGCTCTATCTCTTCTAGTTTAGCCAGAAAACGCGATTAAAGTTTTTCAAAATATTTTTTTAAATATCTCCAAAAATATTTTTGCTACACTCTATTATCATATATTGCCAGAATCTGTGGATTCCCAGTGATCACAAAAAAACACTTAAAATCGCTCTATCTCTTCTAGTTTAGCCAGAAAACGCGTTTAAAGTTTTGCAAAAGATTTTTTTAAATATCTCCAAAAATATTTTTGCTACACTCTATTATCATATATTGCCAGAATCTGTGGATTCCCAGTGATCACAAAAAACACTTAAAATCGCTCTATCTCTTCTATTTTAGCCAGAAAACGCGTTTAAACTTTTGCAAAAGATTTTTTTTAAATATCTCCAAAAATATTTTTGCTACAGCTTATTATCATATATTGCCAGATTCTGTGGATTCCCAGTGATCACAAAAAACACTTAAAATCGCTCTATCTCTTCTAGTTTAGCCAGTAAACGCGTTTAAAGTTTTGCAAAAGATTTTTTAAATATCTCCAAAAATATTTTTGCTACAGCTTATTATCATGTATTGCCAGATTCTGTGGATTCCCAGTGATCACAAAAAACACTTAAAATCGCTCTATCTCTTCTAGTTTAGCCAGAAAACGCGTTTGAAGTTTGGCAAAAGATTTTTTTAAATATCTCCAAAAATATTTTTGCTACAGCCTATTATCATATATTGCCAGAATCTGTGGATTCCCAGTGATCACAAAAAACACTTAAAATCGCTCTATCTCTTCTAGTTTAGCCAGAAAACGCGATTAAAGTTTTTCAAAATATTTTTTTAAATATCTCCAAAAATATTTTTGCTACACTCTATTATCATATATTGCCAGAATCTGTGGATTCCCAGTGATCACAAAAAACACTTAAAATCGCTCTATCTCTTCTAGTTTAGCCAGAAAACGCGTTTAAAGCTTTGCAAAAGATTTTTTAAATATCTCCAAAAATATTTTTGCTACAGCCTATTATCATATATTGCCAGAATCTGTGGATTCCTAGTGATCACAAAAAACACTTAAAATCGCTCTATCTCTTCTAGTTTAGCCAGAAAACGCGTTTAAAGTTTTGCAAAAGATTTTTTTAAATATCTCCAAAAATATTTTTGCTACAGCTTATTATCATGTATTGCCAAATTCTGTGGATTCCCAGTGATCACAAAAAACACTTAAAATCGCTCTATCTCTTCTAGTTTAGCCAGAAAACGGGTTTGAAGTTTGGCAAAAGATTTTTTTAAATATCTCCAAAAATATTTTTGCTACAGCCTATTATCATATATTGCCAGAATCTGTGGACTCCCAGTGATCACAAAAAACACTTAAAATCGCTCTATCTCTTCTAGTTTAGCCAGAAAACGCGTTTAAAGTTTTGCAAAAGATTTTTTTAAATATCTCCAAAAATATTTTTGCTACACTCTATTATCATATATTGCCAGAATCTGTGGATTCCCAGTGATCACAAAAAACACTTAAAATCGCTCTATCTCTTCTAGTTTAGCCAGAAAACGCGTTTAAAGTTTTGCAAAAGATTTTTTTAAATATCTCCAAAAATATTTTTGCTACAGTCTATTATCATATATTGCCAGAATCTGTGGATTCCCAGTGATCACAAAAAACACTTAAAATCGCTCTATCTCTTCTAGTTTAGCCAGAAAACGCGTTTAAAGTTTTGCAAAAGATTTTTTTAAATATCTCCAAAAATATTTTTGCTACAGCCTATTATCATATATTGCCAGAATCTGTGGATTCCCAGTGATCACAAAAAACACTTAAAATCGCTCTATCTCTTCTAGTTTAGCCAGAAAACGCGTTTAAAGTTTTGCAAAAGATTTTTTTAAATATCTCCAAAAATATTTTTGCTACAGCCTATTATCATATATTGCAAGAATCTGTGGATTCCCAGTGATCACAAAAAACACTTAAAATCGCTCTATCTCTTCTAATTTAGCCAGAAAACGCGTTTAAAGTTTTGCAAAAGATTTTTTTAAATATCTCCAAAAATATTTTTGCTACAGCCTATTATCATATATTGCCAGAATCTGTGGATTCCCAGTGATCACAAAAAACACTTAAAATCGCTCTATCTCTTCTAGTTTAGCCAGAAAACGCGTTTAAAGTTTTGCAAAAGATTTTTTTAAATATCTCCAAAAATATTTTTGCTACAGTCTATTATCATATATTGCCAGAATCTGTGGATTCCCAGTGATCACAAAAAACACTTAAAATCGCTCTATCTCTTCTAGTTTAGCCAGAAAACGCGTTTAAAGTTTTGCAAAAGATTTTTTTAAATATCTCCAAAAATATTTTTGCTACACTCTATTGTCACATATTGCCAGAATCTGTGGATTCCCAGTGATCACAAAAAACACTTAAAATCGCTCTATCTCTTCTAGTTTAGCCAGAAAACGCGTTTAAAGTTTTGCAAAAGATTTTTTTAAATATCTCCAAAAATATTTTTGCTACACTCTATTATCATATATTGCCAGAATCTGTGGATTCCCAGTGATCACAAAAAACACTTAAAATCGCTCTATCTCTTCTATTTTAGCCAGAAAACGCGTTTAAACTTTTGCAAAAGATTTTTTTAAATATCTCCAAAAATATTTTTGCTACAGCTTATTATCATATATTGCCAGATTCTGTGGATTCCCAGTGATCACAAAAAACACTTAAAATCGCTCTATCTCTTCTAGTTTAGCCAGTAAACGCGTTTAAAGTTTTGCAAAAGATTTTTTAAATATCTCCAAAAATATTTTTGCTACAGCTTATTATCATGTATTGCCAGATTCTGTGGATTCCCAGTGATCACAAAAAACACTTAAAATCGCTCTATCTCTTCTAGTTTAGCCAGAAAACGCGTTTGAAGTTTGGCAAAAGATTTTTTTAAATATCTCCAAAAATATTTTTGCTACAGCCTATTATCATATATTGCCAGAATCTGTGGATTCCCAGTGATCACAAAAAACACTTAAAATCGCTCTATCTCTTCTAGTTTAGCCAGAAAACGCGTTTAAAGTTTTGCAAAAGATTTTTTTAAATATCTCCAAAAATATTTTTGCTACAGCCTATTATCATATATTGCAAGAATCTGTGGATTCCCAGTGATCACAAAAAACACTTAAAATCGCTCTATCTCTTCTAATTTAGCCAGAAAACGCGTTTAAAGTTTTGCAAAAGATTTTTTTAAATATCTCCAAAAATATTTTTGCTACAGCCTATTATCATATATTGCCAGAATCTGTGGATTCCCAGTGATCACAAAAAACACTTAAAATCGCTCTATCTCTTCTAGTTTAGCCAGAAAACGCGTTTAAAGTTTTGCAAAAGATTTTTTTAAATATCTCCAAAAATATTTTTGCTACAGTCTATTATCATATATTGCCAGAATCTGTGGATTCCCAGTGATCACAAAAAACACTTAAAATCGCTCTATCTCTTCTAGTTTAGCCAGAAAACGCGTTTAAAGTTTTGCAAAAGATTTTTTAAATATCTCCAAAAATATTTTTGCTACACTCTATTGTCACATATTGCCAGAATCTGTGGATTCCCAGTGATCACAAAAAACACTTAAAATCGCTCTATCTCTTCTAGTTTAGCCAGAAAACGCGTTTAAAGTTTTGCAAAAGATTTTTTTAAATATCTCCAAAAATATTTTTGCTACACTCTATTATCATATATTGCCAGAATCTGTGGATTCCCAGTGATCACAAAAAACACTTAAAATCGCTCTATCTCTTCTATTTTAGCCAGAAAACGCGTTTAAACTTTTGCAAAAGATTTTTTTAAATATCTCCAAAAATATTTTTGCTACAGCTTATTATCATATATTGCCAGATTCTGTGGATTCCCAGTGATCACAAAAAACACTTAAAATCGCTCTATCTCTTCTAGTTTAGCCAGTAAACGCGTTTAAAGTTTTGCAAAAGATTTTTTAAATATCTCCAAAAATATTTTTGCTACAGCTTATTATCATGTATTGCCAGATTCTGTGGATTCCCAGTGATCACAAAAAACACTTAAAATCGCTCTATCTCTTCTAGTTTAGCCAGAAAACGCGTTTGAAGTTTGGCAAAAGATTTTTTTAAATATCTCCAAAAATATTTTTGCTACAGCCTATTATCATATATTGCCAGAATCTGTGGATTCCCAGTGATCACAAAAAACACTTAAAATCGCTCTATCTCTTCTAGTTTAGCCAGAAAACGCGTTTAAAGTTTTGCAAAAGATTTTTTTAAATATCTCCAAAAATATTTTTGCTACAGTCTATTATCATATATTGCCAGAATCTGTGGATTCCCAGTGATCACAAAAAACACTTAAATTCGCTCTATCTCTTCTAGTTTAGCCAGAAAACGCGTTTAAAGTTTTGCAAAAGATTTTTTTAAATATCTCCAAAAATATTTTTGCTACAGCCTATTATCATATATTGCCAGAATCTGTGGATTCCCAGTGATCACAAAAAACACTTAAAATCGCTCTATCTCTTCTAGTTTAGCCAGAAAACGCGTTTAAAGTTTTGCAAAAGATTTTTTTAAATATCTCCAAAAATATTTTTGCTACAGTCTATTATCATATATTGCCAGAATCTGTGGATTCCCAGTGATCACAAAAAACACTTAAAATCGCTCTATCTCTTCTAGTTTAGCCAGAAAACGCGTTTAAAGTTTTGCAAAAGATTTTTTTAAATATCTCCAAAAATATTTTTGCTACAGTCTATTATCATATATTGCCAGAATCTGTGGATTCCCAGTGATCACAAAAAACACTTAAAATCGCTCTATCTCTTCTAGTTTAGCCAGAAAACGCGTTTAAAGTTTTGCAAAAGATTTTTTTAAATATCTCCAAAAATATTTTTGCTACAGCCTATTATCATATATTGCCAGAATCTGTGGATTTCCAGTGATCACAAAAAACACTTAAAATCGCCTCTTCTAGTTTAGCCAGAAAACGCGATTAAAGTTTTTCAAAAGATTTTTTTAAATATCTCCAAAAATATTTTTGCTACACTCTATTATCATATATTGCCAGAATCTGTGGATTCCCAGTGATCACAAAAAACACTTAAAATCGCTCTATCTCTTCTAGTTTAGCCAGAAAAACGCGTTTAAAGTTTTGCAAAAGATTTTTTTAAATTCTCCAAAAATATTTTTGCTAAAGCCTATTATCATATATTGCCAGAATCTGTGGATTCCCAGTGATCACAAAAAAACACTTAAAATCGCTCTATCTCTTCTAGTTTAGCCAGAAAACGCGTTTAAAGTTTTTCAAAAGATTTTTTTAAATATCTCCAAAAATATTTTTGCTACAGTCTATTATCATATATTGCCAGAATCTGTGGATTCCCAGTGATCACAAAAAACACTTAAGATCGCTCTATCTCTTCTAGTTTAGCCAGAAAACGCGATTAAAGTTTTTCAAAAGATTTTTTTAAATATCTCCAAAAATATTTTTGCTACACTCTATTATCATATATTGCCAGAATCTGTGGATTCCCAGTGATCACAAAAAACACTTAAAATCGCTCTATCTCTTCTAGTTTAGCCAGAAAACGCGTATAAAGTTTTGCAAAAGATTTTTTTAAATATCTCCAAAAATATTTTTGCTACAAGTCTATTATCATATATTGCCAGAATCTGTGGATTCCCAGTGATCACAAAAAACACTTAAAATCGCTCTATCTCTTCTAGTTTAGCCAGAAAACGCGTTTAAAGTTTTGCAAAAGATTTTTTTAAATATCTCCAAAAATATTTTTGCTACAGCCTATTATCATATATTGCCAGAATCTGTGGATTCCCAGTGATCACAAAAAAACACTTAAAATCGCTCTATCTCTTCTAGTTTAGCCAGAAAACGCGTTTAAAGTTTTGCAAAAGATTTTTTTAAATATCTCCAAAAATATTTTTGCTACAGCCTATTATCATATATTGCCAGAATCTGTGGATTTCCAGTGATCACAAAAAACACTTAAATCGCTCTATCTCTTCTAGTTTAGCCAGAAAACGCGATTAAAGTTTTTCAAAAGATTTTTTTAAATATCTCCAAAAATATTTTTGCTACACTCTATTATCATATATTGCCAGAATCTGTGGATTCCCAGTGATCACAAAAAACACTTAAAATCGCTCTATCTCTTCTAGTTTAGCCAGAAAACGCGTTTAAAGTTTTGCAAAAGATTTTTTTAAATATCTCCAAAAATATTTTTGCTACAGCCTATTATCATATATTGCCAGAATCTGTGGATTCCCAGTGATCACAAAAAACACTTAAAATCGCTCTATCTCTTCTAGTTTAGCCAGAAAACGCGTTTAAAGTTTTGCAAAAGATTTTTTTAAATTCTCCAAAAATATTTTTGCTACACTCTATTATCATATATTGCCAGAATCTGTGGATTCCCAGTGATCACAAAAAACACTTAAAATCGCTCTATCTCTTCTAGTTTAGCCAGAAAACGCGTTTAAAAGTTTTTCAAAAGATTTTTTTAAATATCTCCAAAAATATTTTTGCTACAGTCTATTATCATATATTGCCAGAATCTGTGGATTCCCAGTGATCACAAAAAACACTTAAAATCGCTCTATCTCTTCTAGTTTAGCCCAGAAAACGCGTTTAAAGTTTTGCAAAAGATTTTTTTAAATATCTCCAAAAATATTTTTGCTACAGCCTATTATCATATATTGCCAGAATCTGTGGATTCCCAATGATCACAAAAAACACTTAAAATCGCTCTATCTCTTCTAGTTTAGCCAGAAAACGCGTTTAAAGTTTTGCAAAAGATTTTTTTAAATATCTCCAAAAATATTTTTGCTACAGCCTATTATCATATATTGCCAGAATCTGTGGATTCCCAGTGATCACAAAAAACACTTAAAATCGCTCTATCTCTTCTAGTTTAGCCAGAAAACGCGTTTAAAGTTTTGCAAAAGATTTTTTTAAATATCTCCAAAAATATTTTTGCTACAGCCTATTATCATATATTGCCAGAATCTGTGGATTCCCAGTGATCACAAAAAACACTTAAAATCGCTCTATCTCTTCTAGTTTAGCCAGAAAACGCGTTTAAAGTTTTGCAAAAGATTTTTTTAAATATCTCCAAAAATATTTTTGCTACAGCCTATTATCATATATTGCCAGAATCTGTGGATTTCCAGTGATCACAAAAAACACTTAAAATCGCTCTATCTCTTCTAGTTTAGCCAGAAAACGCGATTAAAGTTTTTCAAAAGATTTTTTTAAATATCTCCAAAAATATTTTTGCTACACTCTATTATCATATATTGCCAGAATCTGTGGATTCCCAGTGATCACAAAAAACACTTAAAATCGCTCTATCTCTTCTAGTTTAGCCAGAAAACGCGTTTAAAGTTTTGCAAAAGATTTTTTTAAATATCTCCAAAAATATTTTTGCTACAGCCTATTATCATATATTGCCAGAATCTGTGGATTCCCAGTGATCACAAAAAACACTTAAAATCGCTCTATCTCTTCTAGTTTAGCCAGAAAACGCGTTTAAAGTTTTGCAAAAGATTTTTTTAAATTCTCCAAAAATATTTTTGCTACACTCTATTATCATATATTGCCAGAATCTGTGGATTCCCAGTGATCACAAAAAACACTTAAAATCGCTCTATCTCTTCTAGTTTAGCCAGAAAACGCGTTTAAAGTTTTTCAAAAGATTTTTTTAAATATCTCCAAAAATATTTTTGCTACAGTCTATTATCATATATTGCCAGAATCTGTGGATTCCCAGTGATCACAAAAAACACTTAAAATCGCTCTATCTCTTCTAGTTTAGCCAGAAAACGCGTTTAAAAGTTTTGCAAAAGATTTTTTTAAATATCTCCAAAAATATTTTTGCTACAGCCTATTATCATATATTGCCAGAATCTGTGGATTCCCAATGATCACAAAAAACACTTAAAATCGCTCTATCTCTTCTAGTTTAGCCAGAAAACGCGTTTAAAGTTTTGCAAAAGATTTTTTTAAATATCTCCAAAAATATTTTTGCTACAGCCTATTATCATATATTGCCAGAATCTGTGGATTCCCAGTGATCACAAAAAACACTTAAAATCGCTCTATCTCTTCTAGTTTAGCCAGAAAACGCAATTAAAGTTTTTCAAAAGATTTTTTTAAATATCTCCAAAAATATTTTTGCTACACTCTATTATCATATATTGCCAGAATCTGTGGATTCCCAGTGATCACAAAAAACACTTAAAATCGCTCTATCTCTTCTAGTTTAGCCAGAAAACGCGATTAAGGTTTTTCAAAAGATTTTTTTAAATATCTCCAAAAATATTTTTGCTACAGTCTATTATCATATATTGCCAGAATCTGTGGATTCCCAGTGATCACAAAAAACACTTAAAATCGCTCTATCTCTTCTAGTTTAGCCAGAAAACGCGTTTAAAGTTTTGCAAAAGATTTTTTTAAATATCTCCAAAAATATTTTTGCTACAGTCTATTATCATATATTGCCAGAATCTGTGGATTCCCAGTGATCACAAAAAACACTTAAAATCGCTCTATCTCTTCTAGTTTAGCCAGAAAATGCGTTTAAAGTTTTGCAAAAGATTTTTTTAAATATCTCCAAAAATATTTTTGCTACAGTCTATTATCATATATTGCCAGAATCTGTGGATTCCCAGTGATCACAAAAAACACTTAAAATCGCTCTATCTCTTCTAGTTTAGCCAGAAAACGCGTTTAAAGTTTTGCAAAAGATTTTTTTAAATATCTCCAAAAATATTTTTGCTACAGCCTATTATCATATATTGCCAGAATCTGTGGATTCCCAGTGATCACAAAAAACACTTAAAATCGCTCTATCTCTTCTAGTTTAGCCAGAAAACGCGATTAAAGTTTTTCAAAAGATTTTTTTAAATATCTCCAAAAATATTTTTGCTACACTCTATTATCATATATTGCCAGAATCTGTGGATTCACAGTGATCACAAAAAACACTTAAAATCGCTCTATCTCTTCTAGTTTAGCCAGAAAACGCGTTTAAAGTTTTGCAAAAGATTTTTTTAAATATCTCCAAAAATATTTTTGCTACACTCTATTATCATATATTGCCAGAATCTGTGGATTCCCAGTGATCACAAAAAACACTTAAAATCGCTCTATCTCTTCTAGTTTAGCCAGAAAACGCGTTTAAAGTTTTGCAAAAGATTTTTTTAAATATCTCCAAAAATATTTTTGCTACACTCTATTATCATATATTGCCAGAATCTGTGGATTCCCAGTGATCACAAAAAACACTTAAAATCGCTCTATCTCTTCTATTTTAGCCAGAAAACGCGTTTAAACTTTTGCAAAAGATTTTTTTAAATATCTCCAAAAATATTTTTGCTACAGCTTATTATCATATATTGCCAGCATCTGTGGATTCCCAGTGATCACAAAAAACACTTAAAATCGCTCTATCTCTTCTAGTTTAGCCAGTAAACGCGTTTAAAGTTTTGCAAAAGATTTTTTAAATATCTCCAAAAATATTTTTGCTACAGCTTATTATCATGTATTGCCAGATTCTGTGGATTCCCAGTGATCACAAAAAACACTTAAAATCGCTCTATCTCTTCTAGTTTAGCCAGAAAACGCGTTTGAAGTTTGGCAAAAGATTTTTTTAAATATCTCCAAAAATATTTTTGCTACAGCCTATTATCATATATTGCCAGAATCTGTGGATTCCCAGTGATCACAAAAAACACTTAAAATCGCTCTATCTCTTCTAGTTTAGCCAGAAAACGCGTTTAAAGTTTTGCAAAAGATTTTTTTAAATATCTCCAAAAATATTTTTGCTACAGTCTATTATCATATATTGCCAGAATCTGTGGATTCCCAGTGATCACAAAAAACACTTAAATTCGCTCTATCTCTTCTAGTTTAGCCAGAAAACGCGTTTAAAGTTTTGCAAAAGATTTTTTTAAATATCTCCAAAAATATTTTTGCTACAGCCTATTATCATATATTGCCAGAATCTGTGGATTCCCAGTGATCACAAAAAACACTTAAAATCGCTCTATCTCTTCTAGTTTAGCCAGAAAACGCGTTTAAAGTTTTGCAAAAGATTTTTTTAAATATCTCCAAAAATATTTTTGCTACAGTCTATTATCATATATTGCCAGAATCTGTGGATTCCCAGTGATCACAAAAAACACTTAAAATCGCTCTATCTCTTCTAGTTTAGCCAGAAAACGCGTTTAAAGTTTTGCAAAAGATTTTTTTAAATATCTCCAAAAATATTTTTGCTACAGTCTATTATCATATATTGCCAGAATCTGTGGATTCCCAGTGATCACAAAAAACACTTAAAATCGCTCTATCTCTTCTAGTTTAGCCAGAAAACGCGTTTAAAGTTTTGCAAAAGATTTTTTTAAATATCTCCAAAAATATTTTTGCTACAGCCTATTATCATATATTGCCAGAATCTGTGGATTTCCAGTGATCACAAAAAACACTTAAAATCGCTCTATCTCTTCTAGTTTAGCCAGAAAACGCGATTAAAGTTTTTCAAAAGATTTTTTTAAATATCTCCAAAAATATTTTTGCTACACTCTATTATCATATATTGCCAGAATCTGTGGATTCCCAGTGATCACAAAAAACACTTAAAATCGCTCTATCTCTTCTAGTTTAGCCAGAAAACGCGTTTAAAGTTTTGCAAAAGATTTTTTTAAATTCTCCAAAAATATTTTTGCTAAAGCCTATTATCATATATTGCCAGAATCTGTGGATTCCCAGTGATCACAAAAAACACTTAAAATCGCTCTATCTCTTCTAGTTTAGCCAGAAAACGCGTTTAAAGTTTTTCAAAAGATTTTTTTAAATATCTCCAAAAATATTTTTGCTACAGTCTATTATCATATATTGCCAGAATCTGTGGATTCCCAGTGATCACAAAAAACACTTAAAATCGCTCTATCTCTTCTAGTTTAGCCAGAAAACGCGTTTAAAGTTTTGCAAAAGATTTTTTTAAATATCTCCAAAAATATTTTTGCTACAGCCTATTATCATATATTGCCAGAATCTGTGGATTCCCAGTGATCACAAAAAACACTTAAAATCGCTCTATCTCTTCTAGTTTAGCCAGAAAACGCGTTTAAAGTTTTGCAAAAGATTTTTTTAAATATCTCCAAAAATATTTTTGCTACAGCCTATTATCATATATTGCCAGAATCTGTGGATTCCCAGTGATCACAAAAAACACTTAAAATCGCTCTATCTCTTCTAGTTTAGCCAGAAAACGCAATTAAAGTTTTTCAAAAGATTTTTTTAAATATCTCCAAAAATATTTTTGCTACACTCTATTATCATATATTGCCAGAATCTGTGGATTCCCAGTGATCACAAAAAACACTTAAAATCGCTCTATCTCTTCTAGTTTAGCCAGAAAACGCGTTTAAAGTTTTGCAAAAGATTTTTTTAAATATCTCCAAAAATATTTTTGCTACAGTCTATTATCATATATTGCCAGAATCTGTGGATTCCCAGTGATCACAAAAAACACTTAAAATCGCTCTATCTCTTCTAGTTTAGCCAGAAAACGCGTTTAAAGTTTTGCAAAAGATTTTTTTAAATATCTCCAAAAATATTTTTGCTACAGCCTATTATCATATATTGCCAGAATCTGTGGATTTCCAGTGATCACAAAAAACACTTAAAATCGCTCTATCTCTTCTAGTTTAGCCAGAAAACGCGATTAAAGTTTTTCAAAAGATTTTTTTAAATATCTCCAAAAATATTTTTGCTACACTCTATTATCATATATTGCCAGAATCTGTGGATTCCCAGTGATCACAAAAAACACTTAAAATCGCTCTATCTCTTCTAGTTTAGCCAGAAAACGCGTTTAAAGTTTTGCAAAAGATTTTTTTAAATTCTCCAAAAATATTTTTGCTAAAGCCTATTATCATATATTGCCAGAATCTGTGGATTCCCAGTGATCACAAAAAACACTTAAAATCGCTCTATCTCTTCTAGTTTAGCCAGAAAACGCGTTTAAAGTTTTTCAAAAGATTTTTTTAAATATCTCCAAAAATATTTTTGCTACAGTCTATTATCATATATTGCCAGAATCTGTGGATTCCCAGTGATCACAAAAAACACTTAAAATCGCTCTATCTCTTCTAGTTTAGCCAGAAAACGCGTTTAAAGTTTTGCAAAAGATTTTTTTAAATATCTCCAAAAATATTTTTGCTACAGCCTATTATCATATATTGCCAGAATCTGTGGATTCCCAGTGATCACAAAAAACACTTAAAATCGCTCTATCTCTTCTAGTTTAGCCAGAAAACGCGTTTAAAGTTTTGCAAAAGATTTTTTTAAATTCTCCAAAAATATTTTTGCTACACTCTATTATCATATATTGCCAGAATCTGTGGATTCCCAGTGATCACAAAAAACACTTAAAATCGCTCTATCTCTTCTAGTTTAGCCAGAAAACGCGTTTAAAGTTTTTCAAAAGATTTTTTTAAATATCTCCAAAAATATTTTTGCTACAGTCTATTATCATATATTGCCAGAATCTGTGGATTCCCAGTGATCACAAAAAACACTTAAAATCGCTCTATCTCTTCTAGTTTAGCCAGAAAACGCGTTTAAAGTTTTGCAAAAGATTTTTTTAAATATCTCCAAAAATATTTTTGCTACAGCCTATAATCATATATTGCCAGAATCTGTGGATTCCCAATGATCACAAAAAACACTTAAAATCGCTCTATCTCTTCTAGTTTAGCCAGAAAACGCGTTTAAAGTTTTGCAAAAGATTTTTTTAAATATCTCCAAAAATATTTTTGCTACAGCCTATTATCATATATTGCCAGAATCTGTGGATTCCCAGTGATCACAAAAAACACTTAAAATCGCTCTATCTCTTCTAGTTTAGCCAGAAAACGCAATTAAAGTTTTTCAAAAGATTTTTTTAAATATCTCCAAAAATATTTTTGCTACACTCTATTATCATATATTGCCAGAATCTGTGGATTCCCAGTGATCACAAAAAACACTTAAAATCGCTCTATCTCTTCTAGTTTAGCCAGAAAACGCGATTAAGGTTTTTCAAAAGATTTTTTTAAATATCTCCAAAAATATTTTTGCTACAGTCTATTATCATATATTGCCAGAATCTGTGGATTCCCAGTGATCACAAAAAACACTTAAAATCGCTCTATCTCTTCTAGTTTAGCCAGAAAACGCGTTTAAAGTTTTGCAAAAGATTTTTTTAAATATCTCCAAAAATATTTTTGCTACAGTCTATTATCATATATTGCCAGAATCTGTGGATTCCCAGTGATCACAAAAAACACTTAAAATCGCTCTATCTCTTCTAGTTTAGCCAGAAAATGCGTTTAAAGTTTTGCAAAAGATTTTTTTAAATATCTCCAAAAATATTTTTGCTACAGTCTATTATCATATATTGCCAGAATCTGTGGATTCCCAGTGATCACAAAAAACACTTAAAATCGCTCTATCTCTTCTAGTTTAGCCAGAAAACGCGTTTAAAGTTTTGCAAAAGATTTTTTTAAATATCTCCAAAAATATTTTTGCTACAGCCTATTATCATATATTGCCAGAATCTGTGGATTCCCAGTGATCACAAAAAACACTTAAAATCGCTCTATCTCTTCTAGTTTAGCCAGAAAACGCGATTAAAGTTTTTCAAAAGATTTTTTTAAATATCTCCAAAAATATTTTTGCTACACTCTATTATCATATATTGCCAGAATCTGTGGATTCACAGTGATCACAAAAAACACTTAAAATCGCTCTATCTCTTCTAGTTTAGCCAGAAAACGCGTTTAAAGTTTTGCAAAAGATTTTTTTAAATATCTCCAAAAATATTTTTTTGCTACAGCCTATTATCATATATTGCCAGAATCTGTGGATTCCCAGTGATCACAAAAAACACTTAAAATCGCTCTATCTCTTCTAGTTTAGCCAGAAAACGCGTTTAAAGTTTTGCAAAAGATTTTTTTAAATATCTCCAAAAATATTTTTGCTATTGCCAGATTCTGTTTTTTTTAAATATCTCCAAAAATATTTTTGCTACAGCCTATTATCATATATTGCCAGATTCTGTGGATTCTCAGTGATCACAAAAAACACTTAAAATCGTTCTATCTCTTCTAGTTTAGCCAGAAAACGCGTTTAAAGTTTTGCAAAAGATTTTTTTAAATATCTCCAAAAATATTTTTCCTACAGTCTATTATAATATATTGCCAGAATCTGTGGATTCCCAGTGATCACAAAAAACACTTAAAATCGCTCTATCTCTTCTAGTTTAGCCAGAAAACGCGATTAAAGTTTTTCAAAAGATTTTTTTAAATATCTCCAAAAATATTTTTGCTACACTCTATTATCATATATTGCCAGAATCTGTGGATTCCCAGTGATCACAAAAAACACTTAAAATCGCTCTATCTCTTCTAGTTTAGCCAGAAAACGCGATTAAAGTTTTTCAAAAGATTTTTTTAAATATCTCCAAAAATATTTTTGCTACACTCTATTATCATATATTGCCAGAATCTGTGGATTCCCAGTGATCACAAAAAAACACTTAAAATTCGCTCTATCTCTTCTAGTTTAGCCAGAAAACGCGTTTAAAGTTTTGCAAAAGATTTTTTTAAATATCTCCAAAAATATTTTTGCTACAGCCTATTATCATATATTGCCAGAATCTGTGGATTCCCAGTGATCACAAAAAACACTTAAAATCGCTCTATCTCTTCTAGTTTAGCCAGAAAACGCGTTTACAGTTTTGCAAAAGATTTTTTTAAATATCTCCAAAAATATTTTTGCTACAGTCTATTATCATATATTGCCAGAATCTGTGGATTCCCAGTGATCACAAAAAACACTTAAAATCGCTCTATCTCTTCTAGTTTAGCCAGAAAAAGCGTTTAAAGTTTTGCAAAAGATTTTTTTAAATATCTCCAAAAATATTTTTGCTACAGCCTATTATCATATATTGCCAGAATCTGTGGATTCCCAGTGATCACAAAAAACACTTAAAATCGCTCTATCTCTTCTAGTTTAGCCAGAAAACGCGTTTAAAGTTTTGCAAAAGATTTTTTTAAATATCTCCAAAAATATTTTTGCTACAGCCTATTATCATATATTGCCAGAATCTGTGGATTCCCAGTGATCACAAAAAACACTTAAAATCGCTCTATCTCTTCTAGTTTAGCCAGAAAACGCGTTTAAAGTTTTGCAAAAGATTTTTTTAAATATCTCCAAAAATATTTTTGCTACAGTCTATTATCATATATTGCCAGAATCTGTGGATTCCCAGTGATCACAAAAAACACTTAAAATCGCTCTATCTCTTCTAGTTTAGCCAGAAAACGCGTTTAAAGTTTTGCAAAAGATTTTTTTAAATATCTCCAAAAATATTTTTGCTACAGCCTATTATCATATATTGCCAGAATCTGTGGATTCCCAGTGATCACAAAAAACACTTAAAATCGCTCTATCTCTTCTAGTTTAGCCAGAAAACGCGTTTAAAGTTTTGCAAAAGATTTTTTTAAATATCTCCAAAAATATTTTTGCTACAGCCTATTATCATATATTGCCAGAATCTGTGGATTTCCAGTGATCACAAAAAACACTTAAAATCGCTCTATCTCTTCTAGTTTAGCCAGAAAACGCGTTTAAAGTTTTTCAAAAGATTTTTTTAAATATCTCCAAAAATATTTTTGCTACAGCCTATTATCATATATTGCCAGAATCTGTGGATTCCCAGTGATCACAAAAAACACTTAAAATCGCTCTATCTCTTCTAGTTTAGCCAGAAAACGCGTTTAAAGTTTTTCAAAAGATTTTTTTAAATATCTCCAAAAATATTTTTGCTACACTCTATTATCATATAATGCCAGAATCTGTGGATTCCCAGTGATCACAAAAAACACTTAAAATCGCTCTATCTCTTCTAGTTTAGCCAGAAAACGCGTTTAAAGTTTTGCAAAAGATTTTTTTAAATATCTCCAAAAATATTTTTGCTACAGCCTATTATCATATATTGCCAGAATCTGTGGATTCCCAGTGATCACAAAAAACACTTAAAATCGCTCTATCTCTTCTAGTTTAGCCAGAAAACGCGATTAAAGTTTTTCAAAAGATTTTTTTAAATATCTCCAAAAATATTTTTGCTACACTCTATTATCATATATTGCCAGAATCTGTGGATTCCCAGTGATCACAAAAAACACTTAAAATCGCTCTATCTCTTCTAGTTTAGCCAGAAAACGCGATTAAGGTTTTTCAAAAGATTTTTTTAAATATCTCCAAAAATATTTTTGCTACAGTCTATTATCATATATTGCCAGAATCTGTGGATTCCCAGTGATCACAAAAAACACTTAAAATCGCTCTATCTCTTCTAGTTTAGCCAGAAAACGCGTTTAAAGTTTTGCAAAAGATTTTTTTAAATATCTCCAAAAATATTTTTGCTACAGCCTATTATCATATATTGCCAGAATCTGTGGATTCCCAGTGATCACAAAAAACACTTAAAATCGCTCTATCTCTTCTAGTTTAGCCAGAAAACGCGTTTAAAGTTTTGCAAAAGATTTTTTTAAATATCTCCAAAAATATTTTTGCTACAGTCTATTATCATATATAGCCAGAATCTGTGGATTCCCAGTGATCACAAAAAACACTTAAAATCGCTCTATCTCTTCTAGTTTAGCCAGAAAACGCGTTTAAAGTTTTGCAAAAGATTTTTTTAAATATCTCCAAAAATATTTTTGCTACAGTCTATTATCATATATTGCCAGAATCTGTGGATTCCCAGTGATCACAAAAAACACTTAAAATCGCTCTATCTCTTCTAGTTTAGCCAGAAAACGCGTTTTAAGTTTTGCAAAAGATTTTTTTAAATATCTCCAAAAATATTTTTGCTACAGTCTATTATCATATATTGCCAGAATCTGTGGATTCCCAGTGATCACAAAAAACACTTAAAATCGCTCTATCTCTTCTAGTTTAGCCAGAAAACGCGTTTAAAGTTTTGCAAAAGATTTTTTTAAATATCTCCAAAAATATTTTTGCTACAGTCTATTATCATATATAGCCAGAATCTGTGGATTCCCAGTGATCACAAAAAACACTTAAAATCGCTCTATCTCTTCTAGTTTAGCCAGAAAACGCGTTTAAAGTTTTGCAAAAGATTTTTTTAAATATCTCCAAAAATATTTTTGCTACAGTCTATTATCATATATTGCCAGAATCTGTGGATTCCCAGTGATCACAAAAAACACTTAAAATCGCTCTATCTCTTCTAGTTTAGCCAGAAAACGCGTTTTAAGTTTTGCAAAAGATTTTTTTAAATATCTCCAAAAATATTTTTGCTACAGTCTATTATCATATATTGCCAGAATCTGTGGATTCCCAGTGATCACAAAAAACACTTAAAATCGCTCTATCTCTTCTAGTTTAGCCAGAAAACGCGTTTAAAGTTTTGCAAAAGATTTTTTTAAATATCTCCAAAAATATTTTTGCTACAGCCTATTATCATATATTGCCAGAATCTGTGGATTCCCAGTGATCACAAAAAACACTTAAAATCGCTCTATCTCTTCTAGTTTAGCCAGAAAACGCGATTAAAGTTTTTCAAAAGATTTTTTTAAATATCTCCAAAAATATTTTTGCTACACTCTATTATCATATATTGCCAGAATCTGTGGATTCACAGTGATCACAAAAAACACTTAAAATCGCTCTATCTCTTCTAGTTTAGCCAGAAAACGCGTTTAAAGTTTTGCAAAAGATTTTTTTAAATATCTCCAAAAATATTTTTTTGCTACAGTCTATTATCATATATTGCCAGAATCTGTGGATTCCCAGTGATCACAAAAAACACTTAAAATCGCTCTATCTCTTCTAGTTTAGCCAGAAAACGCGTTTAAAGTTTTGCAAAAGATTTTTTTAAATTTCTCCAAAAATATTTTTGCTATTGCCAGATTCTGTTTTTTTTAAATATCTCCAAAAATATTTTTGCTACAGCCTATTATCATATATTGCCAGATTCTGTGGATTCTCAGTGATCACAAAAAACACTTAAAATCGTTCTATCTCTTCTAGTTTAGCCAGAAAACGCGTTTAAAGTTTTGCAAAAGATTTTTTTAAATATCTCCAAAAATATTTTTCCTACAGTCTATTATCATATATTGCCAGAATCTGTGGATTCCCAGTGATCACAAAAAACACTTAAAATCGCTCTATCTCTTCTAGTTTAGCCAGAAAACGCGTTTAAAGTTTTGCAAAAGATTTTTTTAAATATCTCCAAAAATATTTTTGCTACAGCCTATTATCATATATTGCCAGAATCTGTGGATTCCCAGTGATCACAAAAAACACTTAAAATCGCTCTATCTCTTCTAGTTTAGCCAGAAAACGCGTTTAAAGTTTTGCAAAAGATTTTTTTAAATATCTCCAAAAATATTTTTGCTACAGCCTATTATCATATATTGCCAGAATCTGTGGATTCCCAGTGATCACAAAAAACACTTAAAATCGCTCTATCTCTTCTAGTTTAGCCAGAAAACGTGTTTAAAGTTTTGCAAAAGATTTTTTTAAATATCTCCAAAAATATTTTTGCTACAGTCTATTATCATATATTGCCAGAATCTGTGGATTCCCAGTGATCACAAAAAACACTTAAAATCGCTCTATCTCTTCTAGTTTATCCAGAAAACGCGTTTAAAGTTTTGCAAAAGATTTTTTTAAATATCTCCAAAAATATTTTTGCTACAGTCTATTATCATATATTGCCAGAATCTGTGGATTCCCAGTGATCACAAAAAACACTTAAAATCGCTCTATCTCTTCTAGTTTAGCCAGAAAACGCGTTTAAAGTTTTGCAAAAGATTTTTTTAAATATCTCCAAAAATATTTTTGCTACAGCCTATTATCATATATTGCCAGAATCTGTGGATTCCCAGTGATCACAAAAAACACTTAAAATCGCTCTATCTCTTCTAGTTTAGCCAGAAAACGCGTTTAAAGTTTTGCAAAAGATTTTTTTAAATATCTCCAAAAATATTTTTGCTACACTTTATTATCATATATTGCCAGAATCTGTGGATTCCCAGTGATCACAAAAAACACTTAAAATCGCTCTATCTCTTCTAGTTTAGCCAGAAAACGCGTTTAAAGTTTTGCAAAAGATTTTTTTAAATATCTCCAAAAATATTTTTTTGCTACAGCCTATTATCATATATTGCCAGAATCTGTGGATTCCCAGTGATCACAAAAAACACTTAAAATCGCTCTATCTCTTCTAGTTTAGCCAGAAAACGCGTTTAAAGTTTTGCAAAAGATTTTTTTAAATATCTCCAAAAATATTTTTGCTACAGCTTATTATCATATTATTGCCAGATTCTGTGGATTCCCAGTGATCACAAAAAACACTTAAAATCGCTCTATCTCTTCTAGTTTAGTCAGAAAACGCGTTTGAAATTTGGCAAAAGATTTTTTTAAATATCTCCAAAAATATTTTTGCTACAGTCTATTATCATATATTGCCAGAATCTGTGGATTCCCAGTGATCACAAAAAACACTTAAAATCGCTCTATCTCTTCTAGTTTAGCCAGAAAACGCGTTTAAAGTTTTGCAAAAGATTTTTTTAAATATCTCCAAAAATATTTTTGCTACAGCCTATTATCATATATTGCCAGAATCTGTGGATTCCCAGTGATCACAAAAAACACTTAAAATCGCTCTATCTCTTCTAGTTTAGCCAGAAAACGCGATTAAAGTTTTTCAAAAGATTTTTTTAAATATCTCCAAAAATATTTTTGCTACACTCTATTATCATATATTGCCAGAATCTGTGGATTCACAGTGATCACAAAAAACACTTAAAATCGCTCTATCTCTTCTAGTTTAGCCAGAAAACGCGTTTAAAGTTTTGCAAAAGATTTTTTTAAATATCTCCAAAAATATTTTTTTGCTACAGCCTATTATCATATATTGCCAGAATCTGTGGATTCCCAGTGATCACAAAAAACACTTAAAATCGCTCTATCTCTTCTAGTTTAGCCAGAAAACGCGTTTAAAGTTTTGCAAAAGATTTTTTTAAATATCTCCAAAAATATTTTTGCTATTGCCAGATTCTGTTTTTTTTAAATATCTCCAAAAATATTTTTGCTACAGCCTATTATCATATATTGCCAGAATCTGTGGATTCCCAGTGATCACAAAAAACACTTAAAATCGCTCTATCTCTTCTAGTTTAGCCAGAAAACGCGTTTAAAGTTTTGCAAAAGATTTTTTTAAATATCTCCAAAAATATTTTTGCTACAGCCTATTATCATATATTGCCAGAATCTGTGGATTCCCAGTGATCACAAAAAACACTTAAAATCGCTCTATCTCTTCTAGTTTAGCCAGAAAACGTGTTTAAAGTTTTGCAAAAGATTTTTTTAAATATCTCCAAAAATATTTTTGCTACAGTCTATTATCATATATTGCCAGAATCTGTGGATTCCCAGTGATCACAAAAAACACTTAAAATCGCTCTATCTCTTCTAGTTTATCCAGAAAACGCGTTTAAAGTTTTGCAAAAGATTTTTTTAAATATCTCCAAAAATATTTTTGCTACAGTCTATTATCATATATTGCCAGAATCTGTAGATTCCCAGTGATCACAAAAAACACTTAAAATCGCTCTATCTCTTCTAGTTTAGCCAGAAAACGCGTTTAAAGTTTTGCAAAAGATTTTTTTAAATATCTCCAAAAATATTTTTGCTACAGCCTATTATCATATATTGCCAGAATCTGTGGATTCCCAGTGATCACAAAAAACGCTTAAAATCGCTCTATCTCTTCTAGTTTAGCCAGAAAACGCGTTTAAAGTTTTGCAAAAGATTTTTTTAAATATCTCCAAAAATATTTTTGCTACACTCTATTATCATATATTGCCAGAATCTGTGGATTCCCAGTGATCACAAAAAACACTTAAAATCGCTCTATCTCTTCTAGTTTAGCCAGAAAACGCGTTTAAAGTTTTGCAAAAGATTTTTTTAAATATCTCCAAAAATATTTTTTTGCTACAGCCTATTATCATATATTGCCAGAATCTGTGGATTCCCAGTGATCACAAAAAACACTTAAAATCGCTCTATCTCTTCTAGTTTAGCCAGAAAACGCGTTTAAAGTTTTGCAAAAGATTTTTTTAAATATCTCCAAAAATATTTTTGCTACAGCTTATTATCATATATTGCCAGATTCTGTGGATTCCCAGTGATCACAAAAAACACTTAAAATCGCTCTATCTCTTCTAGTTTAGTCAGAAAACGCGTTTGAAGTTTGGCAAAAGATTTTTTTAAATATCTCCAAAAATATTTTTGCTACAGCCTATTATCATATATTGCCAGATTCTGTGGATTCCCAGTGATCACAAAAAACACTTAAAATCGCTCTATCTCTTCTAGTTTAGCCAGAAAACGCGATTAAAGTTTTTCAAAATATTTTTTTAAATATCTCCAAAAATATTTTTGCTACACTCTATTATCATATATTGCCAGAATCTGTGGATTCCCAGTGATCACAAAAAACACTTAAAATCGCTCTATCTCTTCTAGTTTAGCCAGAAAACGCGTTTAAAGTTTTGCAAAAGATTTTTTTAAATATCTCCAAAAATATTTTTGCTACAGCCTATTATCATATATTGCCAGAATCTGTGGATTCCCAGTGATCACAAAAAACACTTAAAATCGCTCTATCTCTTCTAGTTTAGCCAGAAAACGCGTTTAAAGTTTTGCAAAAGATTTTTTTAAATATCTCCAAAAATATTTTTGCTACAGTCTATTATCATATATTGCCAGAATCTGTGGATTCCCAGTGATCACAAAAAACACTTAAAATCGCTCTATCTCTTCTAGTTTAGCCAGAAAACGCGTTTAAAGTTTTGCAAAAGATTTTTTTAAATATCTCCAAAAATATTTTTGCTACAGCCTATTATCATATATTGCCAGAATCTGTGGATTCCCAGTGATCACAAAAAACACTTAAAATCGCTCTATCTCTTCTAGTTTAGCCAGAAAACGCGATTAAAGTTTTTCAAAAATTTTTTTAAATATCTCCAAAAATATTTTTGCTACACTCTATTATCATATATTGCCAGAATCTGTGGATTCCCAGTGATCACAAAAAACACTTAAAATCGCTCTATCTCTTCTAGTTTAGCCAGAAAACGCGTTTAAAGTTTTGCAAAAGATTTTTTTAAATATCTCAAAAAATATTTTTGCTACAGCCTATTATCATATATTGCCAGAATCTGTGGATTCCCAGTGATCACAAAAAACACTTAAAATCGCTCTATCTCTTCTAGTTTAGCCAGAAAACGCGTTTAAAGTTTTTCAAAAGATTTTTTTAAATATCTCCAAAAATATTTTTGCTACAGTCTATTATCATATATTGCCAGAATCTGTGGATTCCCAGTGATCACAAAAAACACTTAAAATCGCTCTATCTCTTCTAGTTTAGCCAGAAAACGCGTTTAAAGTTTTGCAAAAGATTTTTTTAAATATCTCCAAAAATATTTTTGCTACAGCCTATTATCATATATTGCCAGAATCTGTGGATTCCCAGTGATCACAAAAAACACTTAAAATCGCTCTATCTCTTCTAGTTTAGCCAGAAAACGCGTTTAAAGTTTTGCAAAAGATTTTTTTAAATATCTCCAAAAATATTTTTGCTACAGCCTATTATCATATATTGCCAGATTCTGTGGATTCTCAGTGATCACAAAAAACACTTAAAATCGTTCTATCTCTTCTAGTTTAGCCAGAAAACGCGTTTAAAGTTTTGCAAAAGATTTTTTTAAATATCTCCAAAAATATTTTTGCTACAGTCTATTATCATATATTGCCAGAATCTGTGGATTCCCAGTGATCACAAAAAACACTTAAAATCGCTCTATCTCTTCTAGTTTAGCCAGAAAACGCGTTTAAAGTTTTGCAAAAGATTTTTTTAAATATCTCCAAAAATATTTTTGCTACAGCCTATTATCATATATTGCCAGAATCTGTGGATTCCCAGTGATCACAAAAAACACTTAAAATCGCTCTATCTCTTCTAGTTTAGCCAGAAAACGCGTTTAAAGTTTTGCAAAAGATTTTTTTAAATATCTCATATATCTATCAATTTTTAAATATATTGCCAGAATCTGTGGATTCCCAGTGATCACAAAAAACACTTAAAATCGCTCTATCTCTTCTAGTTTAGCCAGAAAACGCGTTTAAAGTTTTGCAAAAGATTTTTTTAAATATCTCCAAAAATATTTTTGCTACAGCCTATTATCATATATTGCCAGAATCTGTGGATTCCCAGTGATCACAAAAAACACTTAAAATCGCTCTATCTCTTCTAGTTTAGCCAGAAAACGCGTTTAAAGTTTTGCAAAAGATTTTAAGAAATATCTCCAAAAATATTTTTGCTACAGCCTATTATCATATATTGCCAGAATCTGTGGATTCCCAGTGATCACAAAAAACACTTAAAATCGCTCTATCTCTTCTAGTTTAGCCTGAAAACGCGTTTAAAGTTTTGCAAAAGATTTTTTTAAATATCTCAAAAAATATTTTTGCTACAGCCTATTATCATATATTGCCAGAATCTGTGGATTCCCAGTGATCACAAAAAACACTTAAAATCGCTCTATCTCTTCTAGTTTAGCCAGAAAACGCGTTTAAAGTTTTTCAAAAGATTTTTTTAAATATCTCCAAAAATATTTTTGCTACAGTCTATTATCATATATTGCCAGAATCTGTGGATTCCCAGTGATCACAAAAAACACTTAAAATCGCTCTATCTCTTCTAGTTTAGCCAGAAAACGCGTTTAAAGTTTTGCAAAAGATTTTTTTAAATATCTCCAAAAATATTTTTGCTACAGCCTATTATCATATATTGCCAGAATCTGTGGATTCCCAGTGATCACAAAAAACACTTAAAATCGCTCTATCTCTTCTAGTTTAGCCAGAAAACGCGTTTAAAGTTTTGCAAAAGATTTTTTTAAATATCTCCAAAAATATTTTTGCTACAGCCTATTATCATATATTGCCAGAATCTGTGGATTCCCAGTGATCACAAAAAACACTTAAAATCGCTCTATCTCTTCTAGTTTAGCCAGAAAACGCGTTTAAAGTTTTGCAAAAGATTTTTTTAAATATCTCCAAAAATATTTTTGCTACAGTCTATTATCATATATTGCCAGAATCTGTGGATTCCCAGTGATCACAAAAAACACTTAAAATCGCTCTATCTCTTCTAGTTTAGCCAGAAAACGCGTTTAAAGTTTTGCAAAAGATTTTTTTAAATATCTCCAAAAATATTTTTGCTACAGTCTATTATCATATATTGCCAGAATCTGTGGATTCCCAGTGATCACAAAAAACACTTAAAATCGCTCTATCTCTTCTAGTTTAGCCAGAAAACGCGTTTAAAGTTTTGCAAAAGATTTTTTTAAATATCTCCAAAAATATTTTTGCTACAGTCTATTATCATATATTGCCAGAATCTGTGGATTCCCAGTGATCACAAAAAACACTTAAAATCGCTCTATCTCTTCTAGTTTAGCCAGAAAACGCGTTTAAAGTTTTGCAAAAGATTTTTTTAAATATCTCCAAAAATATTTTTGCTACAGCCTATTATCATATATTGCCAGAATCTGTGGATTCCCAGTGGTCACAAAAAACACTTAAAATCGCTCTATCTCTTCTAGTTTAGCCAGAAAACGCGTTTAAAGTTTTGCAAAAGATTTTTTTAAATATCTCCAAAAATATTTTTGCTACAGCCTATTATCATATATTGCCAGAATCTGTGGATTCCCAGTGATCACAAAAAACATTTAAAATCGCTCTATCTCTTCTAGTTTAGTCAGAAAACGCGTTTAAAGTTTTGCAAAAGATTTTAAGAAATATCTCCAAAAATATTTTTGCTACAGCCTATTATCATATATTGCCAGAATCTGTGGATTCCCAGTGATCACAAAAAACACTTAAAATCGCTCTATCTCTTCTAGTTTAGCCAGAAAACGCGTTTAAAGGTTTTCAAAAGATTTTTTTAAATATCTCCAAAAATATTTTTGCTACACTCTATTATCATATATTGCCAGAATCTGTGGATTCCCAGTGATCACAAAAAACACTTAAAATCGCTCTATCTCTTCTAGTTTAGCCAGAAAACGCGTTTAAAGTTTTGCAAAAGATTTTTTTAAATATCTCCAAAAATATTTTTGCTACAGCCTATTATCATATATTGCCAGAATCTGTGGATTCCCAGTGATCACAAAAAACACTTAAAATCGCTCTATCTCTTCTAGTTTAGCCAGATTTTTTTAAATATCTCCAAAAATATTTTTGCTACAGCCTATTATCATATATTGCCAGAATCTGTGGATTCCCAGTGATCACAAAAAACACTTAAAATCGCTCTATCTCTTCTAGTTTACCCAGAAAACGCGTTTAAAGTTTTGCAAAAGATTTTTTTAAATATCTCCAAAAATATTTTTGCTACAGCCTATTATCATATATTGCCAGATTCTGTGGATTCTCAGTGATCACAAAAAACACTTAAAATCGTTCTATCTCTTCTAGTTTAGCCAGAAAACGCGTTTAAAGTTTTGCAAAAGATTTTTTTAAATATCTCCAAAAATATTTTTGCTACAGCCTATTATCATATATTGCCAGAATCTGTGGATTCCCAGTGATCACAAAAAACACTTAAAATCGCTCTATCTCTTCTAGTTTAGCCAGAAAACGCGTTTAAAGTTTTGCAAAAGATTTTTTTAAATATCTCCAAAAATATTTTTGCTACAGTCTATTATCATATATTGCCAGAATCTGTGGATTCCCAGTGATCACAAAAAACACTTAAAATCGCTCTATCTCTTCTAGTTTAGCCTGAAAACGCGTTTAAAGTTTTGCAAAAGATTTTTTTAAATATCTCAAAAAATATTTTTGCTACAGCCTATTATCATATATTGCCAGAATCTGTGGATTCCCAGTGATCACAAAAAACACTTAAAATCGCTCTATCTCTTCTAGTTTAGCCAGAAAACGCGTTTAAAGTTTTTCAAAAGATTTTTTTAAATATCTCCAAAAATATTTTTGCTACAGTCTATTATCATATATTGCCAGAATCTGTGGATTCCCAGTGATCACAAAAAACACTTAAAATCGCTCTATCTCTTCTAGTTTAGCCAGAAAACGCGTTTAAAGTTTTGCAAAAGATTTTTTTAAATATCTCCAAAAATATTTTTGCTACAGCCTATTATCATATATTGCCAGAATCTGTGGATTCCCAGTGATCACAAAAAACACTTAAAATCGCTCTATCTCTTCTAGTTTACCCAGAAAACGCGTTTAAAGTTTTGCAAAAGATTTTTTTAAATATCTCCAAAAATATTTTTGCTACAGCCTATTATCATATATTGCCAGATTCTGTGGATTCTCAGTGATCACAAAAAACACTTAAAATCGTTCTATCTGTTCTAGTTTAGCCAGAAAACGCGTTTAAAGTTTTGCAAAAGATTTTTTTAAATATCTCCAAAAATATTTTTGCTACAGTCTATTATCATATATTGCCAGAATCTGTGGATTCCCAGTGATCACAAAAAACACTTAAAATCGCTCTATCTCTTCTAGTTTAGCCAGAAAACGCGTTTAAAGTTTTGCAAAAGATTTTTTTAAATATCTCCAAAAATATTTTTGCTACAGCCTATTATCATATATTGCCAGAATCTGTGGATTCCCAGTGATCACAAAAAACACTTAAAATCGCTCTATCTCTTCTAGTTTAGCCAGAAAACGCGTTTAAAGTTTTGCAAAAGATTTTTTTAAATATCTCCAAAAATATTTTTGCTACAGTCTATTATCATATATTGCCAGAATCTGTGGATTCCCAGTGATCACAAAAAACACTTAAAATCGCTCTATCTCTTCTAGTTTAGCCAGAAAACGCGTTTAAAGTTTTGCAAAAGATTTTTTTAAATATCTCCAAAAATATTTTTGCTACAGCCTATTATCATATATTGCCAGAATCTGTGGATTCCCAGTGATCACAAAAAACACTTAAAATCGCTCTATCTCTTCTAGTTTAGCCAGAAAACGCGTTTAAAGTTTTGCAAAAGATTTTTTTAAATATCTCCAAAAATATTTTTGCTACAGTCTATTATCATATATTGCCAGAATCTGTGGATTCCCAGTGATCACAAAAAACACTTAAAATCGCTCTATCTCTTCTAGTTTAGCCTGAAAACGCGTTTAAAGTTTTGCAAAAGATTTTTTTAAATATCTCAAAAAATATTTTTGCTACAGCCTATTATCATATATTGCCAGAATCTGTGGATTCCCAGTGATCACAAAAAACACTTAAAATCGCTCTATCTCTTCTAGTTTAGCCAGAAAACGCGTTTAAAGTTTTTCAAAAGATTTTTTTAAATATCTCCAAAAATATTTTTGCTACAGTCTATTATCATATATTGCCAGAATCTGTGGATTCCCAGTGATCACAAAAAACACTTAAAATCGCTCTATCTCTTCTAGTTTAGCCAGAAAACGCGTTTAAAGTTTTGCAAAAGATTTTTTTAAATATCTCCAAAAATATTTTTGCTACAGCCTATTATCATATATTGCCAGAATCTGTGGATTCCCAGTGATCACAAAAAACACTTAAAATCGCTCTATCTCTTCTAGTTTACCCAGAAAACGCGTTTAAAGTTTTGCAAAAGATTTTTTTAAATATCTCCAAAAATATTTTTGCTACAGCCTATTATCATATATTGCCAGATTCTGTGGATTCTCAGTGATCACAAAAAACACTTAAAATCGTTCTATCTGTTCTAGTTTAGCCAGAAAACGCGTTTAAAGTTTTGCAAAAGATTTTTTTAAATATCTCCAAAAATATTTTTGCTACAGTCTATTATCATATATTGCCAGAATCTGTGGATTCCCAGTGATCACAAAAAACACTTAAAATCGCTCTATCTCTTCTAGTTTAGCCAGAAAACGCGTTTAAAGTTTTGCAAAAGATTTTTTTAAATATCTCCAAAAATATTTTTGCTACAGCCTATTATCATATATTGCCAGAATCTGTGGATTCCCAGTGATCACAAAAAACACTTAAAATCGCTCTATCTCTTCTAGTTTAGCCAGAAAACGCGTTTAAAGTTTTGCAAAAGATTTTTTTAAATATCTCCAAAAATATTTTTGCTACAGTCTATTATCATATATTGCCAGAATCTGTGGATTCCCAGTGATCACAAAAAACACTTAAAATCGCTCTATCTCTTCTAGTTTAGCCAGAAAACGCGTTTAAAGTTTTGCAAAAGATTTTTTTAAATATCTCCAAAAATATTTTTGCTACAGTCTATTATCATATATTGCCAGAATCTGTGGATTCCCAGTGATCACAAAAAACACTTAAAATCGCTCTATCTCTTCTAGTTTAGCCAGAAAACGCGTTTAAAGTTTTGCAAAAGATTTTTTTAAATATCTCCAAAAATATTTTTGCTACAGTCTATTATCATATATTGCCAGAATCTGTGGATTCCCAGTGATCACAAAAAACACTTAAAATCGCTCTATCTCTTCTAGTTTAGCCAGAAAACGCGTTTAAAGTTTTGCAAAAGATTTTTTTAAATATCTCCAAAAATATTTTTGCTACAGCCTATTATCATATATTGCCAGAATCTGTGGATTCCCAGTGGTCACAAAAAACACTTAAAATCGCTCTATCTCTTCTAGTTTAGCCAGAAAACGCGTTTAAAGTATTGCAAAAGATTTTTTTAAATATCTCCAAAAATATTTTTGCTACAGCCTATTATCATATATTGCCAGAATCTGTGGATTCCCAGTGATCACAAAAAACATTTAAAATCGCTCTATCTCTTCTAGTTTAGTCAGAAAACGCGTTTAAAGTTTTGCAAAAGATTTTAAGAAATATCTCCAAAAATATTTTTGCTACAGCCTATTATCATATATTGCCAGAATCTGTGGATTCCCAGTGATCACAAAAAACACTTAAAATCGCTCTATCTCTTCTAGTTTAGCCAGAAAACGCGTTTAAAGTTTTTCAAAAGATTTTTTTAAATATCTCCAAAAATATTTTTGCTACACTCTATTATCATATATTGCCAGAATCTGTGGATTCCCAGTGATCACAAAAAACACTTAAAATCGCTCTATCTCTTCTAGTTTAGCCAGAAAACGCGTTTAAAGTTTTGCAAAAGATTTTTTTAAATATCTCCAAAAATATTTTTGCTACAGCCTATTATCATATATTGCCAGAATCTGTGGATTCCCAGTGATCACAAAAAACACTTAAAATCGCTCTATCTCTTCTAGTTTAGCCAGATTTTTTTAAATATCTCCAAAAATATTTTTGCTACAGCCTATTATCATATATTGCCAGAATCTGTGGATTCCCAGTGATCACAAAAAACACTTAAAATCGCTCTATCTCTTCTAGTTTACCCAGAAAACGCGTTTAAAGTTTTGCAAAAGATTTTTTTAAATATCTCCAAAAATATTTTTGCTACAGCCTATTATCATATATTGCCAGATTCTGTGGATTCTCAGTGATCACAAAAAACACTTAAAATCGTTCTATCTCTTCTAGTTTAGCCAGAAAACGCGTTTAAAGTTTTGCAAAAGATTTTTTTAAATATCTCCAAAAATATTTTTGCTACAGCCTATTATCATATATTGCCAGAATCTGTGGATTCCCAGTGATCACAAAAAACACTTAAAATCGCTCTATCTCTTCTAGTTTAGCCAGAAAACGCGTTTAAAATTTTGCAAAAGATTTTTTTAAATGTCTCCAAAAATATTTTTGCTACAGTCTATTATCATATATTGCCAGAATCTGTGGATTCCCAGTGATCACAAAAAACACTTAAAATCGCTCTATCTCTTCTAGTTTAGCCAGAAAACGCGTTTAAAGTTTTGCAAAAGATTTTTTTAAATATCTCCAAAAATATTTTTGCTACAGTCTATTATCATATATTGCCAGAATCTGTGGATTCCCAGTGATCACAAAAAACACTTAAAATCGCTCTATCTCTTCTAGTTTAGCCAGAAAACGCGTTTAAAGTTTTGCAAAAGATTTTTTTAAATATCTCCAAAAATATTTTTGCTACAGCCTATTATCATATATTGCCAGAATCTGTGGATTCCCAGTGATCACAAAAAACACTTAAAATCGCTCTATCTCTTCTAGTTTAGCCAGAAAACGCGATTAAAGTTTTTCAAAATATTTTTTTAAATATCTCCAAAAATATTTTTGCTACACTCTATTATCATATATTGCCAGAATCTGTGGATTCCCAGTGATCACAAAAAACACTTAAAATCGCTCTATCTCTTCTAGTTTAGCCAGAAAACGCGTTTAAAGTTTTTCAAAAGATTTTTTTAAATATCTCCAAAAATATTTTTGCTACAGCCTATTATCATATATTGCCAGAATCTGTGGATTCCCAGTGATCACAAAAAACACTTAAAATCGCTCTATCTCTTCAAGTTTAGCCAGAAAACGCGTTTAAAGTTTTGCAAAAGATTTTTTTAAATATCTCCAAAAATATTTTTGCTACAGTCTATTATCATATATTGCCAGAATCTGTGGATTCCCAGTGATCACAAAAAACACTTAAAATCGCTCTATCTCTCCTAGTTTAGCCAGAAAACGCGATTAAAAGTTTTTCAAAATATTTTTTTAAATATCTCCAAAAATATTTTTGCTACACTCTATTATCATATATTGCCAGAATCTGTGGATTCCCAGTGATCACAAAAAACACTTAAAATCGCTCTATCTCTTCTAGTTTAGCCAGAAAACGCGTTTAAAGTTTTTCAAAAGATTTTTTTAAATATCTCCAAAAATATTTTTGCTACAGCCTATTATCATATATTGCCAGAATCTGTGGATTCCCAGTGATCACAAAAAACACTTAAAATCGCTCTATCTCTTCTAGTTTAGCCAGAAAAACGCGTTTAAAGTTTTGCAAAAGATTTTTTTAAATATCTCCAAAAATATTTTTGCTACACTCTATTATCATATATTGCCAGAATCTGTGGATTCCCAGTGATCACAAAAAACACTTAAAATCGCTCTATCTCTCCTAGTTTAGCCAGAAAACGCGATTAAAGTTTTTCAAAAGATTTTTTTAAATATCTCCAAAAATATTTTTGCTACACTCTATTATCATATATTGCCAGAATCTGTGATTCCCAGTGATCACAAAAAACACTTAAAATCGCTCTATCTCTTCTAGTTTAGCCAGAAAACGCGTTTAAAGTTTTGCAAAAGATTTTTTTAAATATCTCCAAAAATATTTTTGCTACAGCCTATTATCATATATTGCCAGAATCTGTGGATTCCCAGTGATCACAAAAAACACTTAAAATCGCTCTATCTCTTCTAGTTTAGCCAGAAAACGCGTTTAAAGTTTTTGCAAAAGATTTTTTAAATATCTCATATATCTATCAATTTTTAAATATATTGCCAGAATCTGTGGATTCCCAGTGATCACAAAAAACACTTAAAATCGCTCTATCTCTTCTAGTTTAGCCAGAAAACGCGTTTAAAGTTTTGCAAAAGATTTTTTAAATATCTCCAAAAATATTTTTGCTACAGCCTATTATCATATATTGCCAGAATCTGTGGATTTCCCAGTGATCACAAAAAACACTTAAAATCGCTCTATCTCTTCTAGTTTAGCCAGAAAACGCGATTAAAGTTTTTCAAAAGATTTTTTTAAATATCTCCAAAAATATTTTTGCTACACTCTATTATCATATATTGCCAGAATCTGTGGATTCCCAGTGATCACAAAAAACACTTAAAATCGCTCTATCTCTTCTAGTTTAGGCCAGAAAACGCGTTTAAAAGTTTTGCAAAAGATTTTTTTAAATATCTCAAAAAATATTTTTGCTACAGCCTATTATCATATATTGCCAGAATCTGTGGATTCCCAGTGATCACAAAAAACACTTAAAATCGCTCTATCTCTTCTAGTTTAGCCAGAAAACGCGTTTAAAGTTTTTCAAAAGATTTTTTTAAATATCTCCAAAAATATTTTTGCTACAGTCTATTATCATATATTGCCAGAATCTGTGGATTCCCAGTGATCACAAAAAACACTTAAAATCGCTCTATCTCTTCTAGTTTAGCCAGAAAAACGCGTTTAAAGTTTTGCAAAAGATTTTTTTAAATATCTCCAAAAATATTTTTGCTACAGCCTATTATCATATATTGCCAGAATCTGTGGATTCCCAGTGATCACAAAAAACACTTAAAATCGCTCTATCTCTTCTAGTTTAGCCAGAAAACGCGTTTAAAGTTTTCAAAAGATTTTTTTAAATATCTCCAAAAATATTTTTGCTACAGTCTATTATCATATATTGCCAGAATCTGTGGATTCCCAGTGATCACAAAAAACACTTAAAATCGCTCTATCTCTTCTAGTTTAGCCAGAAAACGCGTTTAAAGTTTTGCAAAAGATTTTTTTAAATATCTCCAAAAATATTTTTGCTACAGCCTATTATCATATATTGCCAGAATCTGTGGATTCCCAGTGATCACAAAAAACACTTAAAATCGCTCTATCTCTTCTAGTTTAGCCAGAAAACGCGATTAAAGTTTTTCAAAAGATTTTTTTAAATATCTCCAAAAATATTTTTGCTACACTCTATTATCATATATTGCCAGAATCTGTGATTCCCAGTGATCACAAAAAAACACTTAAAATCGCTCTATCTCTTCTAGTTTAGCCAGAAAACGCGTTTAAAGTTTTGCAAAAGATTTTTTTAAATATCTCCAAAAATATTTTTGCTACAGGCCTATTATCATATATTGCCAGATTCTGTGGATTCTCAGTGATCACAAAAAACACTTAAAATCGTTCTATCTCTTCTAGTTTAGCCAGAAAACGCGTTTAAAGTTTTGCAAAAGATTTTTTTAAATATCTCCAAAAATATTTTTGCTACAGCCTATTATCATATATTGCCAGAATCTTTGGATTCCCAGTGATCACAAAAAACACTTAAAATCGCTCTATCTCTTCTAGTTTAGCCAGAAAACGCGTTTAAAAGTTTTGCAAAAGATTTTTTTTAAATGTCTCCAAAAATATTTTTGCTACAGTCTATTATCATATATTGCCAGAATCTGTGGATTCCCAGTGATCACAAAAAACACTTAAAATCGCTCTATCTCTTCTAGTTTAGCCAGAAAACGCGTTTAAAGTTTTGCAAAAGATTTTTTTAAATATCTCCAAAAATATTTTTGCTACAGTCTATTATCATATATTGCCAGAATCTGTGGATTCCCAGTGATCACAAAAAACACTTAAAATCGCTCTATCTCTTCTAGTTTAGCCAGAAAACGCGTTTAAAGTTTTGCAAAAGATTTTTTAAATATCTCCAAAAATATTTTTGCTACAGCCTATTATCATATATTGCCAGAATCTGTGGATTCCCAGTGATCACAAAAAACACTTAAAATCGCTTATCTCTTCTAGTTTAGCCAGAAAACGCGATTAAAGTTTTTCAAAATATTTTTTTAAATATCTCCAAAAATATTTTTGCTACACTCTATTATCATATATTGCCAGAATCTGTGATTCCCAGTGATCACAAAAAACACTTAAAATCGCTCTATCTCTTCTAGTTTAGCCAGAAAACGCGTTTAAAAGTTTTTCAAAAGATTTTTTTAAATATCTCCAAAAATATTTTTGCTACAGTCTATTATCATATATTGCCAGAATCTGTGGATTCCCAGTGATCACAAAAAACACTTAAAATCGCTCTATCTCTTCAAGTTTAGCCAGAAAACGCGTTTAAAGTTTTGCAAAAGATTTTTTTAAATATCTCCAAAAATATTTTTGCTACAGTCTATTATCATATATTGCCAGAATCTGTGGATTCCCAGTGGATCACAAAAAACACTTAAAATCGCTCTATCTCTCCTAGTTTTAGCCAGAAAAACGCCGATTAAAGTTTTTCAAAATATTTTTTTAAATATCTCCAAAAATATTTTTGCTACACTCTATTATCATATATTGCCAGTAATCTGTGGATTCCCAGTGATCACAAAAAACACTTAAAATCGCTCTATCTCTTCTAGTTTAGCCAGAAAACGCGTTTAAAGTTTTTTCAAAAGATTTTTTTAAATATCTCCAAAAATATTTTGCTACAGCCTATTATCATATATTGCCAGAATCTGTGGATTCCCAGTGATCACAAAAAACACTTAAAATCGCTCTATCTCTTCTAGTTAGCCAGAAAACGCGTTTAAAGTTTTGCAAAAGATTTTTTTAAATATCTCCAAAAAATATTTTTGCTACAGTCTATTATCATATATTGCCAGAATCTGTGGATTCCCAGTGATCACAAAAAACACTTAAAATCGCTCTATCTCTCCTAGTTTAGCCAGAAAACGCGATTAAAGTTTTCAAAAGATTTTTTAAATATCTCCAAAAATATTTTTGCTACACTCTATTATCATATATTGCCATAATCTGTGGATTCCCAGTGATCACAAAAAACACTTAAAATCGCTCTATCTCTTCTAGTTTAGCCAGAAAACGCGTTTAAAGTTTTGCAAAAGATTTTTTTAAATATCTCCAAAAATATTTTTGCTACAGCCTATTATCATATATTGCCCAGAATCTGTGGATTCCCAGTGATCACAAAAAACACTTAAAATCGCTCTATCTCTTCTAGTTTAGCCAGAAAACGCGTTTAAAGTTTTGCAAAAGATTTTTTTAAATATCTCATATATCTATCAATTTTAAATATATTGCCAGAATCTGTGGATTCCCAGTGATCACAAAAAACACTTAAAATCGCTCTATCTCTTCTAGTTTAGCCAGAAAACGCGTTTAAAGTTTTGCAAAAGATTTTTTTAAATATCTCCAAAAATATTTTTGCTACAGGCCTATTATCATATATTGCCAGAATCTGTGGATTCCCAGTGATCACAAAAAACACTTAAAATCGCTCTATCTCTCTAGTTTAGCCAGAAAACGCGATTAAAGTTTTTCAAAAGATTTTTTTAAATAATCTCCAAAAATATTTTTGCTACACTCTATTATCATATATTGCCAGAATCTGTGGATTCCCAGTGATCACAAAAAAACACTTAAAATCGCTCTATCTCTTCTAGTTTAGCCAGAAAACGCGTTTAAAAGTTTTGCAAAAGATTTTTTTAAATATCTCAAAAAATATTTTTGCTACAGCCTATTATCAATATTTGCCAGAATCTGTGGATTCCCAGTGATCACAAAAAAACACTTAAAATCGCTCTATCTCTTCTAGTTTAGCCAGAAAACGGCGTTTAAAGTTTTTCAAAAGATTTTTTTAAATATCTCCAAAAATATTTTTGCTACAGTCTATTATCATATATTGCCAGAATCTGTTGGATTCCCAGTGATCACAAAAAACACTTAAAATCGCTCTATCTCTTCTAGTTTAGCCAGAAAACGCGTTTAAAACTTTAAACGCGTTTTCTGGCTAAACTAGAAGAGATAGAGCGATTTTAAGTGTTTTTTGTGATCACTGGGAATCCACAGATTCTGGCAATATATGATAATAGACTGTAGCAAAAATATTTTTGGAGATATTTAAAAAAATCTTTTGAAAAACTTTAAACGCGTTTCTGCTAAACTAGAAGAGATAGAGCGATTTTAAGTGTTTATTGTGATCACTGGAATCCACAGATTCTGGCAATATATGATAATAGGCTGTAGCAAAAAATATTTTTTGAGATATTTAAAAAAATCTTTTGCAAAACTTTAAACGCGTTTTCTGGCTAAACTAGAAGAGATAGAGCGATTTTAAGTGTTTTTTGTGATCACTGGGAATCCACAGATTCTGGCAATATATGATAATAGAGTGTAGCAAAAATATTTTTGGAGATATTTAAAAAAATCTTTTGAAAAAACTTTAATCGCGTTTTCTGGCTAAACTAGAAGAGATAGAGCGATTTTAAGTGTTTTTTGTGATCACTGGGAATCCACAGATTCTGGCAATATATGATAATAGGCTGTAGCAAAAATATTTTTGGAGATATTTAAAAAAATCTTTTGCAAAACTTTAAACGCGTTTTCTGGCTAAACTAGAAGAGATAGAGCGATTTTAAGTGTTTTTTTGTGATCACTGGGAATCCACAGATTCTGGCAATATATTTAAAAATTGATAGATATATGAGATATTTAAAAAAATCTTTTGCAAAACTTTAAACGCGTTTTCTGGCTAAACTAGAAGAGATAGAGCGATTTTAAGTGTTTTTTGTGATCACTGGGAATCCACAGATTCTGGCAATATATGATAATAGGCTGTAGCAAAAAATATTTTTGGAGATATTTAAAAAAATCTTTTGCAAAACTTTAAACGCGTTTTTCTGCTAAACTAGAAGAGATAGAGCGATTTTAAGTGTTTTTTGTGATCACTGGGAATCCACAGATTCTGGCAATATATGATAATAGAGTGTAGCAAAAATATTTTTGGAGATATTTAAAAAAATCTTTTGAAAAACTTTAATCGCGTTTTCTGGCTAAACTAGGAGAGATAGAGCGATTTTAAGTGTGTTTTTGTTGTGATCACTGGGAATCCACAGATTCTGGCAATATATGATAATAGACTGTAGCAAAAATATTTTGGAGATATTAAAAAAATCTTTTGCAAAACTTTAAACGCGTTTTCTGGCTAAACTAGAAGAGATAGAGCGATTTTAAGTGTTTTTTGTGATCACTGGGAATCCACAGATTCTGGCAATATATGATAATAGGCTGTAGCAAAAATATTTTTGGAGATATTTAAAAAAATCTTTTGAAAAAACTTTAAACGCGTTTTCTGGGCTAAACTAGAAGAGATAGAGCGATTTTAAGTGTTTTTTGTGATCACTGGGAATCCACAGATTCTGGCAATATATGATAATAGAGTGTAGCAAAAATATTTTTGGAGATATTTAAAAAAATATTTTGAAAAACTTTAATCGCGTTTTCTGGCTAAACTAGGAGAGAGATAGAGCGATTTTAAGTGTTTTTTTGTGATCACTGGGAATCCACAGATTCTGGCAATATATGATAATAGAACTGTAGCAAAAATATTTTTGGAGATATTTAAAAAAATCTTTGCAAAACTTTAAACGCGTTTTCTGGCTAAACTTGAAGAGATAGAGCGATTTTAAGTGTTTTTTGTGATCACTGGGAATCCACAGATTCTGGCAATATATGATAATAGACTGTAGCAAAAATATTTTTGGAGATATTTAAAAAAATCTTTTGAAAAACTTTAAACGCGTTTTCTGGCTAAACTAGAAGAGATAGAGCGATTTTAAGTGTTTTTTGTGATCACTGGGAATCCACAGATTCTGGCAATATATGATAATAGAGTGTAGCAAAAATATTTTTGGAGATATTTAAAAAAATATTTTGAAAAACTTTAATCGCGTTTTCTGGCTAAACTAGAAGAGATAAGCGATTTTAAGTGTTTTTTGTGATCACTGGAATCCACAGATTCTGGCAATATATGATAATAGGCCTGTAGCAAAAATATTTTTGGAGATATTTAAAAAAATCTTTTGCAAAACTTTAAACGCGTTTTCTGGCTAAACTAGAAGAGATAGAGCGATTTTAAGTGTTTTTTGTGATCACTGGGAATCCACAGATTCTGGCAATATATGATAATAGACTGTAGCAAAAATATTTTGGAGATATTTAAAAAAATCTTTTGCAAAACTTTAAACGCGTTTTCTGGCTAAACTAGAAGAGATAGAGCGATTTTAAGTGTTTTTTGTGATCACTGGGAATCCACAGATTCTGGCAATATATGATAATAGACTGTAGCAAAAATATTTTTGGAGACATTTAAAAAAATCTTTGCAAAACTTTAAACGCGTTTTCTGGCTAAACTAGAAGAGATAGAGCGATTTTAAGTGTTTTTTGTGATCACTGGGGAATCCAAAGATTCTGGCAATATATGATAATAGGGCTGTAGCAAAAATATTTTTGGAGATATTTAAAAAAATCTTTTGCAAAACTTTAAACGCGTTTTCTGGCTAAACTAGAAGAGATAGAACGATTTTAAGTGTTTTTTGTGATCACTGAGAATCCACAGAATCTGGCAATATATGATAATAGGGCTGTAGCAAAAATATTTTTGGAGATATTTAAAAAAATCTTTTGCAAAACTTTAAACGCGTTTTCTGGCTAAACTAGAAGAGATAGAGCGATTTTAAGTGTTTTTTGTGATCACTGGGAATCCACAGATTCTGGCAATATATGATAATAGAGTGTAGCAAAAATATTTTTGGAGATATTTAAAAAAAATCTTTTGAAAAACTTTAATCGCGTTTTCTGGCTAAACTAGAAGAGATAGAGCGATTTTAAGTGTTTTTTGTGATCACTGGGGAATCCACAGATTCTGGCAATATATGATAATAGGCTGTAGCAAAAATATTTTTGGAGATATTTAAAAAAAATCTTTTGCAAAACTTTAAACGCGTTTTCTGGCTAAACTAGAAGAGATAGAGCGATTTTAAGTGTTTTTTGTGATCACTGGGAATCCACAGATTCTGGCAATATATGATAATAGACTGTAGCAAAAATATTTTTGGAGATATTTAAAAAAATCTTTTGAAAAACTTTAAACGCGTTTTCTGGGCTAAACTAGAAGAGATAGAGCGATTTTAAGTGTTTTTTGTGATCACTGGAATCCACAGATTCTGGCAATATATGATAATAGGCTGTAGCAAAAATATTTTTGGAGATATTTAAAAAAATCTTTTGCAAAACTTTAAACGCGTTTTCTGGCTAAACTAGAAGAGATAGAGCGATTTAAGTGTTTTTTGTGATCACTGGGAATCCACAGATTCTGGCAATATATGATAATAGACTGTAGCAAAAATATTTTTGGAGATATTTAAAAAAATCTTTTGAAAAACTTAACTCGGTTTTCTGGCTAAACTAGAAGAGATAGAGCGATTTTAAGTGTTTTTTGTGATCACTGGGGAATCCACAGATTCTGTGCAATATATTGATAATAGGCTGTAGCAAAAATATTTTTTGAGATATTTAAAAAAATCTTTTGCAAAACTTTAAACGCGTTTTCTGGCTAAACTAGAAGAGATAGAGCGATTTTAAGTGTTTTTTTGTGATCACTGGGAATCCACAGATTCTGGCAATATATGATAATAGAGTGTAGCAAAAATATTTTTGGAGATATTTAAAAAAATCTTTTGAAAAACTTTAATCGCGTTTTCTGGCTAAACTAGAAGAGATAGAGCGATTTTAAGTGTTTTTTGTGATCACTGGAATCCACAGATTCTGGCAATATATGATAATAGGCTGTAGCAAAATATTTTTGGAGATATTTAAAAAAAATCTTTTGCAAAACTTTAAACGCGTTTTTCTGGCTAAACTAGAAGAGATAGAGCGATTTAAGTGTTTTTTGTGATCACTGGGAATCCACAGATTCTGGCAATATATTTAAAAATTGATAGATATATGAGATATTTAAAAAAATCTTTTGCAAAACTTTAAACGCGTTTTCTGGCTAAACTAGAAGAGATAGAGCGATTTTAAGTGTTTTTTGTGATCACTGGAATCCACAGATTCTGGCAATATATGATAAATAGGCTGTAGCAAAAATATTTTTGGAGATATTTAAAAAAATCTTTTGCAAAACTTTAAACGCGTTTTCTGGCTAAACTAGAAGAGATAGAGCGATTTTAAGTGTTTTTTTGTGATCACTGGGAATCCACAGATTCTGGCAATATATGATAATAGAGTGTAGCAAAAATATTTTTGGAGATATTTAAAAAAATCTTTTGAAAAACTTTAATCGCGTTTTCTGGCTAAACTAGAGAGAGATAGAGCGATTTTAAGTGTTTTTTGTGATCACTGGGAATCCACAGATTCTGGCAATATATGATAATAGAGTTGTAGCAAAAATATTTTTGGAGATATTTAAAAAAAATCTTTTGCAAAACTTTAAACGCGTTTTCTGGCTAAACTAGAAGAGATAGAGCGATTTTAAGTGTTTTTTGTGATCACTGGGAATCCACAGATTCTGGCAATATATGATAATAGGCTGTAGCAAAAATATTTTTGGAGATATTTAAAAAAATCTTTTGAAAAACTTTAAACGCGTTTTCTGGCTAAACTAGAAGAGATAGAGCGATTTTAAGTGTTTTTGTGATCACTGGGAATCCACAGATTCTGGCAATATATGATAATAGAGTGTAGCAAAAATATTTTTGGAGATATTTAAAAAAATATTTTGAAAAACTTTAATCGCGTTTTCTGGCTAAACTAGGAGAGATAGAGCGATTTTAAGTGTTTTTTGTGATCACTGGGAATCCACAGATTCTGGCAATATATGATAATAGACTGTAGCAAAAATATTTTTGGAGATATTTAAAAAAATCTTTTGCAAAACTTTAAACGCGTTTTCTGGCTAAACTTGAAGAGATAGAGCGATTTTAAGTGTTTTTTGTGATCACTGGGAATCCACAGATTCTGGCAATATATGATAATAGGCTGTAGCAAAAATATTTTTGGAGATATTTAAAAAAATCTTTTGAAAAACTTAACGCGTTTTCTGGCTAAAACTAGAAGAGATAGAGCGATTTTAAGTGTTTTTTGTGATCACTGGGAATCCACAGATTCTGGCAATATATGATAATAGAGTGTAGCAAAAATATTTTTGGAGATATTTAAAAAAATATTTTGAAAACTTTAATCGCGTTTTCTGGCTAAACTAGAAGAGATAGAGCGATTTTAAGTGTTTTTTGTGATCACTGGGAATCCACAGATTCTGGCAATATATGATAATAGGCTGTAGCAAAAATATTTTTGGAGATATTTAAAAAAAATCTTTTGCAAAACTTTAAACGCGTTTTCTGGCTAAACTAGAAGAGATAGAGCGATTTTAAGTGTTTTTTGTGATCACTGGGAATCCACAGATTCTGGCAATATATGATAATAGACTGTAGCAAAAATATTTTTGGAGATATTTAAAAAAATCTTTTGCAAAACTTTAAACGCGTTTTCTGGCTAAACTAGAAGAGATAGAGCGATTTTAAGTGTTTTTTTGTGATCACTGGGAATCCACAGATTCTGGCAATATATGATAATAGACTGTAGCAAAAATATTTTTGGAGACATTTAAAAAAATCTTTTGCAAAATTTTAAACGCGTTTTTCTGGCTAAACTAGAAGAGATAGAGCGATTTTAAGTGTTTTTTGTGATCACTGGGAATCCACAGATTCTGGCAATATATGATAATAGGCTGTAGCAAAAATATTTTTGGAGATATTTAAAAAAATCTTTTGCAAAACTTTAAACGCGTTTTCTGGCTAAACTAGAAGAGATAGAACGATTTTAAGTGTTTTTTGTGATCACTGAGAATCCACAGAATCTGGCAATATATGATAATAGGCTGTAGCAAAAATATTTTGGAGATATTTAAAAAAATCTTTTGCAAAACTTTAAACGCGTATTTCTGGGTAAACTAGAGAGAGATAGAGCGATTTTAAGTGTTTTTTGTGATCACTGGGAATCCACAGATTCTGGCAATATATTGATAATAGGCTGTAGCAAAAATATTTTTGGAGATATTTAAAAAAATCTGGCTAAACTAGAAGAGATAGAGCGATTTTAAGTGTTTTTTGTGATCACTGGGAATCCACAGATTCTGGCAATATATGATAATAGGCTGTAGCAAAAATATTTTTGGAGATATTTAAAAAAATCTTTTGCAAAACTTTAAACGCGTTTTCTGGCTAAACTAGAAGAGATAGAGCGATTTTAAGTGTTTTTTGTGATCACTGGGAATCCACAGATTCTGGCAATATATGATAATAGAGTGTAGCAAAAATATTTTTGGAGATATTTAAAAAAATCTTTTGAAAAACTTTAAACGCGGTTTTCTGGCTAACTAGAAGAGATAGAGCGATTTTAAGTGTTTTTTGTGATCACTGGAATCCACAGATTCTGGCAATATATGATAATAGGCTGTAGCAAAAATATTTTTGGAGATATTTCTTAAAATCTTTTGCAAAACTTTAAACGCGTTTTCTGACTAAACTAGAAGAGATAGAGCGATTTTAAATTGTTTTTGTGATCACTGGGAATCCACAGATTCTGGCAATATATGATTAATAGGCTGTAGCAAAAATATTTTTGGAGATATTTAAAAAAAATCTTTTGCAATACTTTAAACGCGTTTTCTGGCTAAACTAGAAGAGATAGAGCGATTTTAAGTGTTTTTTGTGACCACTGGGAATCCACAGATTCTGGCAATATATGATAATAGGCTGTAGCAAAAATATTTTTGGAGATATTTAAAAAAATCTTTTGCAAACTTTAAACGCGTTTTTCTGGCTAAACTAGAAGAGATAGAGCGATTTTAAGTGTTTTTTGTGATCACTGGGAATCCACAGATTCTGGCAATATATGATAATAGACTGTATGCAAAAATATTTTTGGAGATATTTAAAAAAATCTTTTGCAAAACTTTAAACGCGTTTTTCTGGCTAAACTAGAAGAGATAGAGCGATTTTAAGTGTTTTTTGTGATCACTGGGAATCCACAGATTCTGGCAATATATGATAATAGACTGTAGCAAAAATATTTTTTGGAGATATTTAAAAAAATCTTTTGCAAACTTTAAACGCGTTTTCTGGCTAAACTAGAAGAGATAGAGCGATTTTAAGTGTTTTTTGTGATCACTGGGAATCCACAGATTCTGGCAATATATGATAATAGACTGTAGCAAAAATATTTTTGGAGATATTTAAAAAAAATCTTTTGCAAAACTTTAAACGCGTTTTCTGGCTAAACTAGAAGAGATAGAGCGATTTTAAGTGTTTTTTGTGATCACTGGGAATCCACAGATTCTGGCAATATATGATAATAGGCTGTAGCAAAAATATTTTTGGAGATATTTAAAAAAATCTTTTGCAAAACTTTAAACGCGTTTTCTGGCTAAACTAGAAGAGATAGAGGCGATTTTAAGTGTTTTTTGTGATCACTGGGAATCCACAGATTCTGGCAATATATGATAATAGACTGTAGCAAAAATATTTTTGGAGATATTTAAAAAAATCTTTTGCAAAACTTTAAACGCGTTTTCTGGCTAAACTAGGAACAGATAGAACGATTTTAAGTGTTTTTTGTGATCACTGAGAATCCACAGAATCTGGCAATATATGATAATAGGCTGTAAGCAAAAATATTTTTGGAGATATTTAAAAAAATCTTTTGCAAAACTTTAAACGCGTTTTCTGGGTAAACTAGAAGAGATAGAGCGATTTTAAGTGTTTTTTGTGATCACTGGGAATCCACAGATTCTGGCAATATATGATAATAGGCTGTAGCAAAAATATTTTTGGAGATATTTAAAAAAATCTTTTGCAAAACTTTAAACGCGTTTTCTGGCTAAACTAGAAGAGATAGAGCGATTTTAAGTGTTTTTTGTGATCACTGGGAATCCACAGATTCTGGCAATATATGATAATAGACTGTAGCAAAAATATTTTTGGAGATATTTAAAAAAATCTTTTGAAAAACTTTAAACGCGTTTTCTGGCTAAACTAGAAGAGATAGAGCGATTTTAAGTGTTTTTTGTGATCACTGGGAATCCACAGATTCTGGCAATATATGATAATAGGCTGTAGCAAAAATATTTTTTGAGATATTTAAAAAAATCTTTTGCAAAACTTTAAACGCGTTTTCAGGGCTAAACTAGAAGAGATAGAGCGATTTTAAGTGTTTTTTGTGATCACTGGGAATCCACAGATTCCTGGGCAATATATGATAATAGACTGTAGCAAAAAATATTTTTGGAGATATTTAAAAAAAATCTTTTGCAAAACTTTAAACGCGTTTTTCTGGCTAAACTAGAAGAGATAGAGCGATTTTAAGTGTTTTTTGTGATCACTGGGAATCCACAGATTCTGGCAATATATGATAATAGGCTGTAGCAAAAATATTTTTGGAGATATTTAAAAAAAATCTTTTGCAAAACTTTAAACGCGTTTTCTGGCTAAACTAGAAGAGATAGAGCGATTTTAAGTGTTTTTTGTGATCACTGGGAATCCACAGATTCTGGCAATATATGATAATAGACTGTAGCAAAAAATATTTTTGGAGATATTTAAAAAAATCTTTTGCAAAACTTTAAACGCGTTTTCTGCTAAACTAGAAGAGATAGAGCGATTTTAAGTGTTTTTTTGTGATCACTGGGAATCCACAGATTCTGGCAATATATGATAATAGGCTGTAGCAAAAATATTTTTGGAGATATTTAAAAAAATCTTTTGCAAAACTTTAAACGCGTTTTCTGGCTAAACTAGAAGAGATAGAGCGATTTTAAGTGTTTTTTGTGATCACTGGGAATCCACAGATTCTGGCAATATATGATAATAGACTGTAGCAAAAATATTTTTGGAGATATTTAAAAAAATCTTTTGCAAAACTTTAAACGCGGTTTTCTGGCTAAACTAGAACAGATAGAACGATTTTAAGTGTTTTTTGTGATCACTGAGAATCCACAGAATCTGGCAATATATGATAATAGGCTGTAGCAAAAATATTTTTGGAGATATTTAAAAAAATCTTTTGCAAAACTTTAAACGCGTTTCTGGGTAAACTAGAAGAGATAGAGCGATTTTAAGTGTTTTTTGTGATCACTGGGAATCCACAGATTCTGGCAATATATGATAATAGGCTGTAGCAAAAATATTTTTGGAGATATTTAAAAAAATCTTTTGCAAAACTTTAAACGCGTTTTCTGGCTAAACTAGAAGAGATAGAGCGATTTTAAGTGTTTTTTTGTGATCACTGGGAATCCACAGATTCTGGCAATATATGATAATAGACTGTAGCAAAAATATTTTTGGAGATATTTAAAAAAATCTTTTGAAAAACTTTAAACGCGTTTTCTGCTAAACTAGAAGAGATAGAGCGATTTTAAGTGTTTTTTGTGATCACTGGGAATCCACAGATTCTGGCAATATATGATAATAGGCTGTAGCAAAAATATTTTTTGAGATATTTAAAAAAATCTTTTGCAAAACTTTAAACGCGTTTTCAGGCTAAACTAGAAGAGATAGAGCGATTTTAAGTGTTTTTTGTGATCACTGGGAATCCACAGATTCTGGCAATATATGATAATAGACTGTAGCAAAAATATTTTTGGAGATATTTAAAAAAATCTTTTGCAAAACTTTAAACGCGTTTTCTGGCTAAACTAGAAGAGATAGAGCGATTTTAAGTGTTTTTTGTGATCACTGGAATCCACAGATTCTGGCAATATATGATAATAGGCTGTAGCAAAAATATTTTTGGAGATATTTAAAAAAATCTTTTGCAAAACTTTAAACGCGTTTTCTGGCTAAACTAGAAGAGATAGAACGATTTTAAGTGTTTTTTGTGATCACTGAGAATCCACAGAATCTGGCAATATATGATAATAGGCTGTAGCAAAAATATTTTTGGAGATATTTAAAAAAATCTTTTGCAAAACTTTAAACGCGTTTTCTGGGTAAACTAGAAGAGATAGAGCGATTTTAAGTGTTTTTTTGTGATCACTGGGAATCCACAGATTCTGGCAATATATGATAATAGGCTGTAGCAAAAATATTTTTGGAGATATTTAAAAAAAATCTGGCTAAACTAGAAGAGATAGAGCGATTTTAAGTGTTTTTTGTGATCACTGGGAATCCACAGATTCTGGCAATATATGATAATAGGCTGTAGCAAAAATATTTTTGGAGATATTTAAAAAAATCTTTTGCAAAACTTTAAAACGCGTTTTCTGGCTAAACTAGAAGAGATAGAGCGATTTAAGTGTTTTTTGTGATCACTGGGAATCCACAGATTCTGGCAATATATGATAATAGAGTGTAGCAAAAATATTTTTGGAGATATTTAAAAAAATCTTTTGAAAACCTTTAAACGCGTTTTCTGGCTAAACTAGAAGAGATAGAGCGATTTTAAGTGTTTTTTTGTGATCACTGGGAATCCACAGATTCTGGCAATATATGATAATAGGCTGTAGCAAAAATATTTTGGAGATATTTCTTAAAATCTTTTGCAAAACTTTAAACGCGTTTTCTGACTAAACTAGAAGAGATAGAGCGATTTTAAATGTTTTTTTGTGATCACTGGGAATCCACAGATTCTGGCAATATATGATAATAGGCTGTAGCAAAAATATTTTTGGAGATATTTAAAAAAATCTTTGCAAAACTTTAAACGCGTTTCTGGCTAAACTAGAAGAGATAGAGCGATTTTAAGTGTTTTTTGTGACCACTGGGAATCCACAGATTCTGGCAATATATGATAATAGGCTGTAGGCAAAAATATTTTTGGAGATATTTAAAAAAATCTTTTGCAAAACTTTAAACGCGTTTTCTGGCTAAACTAGAAGAGATAGAGCGATTTTAAGTGTTTTTTGTGATCACTGGGGAATCCACAGATTCTGGCAATATATGATAATAGACTGTAGCAAAAATATTTTTGGAGATATTTAAAAAAATCTTTTGCAAAACTTTAAACGCGTTTT